>NC_080406.1:42479637-42853432 GCF_030265065.1 Corythoichthys intestinalis | reverse complement strand
AAATTTCCATTCGTGACACATTCACAAATCAAGCTTAATTGTCAAACTTTATTAGTTTTTGGTCCAGAAAGGGTAATAAAATGCACTCCTTCCGTTCACTGAGTGGGTTGCTATGCAGGAAGGTTTGCTGCTCATTGTTTGAATAAAATAACACAACATAATTGGCATGCAGTTTTCATACAGTGGCAAATTAATGACATTTAAATTTATGGTAGTCTGGACCGTGGGGCTGAGAAGAATCCCAGTGTGATGTGTCACATACCTATTAAGGCCAATCACTATGCAGTGTTTCCTAACCTTGATTTGGCCAATGCATCCATTCTACTTAAAACAAAACCAAAAGAAAAAAATGATTAAGAAAATAACATAATAACAATAATAGGCCTACCATACTTATAGAAACAAAAAGGTATAGACAAGTTTCCTGAGCGAAATACGGGCGGCACCAGCTTGCAAAACGTCTGATCCGAACTTCCGGTTTAGAAGAAACATTAGTTACGGTATAAGTAAGCTGTGTGTTGACAAAGTAAAATCTGCAAAATTAAAGCAGAGGAACTCACGGAATCTCCAAAAATGGATTCAGCATGATGTAGATGAGACGTAGATGAGATTGTATGATTGTTCTTATCACTTCGTTGATCATTCATGGATAAAATTATAACAACTTGTCAGCCTGTGTTGACGTGCGGTGTAGATTGATATGCCGGCCACTTGAGTGACCAAATTGTGGTGAAATTACAAAGTATATTACATTTGCCGAATGTAGAAGGGCTGACATGGATTTTGTTGTTTGTTTGTCTTTTTATATGTACATACCTTGTAGTATACAAGGTACAGTTGTGGTCAAAAGTTTACATACACTTGTGAAGAACATAATGTCATGGCTCTCTTGAGTTTCCAGTTATTTCTACAACTCTGATTTTTCTCTGATAGAGTGATTGGAACAGATACTTCTTTGTCACAAAAAACATTCATGAAGTTTGGTTCTTTTATGACTTTATTATGGGTGAACAGAAAAAAAGTGATCAAATCTGCTGGGTCAAAAATATACATACAGCAGCGCTAATATTTGGTAACATGTCCCTTGGCCATTTTCACTTCAATTAGGCGCTTTTGGTAGCCATCCACAAGCTTCTGGCAAGCTTCTGGTTGAATCTTTGACCAGTCCTCTTGACAGAATTGGTGCAGTTCAGTTAAATTGGATGGCATTCTGACATGGACTTGTTTCTTCAGCATTGTCCACAAGTTCTCAATGGGGTTTAAGTCAGGACTTTGGGAAGGCCATTCGAAAACCTTAATTCTAGCCTGATTAAGCCATTCCATTACCACTTTTGATGTGTGTTTAGGGTCATTGTCCTGTTGGAACACCCAACTGCGCCCAAGACCCAATCTTCGGGCTGATGACGTTAGGTTATCTTGAAGAATTTGAAGGTAATCCTCCTTCTTCATTATCCCATTTACTCTCTGTAAAGCACCAGTTCCATTGGCAGCAAAACAGCCCCACAGCATAATACTAACACCACCGTGCTTGACGGTAGGCATAGTGTACTTGGGGTTAAAGGCCTCACCTCCAAACATATTGCTGGGCATTGTAGCCAAACAGCTCGATTTTTGTTTTGTCTGACCACAGAACTTTCCTCCAGAAGGTCTTATCTTTGTCCATGTGATCAGCAGCAAACCTCAGTCGAGCCTTAAGGTGCCGCTTTTGGAGCAAGGGCTTCCTTCTTGCACGGCAGCCTCTCAGTCCATGGAGATGCAAAACACGCTTGACTGTGGACACTGACACCTGTGTTTCAGCAGCTTCTAATTCTTGGCAGATCTGCTTTTTGGTGATTCTCGGTTGAATCTTCACCCTCCTGACCAATTTTCTCTAAGCAGCAGGTGATAGCTTGCGTTTTCTTCCAAAACAGTGACAAAACAGTGCCATGCACTTTATACTTACAAACAATTGTTTGCACTGTTGCTCTTGGGACCTGCAGCTGCTTTGAAATGGCTCCAAGTGACTTTCCTGACTTGTTCAAGTCAATGATTCGCTTTTTCAGATCCATGTATATATATTTTTGACCCAGCAGATTTGATCACTTTTTCTGTTAACCCATAATAAAGTCATAAAAGAACCAAACTTCATGAATGTTTTTTGTGAAAAAGAAGTATCTGTTCCAATCACTCTATCGGAGAAAAGTCAGAGTTGTAGAAATAACTGGAAACTCAAGTGAGCCATGACATTATGTTCTTTACAAGTGTATGTAAACTTTTGACCACAACTGTACCTAAATATCTGCAGAAATGCGAGGGGTGTACTCACTTTTGTGATGCACTGTACATTCAGTCTAGCTGGTCAAGGACATTTCATTAGATGCTAAACTACAGCAGGGGTATTACATTACAAATAGTACCCATACACCTTCGTTTTTGCAAACAAATGGCTTTCGGCTACATTAGAACATTGTTTTCGACAAGCTTGGTGCTTTAAAGGCTTCACAGAGTGGGAGCTCTTTGCCCGCCCCGTTGTGGTGCGTGTTAAATACCATTGTGACAGCAAGACATCATCCCATTACCAGTGATGGCTTCTCATTCCAGTCGTCATTGTGCAGCCTAATTGTTTTTTTATCAAGTCATCAAACAGTTTGAATCGCCATCTGTGGGAAGAAATTGTGGCACTAATGTGTTACCATGCTGCTCAAATCGAGGCAACTATTGCTTGACAGGTTCTGTTCACCACATGGTTTTCAAAATGGTGTACACTGTACAGAGTTGGTTTTGGAGTAAATTTAGGTATTTTTATATGATTTTTTTTTTGTCTGACCAAAACTTTCTAGCATTACAGCCATAGTCCATATATATGGTGTAATGTAGTCAAATATCCTCTGCCAAACACCAGATGTGTATCTGACTCCAATTCAGAAAATGCTTGATTTGCTTTTTCTTTGGAAGAACGCACACACTCAGTTGGTCTTCAGAACAAGGTTTATCTCCAGATTTCACCGCTTACAATCAATGCAGTATTGATTGATCTTGGACCCTGCTCCTGTGTCCCACAGCAAAAGCTTCACAAGCTTAGGAAAAGGCTCCGCGACTTGGTGATCTTTTTTTATTTTTTAAATTTTTTTTATTCCTTTTTAGGCATAGACAAAGCTTGAAGATAAAGAAACCCCAACAATTCTAGCTTTAGATCTCAGTTGGGCTCCTCATTCGGAATATTCAGTGAGTTGGCAGGATGTGTTGTCATTCCACTCTCGTCGCAAGTTCCCGTCCATGATGTCATTTCCTTGAGCTGCTGAATCATGAGCATTAATCCAGTTATTAGATGACATAAGATGTCGTAAGACCATCATATGAAATAAAATATGATTGTCTAATTTACAAAATCGTGAAAATATGCAAATCATGCAAGTGAAAGCATCACAACATAGATATTTTAGTGCAACATACTGTATAAGCAGGGGTGCACATAATTTTTTTGCCCAGGTTCTCAGAGGAGGACCTGGAGATGTGACTTGGTCCTCATTGAGCTTGAGAGCCAACCCGCCTGATGCGATAAATTTATGACAAGCTTTACTTAGAGCCAATTAACTTTAATTAATTATATTAACAATTAATGCTTGATTAACATCAACTGGCACAACAAAATTGCCATTACTTTGAAATGTAAAGAAATAAAAAGCACCAATTCAAAATAAAGGGCATTATGCTCCTCCCACATTAACTCCAAGCCTTTTTAAAAGTGGGATGTCCTCCTCATAAGACCTTATTGAACGTGCATGTTTAGCTTTGTAAAATGCGAGCAAAAACACGTTTGTCAGTGCATGTCGCTGTTCATTACCTTTATTCCGCCACTTGTCCATAGGGCGAGCGGGGTCCTGTTTGACATCGATAGTTTGCTTAATTGCCACATGCTCTCTGTTTTTTTCGTGCTTTTCAAAGTTTGGATGGCTGAAATTCTTTGACCCAACATAAAATGCGCTGCTCTTATCGGCGACATTGGGATTCTCACAGCACATTTTGTACCGCATTTCCGTGCGAGCATCATTTGCTTCTAGCCATGGTACCTCCTACTTTTCAGCAAAAGTCCTTTTTTTCGGTAGCTCCGGTGACGTCTCTGTCGTCTGTCTGTCTTTTGACGGGGGTGGGGGAACACGGAAGTAATTACTCAGTGTGGCCTGCCTCTTTGACATTTTGAGAAGTTATTTTATCGTGTCCGCCGCAAATACGGTGGTCAGCCATCGGTACGCAAAAGCGTATGGAAGTCGTTGAGGGCCAGCGCGTTTGTCTACGTCCGGTACGCATGCGCGCATGCGGACCACTTATGTGCACCCCTGTGTTTAAGTGTAAATATGTGAGAACAGAATCTAACAATAGTCAAGTTAGAACTTTTTACTTTTCATTATCATAATAAGAGAGCAGAAAAACATCATCAGGGAAGCATATTCACTTCAATTCAAATTATTGGTCATCATAAATAGTGGATTACATGGTATGACTCAATATGTATATTCATTCATTCATTTTCCATGCCGCTTTTCCTCACAAGGGTCGTGGAGGTGCTGGAGCCTATCCCAGCTAACTACGGGCAGTAGGCAGGGGACACCCTGAACTGGCTACCAGCCAATCGCAGGGCACATGGAGACACACAACCATTCACGCACACACTCATACCTACGGACAATTTAGAGTGTTCAATCAGCCTACAATGAATGTTTTTGGGATGTGGGAGGAAACCGGAGTTCCCGGACGAAACCCACGCAGGCACAGGGAGAACATGCAAACTCCACACAGGAAGGCCGAAGCCCGGGATTGAACCCTTGTTCTCAGAACTGTGAGGCAGACATGCTAACCACTCAGCCACCGTGCCGCCTCAATATGTATAGTACTTCTCATTTGTGCGTTTTCTTTATTTTCATAACTATTTACATTGTAAATTCTCACTTAAGGAAATAAAACTGAATGAACACGTGTGGAATTATGTATGTACTTAGCAAAAATAGGTGAAATTACTCAAAACATGTATAATATTCTAGTACAGGGGTCCCCAAACTACGTTCCGTGGGCTGGATACGGCCCGCCTCCACATTTGGTCCGGCCCCCTGAACAATTTTTTTTTTTTAAATTTCCAATAGTGTTATTTATTTCCTGGCTTTTTTTCTGTGAAGAACAGTGTTGTTAATAACGGCGTTACAATATAACGGCGTTACTAACGGCGTTATTTTTTTCAGCAATAAGTAATCTAATTAATTACTTTTCTCATCTTGGCAACACCGTTACCGTTACTGAGGCGGGAAAGGCGTGCGTTACTATGCGTTACTAAGTTGGTTGAATAAAAAAAGTCAGAGAGAAACGGACTCACGGGGACGAGAGCAGAGCAGCAGTGGGGAAGACGCCGTTGCAACCGCGATGCTAGGTGGCTCCAATAATACCTGACGCCTACGCCCACATGACACGGTAGATATCATATTATAGAACTAGATGCAAAAACTGACACAGCTGCATTGCCAACATGTTTTAAGGACTACATGCGTTAGTAAACAGCCGCCATTTTAAAGCAGTAGACCTCTCAGGAAGGCCCTGATGTAGAGATCCTTCCTAGCGAACCTAAGTATTTTTATTTTTTTTTTGTTAAATCTAAAATGCTTCTAAATCGGCAAAATCTTAACTTAAATCTATCTTTAAATGATGAAACAGTTTTAAAACTTACACATGTTTAAAGTAGACAGAAGGGAACTAATGCAATAACGGGAGCAATTTTAACAACTTTAACGGTTGATTCACAACTTTAAATGACTTCCACACATAGCAAAGGTTACTAGCTAGTTATCGCAATACCCTTGTGTCTAGTTAAGTGGAGGGTAAAGAATTGGGCTAGGGCCAATTGTCCCCCAAATCCTTTAAACTCCACATTGTGTGACCTGTTTTTTTTTTTTTTTTTTTTTTTTTTGTTGTTTGTTTTTTTTGAGAAAAAAAAAAAAAATTATCACTAGTTACTTTGCCAAGTAACTAATTACTCTTACATTCAGGTAACTGAGTTACGAACGCAATTACTTTTTGGGAGAAGTAATTTGTAACTGTAATTAATTACTATTTTAAAGTAAAATTAACAACACTGCATATACTGTATATAGATATAACTAGATGCAAAATGACAGACACGGCATTAGATGCGTTGGTAAACAGCCGCCATCTTAAAGCAGTAGACCTTTTATTACGGCTCTGTTGTAGAGAACCTTCCTAACGAACCTAAGTAACTTTTTATCTAAAATACTTCTAAATCGTCAAAATCTTGACTTGAATCTATCTTTAAATGATGAAATAGTTTTAAAACTTTCATTTGTCAAAAGTAGAGAGAAGGGAACTAATGCAATAATGGGAGCAATTTTAACAACTTTTAACAGTTGATTCAGGGTGAAGGGTAAATTAGGGTAAAGAATTGGGCTCGGGCCAATTGTACCAAAAACCTTCACAAAAAAACTTAGCATTAACACATAGTGTGGCCAATGTTTTTTTTTTTTTTTTTTTTTTTTTTTAAGGGAAAAAAAAGTAATTATCACCAATTACTTTGCCAAGTAACTAATTACTCTTACATTCAGGTAATTGAGTTACTAACGCAATTACTTTTTGGGAGAAGTAATTTGTAACTATAATTAATTACTTTTTTTCAGTAAGATTAACAACACTGGTGAAGAACCCAGAGAGGGTTATTTGGTTATTATCTATTTAATAACCGTAATTTCCAGAATATAAGGCTCACCCGTGCATAATGCGCACCCCAAATTTACTTGTAAAATCTAGGGAAAATTATTGTACCCGTTTATAATGCGCACCCTAATTTTCGCACCAATAAATAGAAGAATAGAAGAAAACAGAGATCGTGTACAGATACAGAAATGTCATTTTACTGACTGGTGAAACACAGCACAAGCATAGCATATTGGTTGTTCAAAACATATTTACGGTAATAATATGATTTGACAACTTCTCCAATTTACCAGAATCTAGGAGAAAACAAAACAGATGTGACTTATCTTTTAAAGGCTGCTGTATAACTTGCTCATTTCACCATGATGAATAAATGTTTCTTTCATAGATTGATACGGTAAAATGAAAGTGAAAACGTAAGTCGGAAATCCGAGAGAGCTCATCGCTGTCGACACTGTGACATATTGGTAATTCTATGTTATGTTGTTCTATGTTGTGGCACTGTTGGATCCATGCTGCTGTATTGTCATATCTATATTGTGATTGTCTATGAGCCAGAGGGCCGCTGAGGCTAGACAAAAGAGCGCCGCATTATAGCCGGACTGTCGGCATTTAAGTTCATTGAAAGCAAGAAATAAAACATTGAACACGGCACTCGAAGTTTTTCTAGTTTTTTTCAAGACAAGATAAAACACACACGACAGTAACAATAGCAACTATTGTTATTTGGGTTTGAGTTTCCCAAGGGACAGATATAGTTGACGGACACAGGAAGTCTGTGTTGTGTTACGTTTGTTATGGTCCGAGTTGCGGAGCTGCAATAAACGTTGACTCAAATGAGTTCAAGAAACTAAATTCTGTGCTTTATGAAGAGTGAACAAAGCAGAATTTAACACAGACGAAATCATTCGGCCGATCAGACTGAAGTATTACCGACGTCACGTACCGTAATGGTCGGCAACGGATCGCCGCATACGTTTCTTCAACACAACGTTGCCGTGTCAATAAAAAAAAAAAGGTTTATATATATATATATATATATATATATATATATATATATATATGTACCCGTTTATAATGCACACCATGATTTTACAAGTTGATTTTGGGGAAAAAAAGTGCGCGTTATATTCGGGAAATTACGGATAGTGATATTATATTATATTATATTATATTATATTATATTATATTATATCATATTATATTATTTACTTTTGTTCCGCGAAGAATCCAGAAAGGGTTATTTGATTGTGGCTTTCTGAAAAACAATAAATTTTTACATTTAGGCTTTCCTGCAGTCGTCACACTTTTTCTGTTACAAACCGACCCGGCCCCTCAAAAGAGAAGGGAAAAGTTATGTGGCCCTCACAGGAAAAAGTATGGGGACCCCTGTTCTAGTATCTTCAAAGTAGCCACCCTGTGCTCTGATTACTTTTTTGCACACTCTTGTCATTCTCTTAAAGAGTTTCAAGAGGGAGTCACCTAAAATGTTTTTTGACTTCACAGCAAGGGTTTAGGTTTTCATAGGGACAGTAGGGACATAACACTACCAACTTTTCAGGATGCTCAAATTGTCGCCACCAACTTTTAAGCAATCTTATTTGCATGATATAATGAGTTAAGTTATACAGATAATTTAAATTGTCTTCCCATATGTTGTAAGTATAGAACACAACCTGCCATTATTAAGTGAATTATTTTCATTATGTTCAAACTTAGATTTATCCCTTTTCACTTGCTGAATGTGCCGGTCCTTCTCCACCCCCCAATGCACATTTGATGGGCTGATGACTTGACTTGAGCCACCTCTTGCCGCTACGCAGACATACACGCACACTAACACAGCCCCGTGAGATTCATGTCGACAACATGCTGCCTCCTCTGCCCCCCTTGAAAAGGAGTTTAGAAGTTTTTTGTTTGTTCTTTTTTCTGGCCAGCAGCAGCCACTGGGAAGTAATGTAAAAAGACATGTGGACAATGTTGTGGAAGTGGGGGAAACACCACTAATTTTGCTACTGAAAGTCTGACCTGCATCGGAGTTAGAATAACATTAAACTATGTGAATTTGCAAAACTACTGTGGTCAGGCCAGCCTACACAAGGAACAACGGAGTCAAGCGAGCTGTCCCTAATTTGAATCCTTGTTTGCTTTATGTGCATTACGGTAATGAAACGCGGCGGTTTCAGAGTGTAAGTCCACCTATTTAAAAAAATAACAAAAAACATGGCGCTATCCAAGAATGGGTCCACTTCAGGTGGACACTGACATGAACATGAAATCTGTAAAATTAAATCACACATCAGAATTTCATGAGAGTACCTTGGTTCGAGTCTTGGGGTAGTCTAATATGCCTTAGATTTAGATTGGTTCTCGGCTATCTCAGATTTTTTTCATTATTTTTTTCTCAAATCACTTTTATATTACAATACTTTAGTTTGAGTCCAGGGCTCCTCCGGTGTCCCCGTGAAGTGGATCCATTCTTGGACAGCACCCTGTTTTTTTAATAAAGGGACTTGCACTTCAAAATATTTCTTTAGTAGTTTTTGAAAACAAAGGTTTAAAATGTACGCTGTATTACCTGAACCATACACATCAAAGTTATTATAAGTCAATACAGATGAATTTTACATGAATAATTTAGCCTATCACTTAATTCGGTTAATATTCGTGAGAAATGTAGCCCTGACCACCGTTCAATAATCTATTTGGTCTTATTAATGTCCCGTTCCCAACAAAAAGTGTACATGCAGGTTATGCTATAATATCATCTCTACCAATGTTGAGACCAAACCTACGCCCTTGCGTCACAGGTATACCTTTTCAGGGTTAATTAGTGGAATTTATTACGTTCTCACTGGGGTTGGGCCTTCATTTGTGTTGCATTAAATGAGGTGTGTCCAAACTTTTGGCCTAGCTCAGGCATGTCCAAAGTCTGGCCCGGGGGCCAAATGCGGCCCGGGGTCAAATTTCATCCGGCCCCCAGCCTCTGTCATAAAATCAATAAAGTCTGGCCCGCAAAGAGACTTAATAAATTGGTCAGCAGTACTGCTACCAGCATATGAAGTAGCTTACACACTAAATGCTGCTCCTCATTTACCCACCAAAAAGGCATCAGCACTCTAAGCAACATTACCCCATGTGACCCTTTACTCCCAATTTTCTAAAATGGCGACAATCAACAACAACAAAAAAAAGAAAATTGACTGTGACGGCCGACGCTTCAAGGATAGGTGGAAATTGGACTATTTGTTCACTAAAATACGCAACAACTGCGTCTGCCGCATTTGCAAAAAGACGCTCTTTTTAAAGAGTTCAAAGCGAGGCAATATTAGCAAACAAGATTAGACAAGATTACAGGGAATATACTGTACGTAGCGAGAAATTGAAGCAACTTGTAGCTATTTCATTTCACAGCAGCAGTATTTCGCAAGAGCCCGAGAGTCGAAAGAGAATGCCACTAAGGCTATATGCGAAATTGTTGAAATTATTAGTTAAAAAAAATAATAAAGCAAATGTGACACTCAGAAAGGCTTGCTAAAATTTGCTCAAATATATTGTTCTACGTAAAGGACGTCAGCCAAGGTTGGCCCCCCACATTTTTACCACACCAAATCTGGCCCCCTTTGCAAAAAGTTTGGACACCCTTGGCCTAGCTGCACTGTATGTATATGTTCAGCTAGTACGGTGGTGTCAACGCAACATGGAAAGATAAGTCAAAATAAATGTTAAGCACTCCAAACCTTACCATAGTGCTCTGAATTTAACCACAAATGTAGTTGCGAATCTATTTTTTAATTCAACGGCTGCCATTGACTGTGCTAGACGTCCAATTCATTTGAAGTGGGAGGGTGGCAGCAAATGAACAAATGTTTAAGAAATTTGTTACGCAATGTTCATTCGCCACCACCCTCCCAGTTCAAATAGATTGGATGTAGTGATAAACGAGGGATACATTCATTTAAATTCACAGCAGAAGGATGAAAAGATGTCGTTAGTGACACTGAAAGAGTTAATGAGCTATTTGTGCTTTCAGTCCCAAAGAAGCATGTATTCTCAACTCTTTTCAAGAGACAAATTTTTAAACAAAAGCAGTTCAAAACAACCGAAAAGCCTCTAATGAAAACGGCAGACATTTGTGTTTCAATTGGTTTGACAAAAGCCTGTTTTATCTGTGCTTTCTTATTGGCCCTGAGCTGAAAAAACACGGAGGCAAGCGAGACCTGTTTTTTCTTCTTTTTTTTTTTTTTTCTTAAACTTAGGACTTAAAAGGCGAGGTTTGAGAAAAAAGCAGCTAATTAGAGACATACATAGGGACACTCGCCAACTGCTGGTTGTCACCGAGTGGCTTCCTACATTGTTCCAACATTTCAAGTTATCAACAAAACTACATTCAATTAAGATGCTAATTTTACGATCCCTCCTGTGTATATTAGAAGAGAAAACATTAAGCTTTAGTTTGGTTGTATAACCTGTTATCTTTAAGGCCATTTGATATGAATCTAGGCCAAGTAAATATTTTACCATAGGCCACTGTGTTGTCTGATCCCAATCCTCCTCACTGTCTTTGAACCACACTGAAAATATCCCACCGACCTCTGTTGTTGTCTCCCCCAGAAATAATCCTCAACCCCTTTATCACAACTTGCATCTTTGTTCAAATGACTGCTAAAAATAGTTAGTTCACAGCAGTTTCTCGCAGCTACAGGACCAAATAACAACCTCAGTGCTGTCCTCTGCTATTTACTGTGTCTTCAGTGAGTATACAAGATTAATAATCGGGGAAGGGGGTATTTTTAAATGAACACTCCCGGGCAAAAGGGAACAATAACAATTTTAACATGCGCCATTGGTCTGCGTGCGTGTGCGGGTGGGTTGAGGATTGGAACACACCAGGTATGACATGAGTGCAGTTGCCCATAGGGCTAATGGCTGCTTGAGTAAGGAGACAAAGACCATAATGAGATAAGAGTTTTCACTGATTAGGTCACATTACAGCACAGTAATCCTTGCCTTTAATATTCATTGGAGGTGACGTGCCTCCCTGAATTCTAGCTTTCTTTTCTCACAAATGTGCCAGTTGTGTTCATGCACCGATTCCCCAATGCAGTAGATTAAGGAAGACACAAATGTAAACCAGGGCCAAATTAGAGGCAGTTACATTTTCTCAGTGGAAAGAACCCAAGATGATATGCATTTCCCTGTCAGTCACGAGTTATGCAGCCAGCCATATACGTGCACCTTTGAGCAATTAACAATCTTTAATTAACCTCACATGCAGATTCTTGGAATGTGGAAGGAAGTCGGAATACCAGGAGAATACCCACGCAAGCATGGGGAAGACAGACAGAACAAACTCCATTAACCCTTAAAGGTCCGGGCGTATTTTGTCCAACGTTGCATGCTGATGTTGCCATTATATTTCAAAGAAAAAAATAATTCACAATGGCCTGGTTGGGTCCTTTTTTTCAGGACACCATAACTTTCATGTCCAAAGTGTTGTTTTCTTCACAAACCAATTATAATTAACATTTTTGACCCAAAAAGACAGATAAATCCCAGATTTTCTCTGGTCAAAATTTGTAATATTGACATCGCATTGACAAGCAAACTTGCGCAACAAATCGTTTTGAAGCTTTATAACGTTTATTCAACTTGTTAGGAAAAAACATTCAACAAAAAATGAGACTGAATAGTTCCATATTTGATGATTAGGTTGGTCATAGGCGTTTTTGTCATTTCTTCATACTATGGTCAAAACAGGATATATACAGGAGATCAACAGTGCCAAATAGTGAATAATATTATAGATACAGGGGGGAGAACAAGTATTTGATACACTGCCGATTTTGCTGGTCCCACTTGCAAGCCATGTAGAGGTCTGTAATTTGTATCATAAATTCTCTTCAACTGTGAGGGACGGAATCTAATACAAAAATCCAGCATTATTTTTGAATAATAAATTTGTATTTAACTGCATGAAATAAGTATTTGATACATTACAAACTAGTAAATATTTCGGCTCTTAGTTTTTTTTTTAAGAACCCCTCCTGTTCTCCACTCATTACCGGAAGTAACTGCACCTGTTTGAACTTGTTCCCTGTATAAAAGACACCTGTTCACATGCTCAAACAAACAAACGCCAACCTCTCCACAATGGCCAAGACCAAAGAGCTGTGTAAGGACATCAGGGATTAAATAATAGACCTGCACAAGGCTGGGATGGGCTACAGGAAAATAAGCAAGCAGCTTGGTGAGAAGGTAACAACTATTGGAGCGATTATTAGAAAATGGAAGAAGTTCAAGTTGACAGTCAATCTGCCTCGTTCTGGGGCTCCATGCAAGATCTCACCTCGTAGGGCATCACTGATCATGAGGAAGGTGAGGGATCAGCCCAGAACACGCTAGGACCTGGTCAATGACCTGAAGAGAGCTGGAACCACAGTCTCGAAGAAAACCATCGGAAACACATTACGCCGTCATGGATTAAAATCCTAAAGCGTACGCAAGGTCCCACTGCTGAAGCCAGTGCATGTCCAGACACGTCTGAAGTTTGCCACTGACCATCTGGATGATCCAGAGGAGCAATGGGAGAAGGTCATGTGGTCAGATGAGACCAAAATTGAACTTTTTGGCCTAAATTCAGCTCGTCGTGTTTGGAGGAAAAAGAAGGATGAGTACAACTCCAAGAACACCATCCCAACAGTGAAACATGGAGGAGGAAACATCATTTTTTGGGGCTGCTTCTCTGCCAAGGGTACAGGACGACTGCACCGTATTGAGGGGAGGATGGATGGGGCTATGTATCGCCAGATCTTGGCTGACAACCTCCTTCCTTCAGTGAGAGCCCTGAAGATGGGTCGTGGCTGGGTCTTCCAGCATGACAACGACCCAAAGCACACAGCCAAGGCAACTAAAGAGTGGCTCCGTAAGAAGCATCTTAAGGTCCTGGAGTGGCCTAGCCAGTCACCAGATCTGAACCCGATAGAAAATCTATGGAGGGAGCTGAAAGTCCGTGTTGCCCGGCAGCAGCCCCGAAACCTGAAGGCTCTGGAGAAGATCTGCATGTAGGAGTGGGCCAAAATCCCTGCTGCAGTGTGTGCAAACCTTGTCAAGGACTACAGGAAACGTTTGGTATCTGTAATAGCAAACAAAGGTTTCTGTACCAAATATTAAGTTCGATTTTTGTGATGTATCAAATACTTATTTCATGCAATTAAATGCAAATTTATTATTTAAAAATCATACAACGTGATTTTCTGTTTTTTTTTGTATTAGATTCCGTCCCTCACAGTTGAAGAGAACTTATGATACAAATTACAGACCTCTACATGCTTTGCAAATGGGAAAACCAGCAAAACCGGCAGTGTATCAAATACTTGTTCTCCCCACTGTATGTGTATCTGTATACCATCTAACAAAAAGGGTTTGGAGGATACCTCTTTGTGAGGTTAGGTATTGCACCCATCACCATATCAAAGCATTATACATACCGTCAAGTTTCTCAAACATACATATTGTGAAAAAAATATAACATTGAAAAAAAGTATTTTCAAAAAATATTTACAATAAACCAATTCAGTTCAATTTCTATAGGCATGCCACTCAGTTTTGTCCTGGAACAAGACACAGGGCTACGTCGCACTGCAAAAACACACCTTCTTAAAACGAGTTAAAGTCCCTTGTTTTCTCGGTAAATCTACTAAAAATGTTTCAAGTACATTTTCTCACTTAGATTTCTTGAAATAAGTGCTATATATAAATAATAGCTGAAAACAGGATTAACGGATTTATTTTAAGCAATAAATTAGTATACAGTGACTCCTAGTGTTTTGCGATTAATGGATACCAGAACTTGCCGCGATAAGTTAAAAACCTCAAAATAGCGTCCCCCTCCATTCTTCATCCTTCAATGTATTTATTCAGATTTAGCATTGGAAAGAGATACATAGAAGACATGTTTTTCATGTTTTTTCTCAAAGTATCATTAAAAAAACTTTTATGTATATACAGTATATACTGTATTTTAATAAATGGTTTTTCAGCACTTCAAATCTAATAATCATCATAAGTTTTAAACATTTTACTGTCCCACCGATTTATTTTTAAACAACAATAAAGCAGAAAAATGCTTGGCTTAATTAAATGCTTCATTGAGTGAGTACACTCAAATCCGCTTAAACTGCTCACTTACACCCAGTGAGTCTCCACAGCAACTGTTTAACAAGTTAAACGATGATTGACGCATGTGGCGCTTTGAAGCTTCGGCTTCCAGGCATCTGTGGCAAGACATTAACAAACATTAAATGTCTGTCAATCATCGTTAACTTTAAGGAGCAACTCCAGTGCACTGCCTGACCAACAAAGAGCATGGAGGAGGGTGACATTACGCGATTGGCTCGGGACAGCTCATCTGTATTTTTGATTTTATTTTTTTTTAATTGAAAAAAATCCACGATGGACTGGGGGCGTGAATTTTGAAGCACAAAGTAGCGAGGGATCACTGTATTCAATCTTAAAAAAAAAAAAAAAAAAAGCTTTGAAATGTCAGAAATGCTCTTAATTCCACAATAGATATTGTTGAAAACATTATTTGAAAGCAATTTTTGATTTTGAATTTGATTTAGGTAAAAAAAAAATAAAAAATACCAACTTTTGGATGCATGGACTTAATAAGAACAAATAGTATAATATTTACTTAATGTAAATAGAATAATTTGACTCTTTAATCTGTTAACTAGTCTTTAACACTTAAAACAAGATGGAGAAAATGATTAGATTAAAAAAAAATAATAATCTGATTAATATGTTATTAATTTGCAGTTCACACAGCCCACATTTCCAGGGGTTGTTGGTCCGCCTTTCGCGCACTGCTGTCACTCTTGTCACTCACTGACTCATCCAAAGAAAACGACGACAAATCTGGCCTATCCTCTTCCTCGAGTTGATGAAATAATGCAACTGCTTGCTCGGAATTTAGGCCAGAGGTGGGTAGAATTGCCAAAAATTTTACTTAAGTGAGAGTAGCGTTACTTCAAAATAATATTACAAAAAGAAAAGTAGTCATCCAAAAAATGTACTCAAGTACAAGTAAAAAAGTATTTGGTGAAAAGAATACTCAAGTAATGAGTAACATTGTGAGTAACTGCTTATATTTTTGTTGGATTTTTTTTTTTTTTTTCTTTTTTAAACAATGGTATTTTTTTTCTGAGCTCAAAGTTATTTATTTGGAATATTGGTATAATGATACTGAACAACAACCCATTACATAACCACATTACTCCAAAGATATACAAAAAAAAATAATAATAATAAATCACTGAATTCCGACGAGAAGAAAAAAAAAATACATAAATGAAGCATTATTTGTCCAAAGAGCATGACTGTCCTCTGGTGGAGAAAATAGTTCCGAGTTTGAATAGTGAAGAGTTCCTTCATAATTACTATTTTGAAAGTGAATATGAAATACTGTATATCAGAAGAATCTTGATGTCCTGCACAGTGCGGCAACAAAAGAAACATACTCGTATTTTGTATTCAGTTCTAAAGGAAAATCAACAGCTACACAAAATGGAAAGTCTTTGCCTGAAGCAACATCACAGTCCAACTTGAGTGGAAAATAAGTCCTGATAGTGTTATAACAAACAGTATCGATTACGTGCCCTATGGACAATTAGCCAACAGCATCTTATTGACTGACCACTCTTGCCGTGTGTTGTAACAGCTCTGCCAGTGGTTTAGCCATAATCGTTGGTATTTTAAAGTCTCTGCACCCCAATTATAAACAAATGTGTCATTCCTCAAAACTTTTTTTCTGTGAAACAGAATGGTTCGCTGTGCCCTTCATTTTCCGCTCTTTTTCATTGCCATGTCTTTGTCCTTAGGCCTTGCAAGGTGAGTTTGTTTTAGAAGAGTCTGAATGATAAAAATGAACCAAAACAGAACCTTGAGGAGGACAGTAGCCACTTTCAGGCTTCACAACTAAATATGTCTCAAGGCTCACATCAAGACTCTCTTCACTGAGTCTCAACCAAAAGAGTCAGCAAAAAGTGATGGTTATATTTCAGTTTTAGGAATTCAAATTAAACCATGATAACACTTTTTTTCGTAATAGACGTCCTTTAAAGTGCCTGTGACACCATTAAAAATCTTAAATAACATTATTATGTGAATTTAAATCATATTTTGAGACGATTCGAATGTATACAACAATTTGACAAAGCGCAGATGACGAGAAATGAGTCTTGTAATCTGCCGTTTAGCCCCACCTGTCATAATAGTGCTCTAGCGTGTCCGTCTAAGTGATGATGTCCGCAGAGTAATAATTTCATTCATTCAGCTGACTTAAAATTCAGCCCATTGAGGGGGAAGATTCAGAACGAGGAAATTACAACAGAGACCAGAAAAATGTCATCATTGTTTTTTTGTCTTTTTTTTAACCTGTCCTGTTCAGCTGCTTGACTTGGAGAATGGAGATCTGAGTGTCCGATTGATCTGCACAGTTTTAACGTATCACATAGGAGTATGACATGCATCCATTGTGATCATTCAACGTAGCTCGTTTATTAGGAGAAAGCAGCGAACAGGAAGGGGTTATGGGGGAACAAAAGAAATGAGGGAGAGAGGGACAGAAAAAGCACAAACAACAACTAGAAATACATTAATCGCCTACTCTAACTAACTTTTTATGTTGGCGCTATCGTTAGCTGGTTGTATTTCTGATTGACACCATGTGGGGGGCCTGATAACCAAGGAAAGAGTGGGGCGGGGGTGGGGTGGGGTCTGAGAGATAAGTGATTGGAAGTAGTGTTGTATCGGTCGCGAACGATTCGTTCTTTTTGAACGAATTGTTTGGGTGAACGAGACCGAACTAATCACCATCTGCACTGATTCGTTCTATGAAGTTGGTGGCGCTTGTTCGCTGCGTGGGAGGGCGTTGAGCAAGCGGCAGCGTCTTCTGACATCGCACACGACCAATCAGACGCCAGCCTCATCGCGGGCAGGGGAGGGAGCGGAAACAGAATCATGGCGTATGTCACTCATTTCCACGTGTGGCCAATAAGCAGCCAGCGTGCAGGCAGGGGGGAAAGACTTAAGTTTTGTCACTTCCCGTTCAGTGATTCGGTCCTCCGGTTCCTGACCTAGCTTGCTGCTAACTTGACTTTCCAGTAATGACTATGCGGTGAACGAGTCATAAAATGAAAGGAAACGACTTTGTCACATATTTGTTAACGTGGAGCCTATCAAATGCTGCTCAAAAAGACAAAAACACCACACAAATCTAGCGAGCATGGTTTAGTGTTCTACTTTTCTCAACAGACTCGGGCCTGTGCCTATGACGATATACTATCAAATTTACAGTAATTTAAAACACGCGTAGCTACGAGGCAAGCAAAACCTGAGCTGCGGTCGCGTGACGGCAGTGAAGCGGGCAGAGAACTGTCACTATATGGAGGCTTCATGGCAGCGATATGTACCTCATATGTGCACAGAAAAAAAATAATATTTAGTATGATCACCATAATACTGATTTGCAATGAAACTGTATATACATGTCAATTTTTTCCGAGTGTTTTTTTTTTTTTTTTTTCGTGTCAGAGGGTGTCGGTTGGTTTGACAAATTATGTCAATCCGTCCATCATGTGCTACTCAAGCGCCCCAAAAACAAAGCGCGCGGACACGGGAGATGTCGCAATATGTCTACATTTTTCTTAACAGACTAATGAGAGTAGAAAGGCGAAATCATAAAGCAAACAATTATTTCTCGTCAGCATTTGACGATCTGAGATGCGGGGACGACAGGGGAGCTGACCGGATTATTTTATTTATTAATACCAGTGCAAAAATTCAAAACGATCATCTTAATAATAAAAAACAAAAATACAACAGAGCGAGAGGTTAATATGATGTGTTGGCCGTTCCATAATTAGAAATTACACTTTCGATTTATTTTTATTTTCGTGACAGCAGGCATGCCGCGTTGGCTGTTAGCAGCAGCATTGTATATGTGAGCAAGATCATGCTAAAGAAAGTCCGTGCGCCCCCGACCCCAAACCCCGACTTCCCCCTCAAAAGGAAAATGTTTAACCGTGTCCTAATTCGAAATGCAAGCACGAGCCATGACTTTGAGCCCATAGAACTAGGACAGACGACGCGGAAGTTCTCCCTCGCTTTTGCAGCAGCGGGAGGGAGACGAGGCTGTCTCTGAGAGCAGAATGATATCGCCTGTCACTCATTTCTGAAACTACGACGAGTGGTCAATGTGCAAGAGAGGGAGGGACCAAGCAATGTCACTTCCCGTTCAGTTATACTGCGAAGCGGTCTTTGGTGATTCGTTCGGCAACGTCACTTCCCGTTCAGTAACCGAACGATTCATTTGGGTGGGGAGGGAGATGAGGGGGGCGAACGATTCGTTGAACGATTCGTTTGAACGAATCGTTTTACTGAACGAACCGGAATGGATTCGTTTACTCAAGTGAACGACAGATCCCGTCACTAATTGGAAGGGGTGAAGTGTGAAGTGTACCTAAATCATCCATGTGGTCTAGAAACCAGTATATGTGTGAAGCCCTTGCGAGTGGGAGCATCCTATTCTATGCTGTCTCTTCGCTAACCCTGACACCGAGGTTTCCTACTTGAGTGTGTATAATTTCGCCTATTCATGTGTGAGTCCCATCTAACATGTGATACTCCCATAGACGAATGGAGATGCCACCTGGGTGCCACCCCAGGGCTCATTGTTTTAATCTCCAATATTTTTACAGAATATTCTTTTTATCTTAGTATTTTTCCCGAATTGTTAAATTAATTGCATGGTCATGACAAATAACAAACTTGTGCTAAATGGAATATGAAATATTAAAAATTCATGTGTTCAGTATGTCAGGGCTAATAATGGTCAAAACTGCCGACTTCTTAAACCTCCCAAATGGTATTTCATGCCACCGGAGTTAGTCGGCTCCTGTCATTTCCCTGCGGGGACTCGTAGACAAGGAAAGAGTGTAAACAAAAGAGTGTAGGAGCTGTGCTACATGCTAACCCAAACTGAGCGGCTCTTCCAAGTCTCTTTCTGGCCTTTTGAAAATGAAAAATCACACAAAACTACCCCGACTCATCTCACACACGGCGACGGGGGTGATTGTCTTCACCGATCGGCCAGCCTCTGGTGGCGAGCAAGTTTCAGCTTGTCGTTCTGCTGTGGCCCTGGCAGGCATGCAGTGCTCGTCCCCGGGGAAGCAGAGGAGAATGAATGCCGAAAATAGCACATTCTCAGTGGACAAACCGGCCAGCGTCAGAGCGCATGGCTGCCCGAGCCCAATCTGAGTATAGCACTCTACAGGCCTGGACGGGAAGAGGACCAAGGGGGGTGGTAGTCTCTACACAACCGAGAACTGGAGAAAAAAGCGGGGGGCTCTCCGGGCCCAAGCCGAGGATAGTGTTCTTTTGGCGGGCACGCCTTTATCGGCCGCCGACCATAGTGTGCGACAAGCCACTGGTCGTCGGCTGAGTGGCCTTCTCGGTGGACAGGGAGCTTTGTCACCCACAAAATGCAAACCACCTCCATATTAAAACGTATGCCATGATCCCAGTATTTGACATAATATAAAGCACTTAGCTTACTTATTTAGTTATCTGTTCAATGGTCTCTTGATTTTCGGACTTAGTGGTGAACTTCTGGAAATCCAAAAAGCCTCACACCACTCTCCATGGTGTAGCAACAAAAGCCTGCAGCACTTTGGTTTGGCGTGACGCAAAAAATAAATGAATTAATCCGCAAAATGAGATGAATCCGCAGTCCTTCTGCATACGATAGTAATGGCTGTATTGTGAAAATGATTAGTCCGATGACGTTACATTCGCCTTCTTCCTCAATCCGAGGCAGCGGCTGGAAGACTCATTTTCGTAGCGCGGGATTAAAAAAATTGAATAAATGTATCGATCGCTTCCGCACATCCAAGTGGTCTATTTCATTCAGGAGCATAAAATACCGCGTGTAATATGAAATAAACATGCTTTTTTTTTGTGTCACAGGCACTTTAACCCTATGTAGGGCAAGTGGCTATTAAAAATAGCTATTAAAAAAAACTATTATAAAAGCAACAGACCTGACATCTCCCTATGTGGGCATCACATGGGTCATAGAAACTGCAATATTAACATTTGGTCTACCAGAGTGGCCTGCATGACCCATAATTCAATGTCCATGTACAGTATGTGGACGCCAGGTCTCAGTTATAAGTATATTTTTCTTTTTAATCATTCATTATTTTTATGTAATTGCTTGATGAATGGTAAATTCATATTAGTAAATACAATATTAATAAAAATCAATAAAAACAGAAATATACTGGTTATGGCCTCCAATAACTCTTCAGTTGATTTATTTATTCATTTGTTTATTATTAGTATTATTTTTTAAAATATAAATTTCATTGTATTTAACTCATTGCCTGCTATTGACAACGACAGATGTCCATTTAATTTAAACTGAGAGGACTTATTGTGAATGCTCATCTTTCATTGCCGTTGACGGCACAAGACGTCCAATCCATTTTAAATGAGAACGTTCTTCATTCGCCCCGCCTAGTCAAAATGGATTGGATGTCTAAAGAGCCAAAGAGTTAAATGATTTGATGAATGCTTTAGAGCATTTTAACTTTAGTGTTATGTAAATCTTTTGCAAATTAGGTTAACTTGACGACTGTTTGATACTGACTTGTCATTTTAAGTTTGGATTTTCATTTGGTTTGTGCAATACTTTGCAATAATATGTACCAGACAGAAGGATACTAATAGGAAGAAATAACTTGCATCAGATCGCTGATTGATGCGTCATAATTACAAGGCTAAGACAAGACGGCTGTTCAAGACTTGAGGAGAATTTGATGTGACACTGCACATCAACTTTGCGATATAGTGGACCTTCTAAAATTAACTCAAACTGGATGCTGGTCCCTCGACATTATTTTCTTTTTAAATCAAATGCCATGTTGAAGGCACAAGCATAAATTAAGCATTTTGCCTGCTTTGCTGGAGAAAAAAAAACGATCCACGCCACTCTCATGTTGCAATGTAATGGTTAAGTGTGGCCTATAATTTGAACAATATAAATTCTTAACTATACAGCCTTGAGGGCGTTCCACTTTGAAAAGAATTTAGTTAAAAATGAATCACACAACTCCAGATGGGACGCAGGTGAGGGCCAGCTAAATGAATTTGACCATTTTCATATCAACACCCACAAGTGTGATTGAAGCTTAAACCTGGATTGGCTATTTGCGTTTTATCATCTCTCACCTTCACCCTCGTGGCCCCCTTTGAATAAGGTCCTCATTTCAATAGTGGCCTTTTCCCCCTCATCTTTAAACCCTTTATTGACCACACGACCTGAATATCCTAATTTCCTCAGGTAATTCTAACCTTTTAGATACAATTTTACTGTGTCACATTGTCATATCAAGCGTGATTGTGTAACAATTGAAGAACTAGAAAATGCAATTTTGGATAAAATGAATAGGGATGCTTAAACTCCCTGTTGATTTTTGGGGCAGTTTGGACCTACTTTTTGTTGAGTATCTTAATTTCCTTGGCTAATTCTAACCTTTTGGATGCATTTTTATTGTGTTTCAATGACAAATCAAGTGTGATTTTGTAAAATTCAGTAAACTCCCTGTTGATATTCAGGCATTTTAGAGTTACTATTGTGGTATTTTGGAGTCACTTTTTGTTGGTTTTTTTTTGCCACTTTGGTCTCATGTCCTGTTAATTTGGGGCCAAATTTGTGAGTCATGTCCTGTTGATTTTGGACGTTTGGGGTCACATCCTGTTGGTTTCAGGCCATTTTGGAGTCAGTTTCTGTTGAAAATCTTCATTTCTTTGGCTAAGTCTAACTTCAATCAATCAATCAATCAAATTTATTTATATAGCCCTTTACAAAACCCGAAAGGCCCCCAAAGTGCTTTACAACAAAACATGGCTCAAGAGGCAGGAAAATATTATACAATGACATTTTACAAAATAAAATAAAACAAAGAGCGCATCGCAATAAAATTCCAGCAAGTAAAACAATAAAACCGATAAAATCGAAAAGAAACATTAAAAAAGCCCTTAAGCTAATAAAACCAGGCTATCCTAATCTTTGTAAAAGGCGAGTCTAAAAAGGTGTGTTTTTAGCCGAGACTTAAAAAGACCTACATCCGTGGTGGTGCGGATTTCGGGGGGAAGGCTGTTCCACAGCCTGGGGGCAGCAACCGCAAAGGATCGGTCTCCCCACTGTTTAAGTTTTGCCCTTGGAACATCTAAAAGAAGCTGGCCGGTCGAGCGAAGAGTCCTGCCAGAGTTACGAAAAGTTAAAATTTCCGATAGATAAGATGGAGCCTGGCCATTAATAGAATTAAAAACAAACAGTAAAAGTTTGAAATCAATTCTAAAATGGACTGGAAGCCAGTGGAGTGATGATAGCACGGGGGTAATATGCTCACGTCTAGGTGTACCTGTTAAAAATCGAGCAGCAGCATTTTGAACAAGTTGCAGCCGAGAGATCGAGGACTTGGGT
The DNA here is from genome assembly GCF_030265065.1 of Corythoichthys intestinalis. Lineage (NCBI taxonomy): Eukaryota > Metazoa > Chordata > Actinopteri > Syngnathiformes > Syngnathidae > Corythoichthys > Corythoichthys intestinalis. The sequence continues at coordinate 42,830,190 of NC_080406.1, read as the reverse complement.
AGGCCAACATAAAGTGCATTGCAGTAGTCCAGCCTTGAACTTATAAAAGCGTGAATTGCTTTTTCAAGGTCGTGGCGACTTAAGTCTGATTTCTTGACATTTGTTCGTAAAAATACAGGATTTGAACTCTCACTTAAAAAAACAATTATGTGGAACTTGTGTGACAAGAAATATATCATTGTGTTCGTCCATCAGTGCCTATTATGGATCAGGTCCAGATCACACAAACGCACACACATACACACACTATCAAACTATCATTTAAAAGGCTCAGTGCGCTCAAGGCACAAGCTTGTTGTTTATGGTTTTGTATATCCCTCTAAAAGCTAGTCAGGCATATCTTAAAGGTGGGACCATGCTCCATATTTATGAAATTGGCTCTGTGTGAAATTGATTTTTGCCTAATGGATCCTTGCATGGGTGCTCCTCCTGATACCGCTGCCTCAGCTTATTGGCACGGGAATCACACACGGGACGGAACTGGAAGAGATAAATAAACACTAAAATAATGGCTTGAAAATGAAAGGGAAATGGGACTTCAATCAGGAGAAAAGAATCACAGGCACATTTATAAAAACAGTAATGATTTATCTAGTGTTGTAGGGGCATAAAAAAGCCAATCAGACAATGTATCTCAACCTATCACAATACATCAAATAGGCTATATTCATTACTGCAGCATAATATACGTAATTCTGCTTTTATTCAGAAGCTAATTTATGTCTTTTAAAGGGTACCTCGGATAGAAAGACATGTAGTTGTTAAAAGATAAATGTTAGTATGAGTTATAATAATTTGATATTAAAACCTCTCTTAATGTTTTCGTTTGAATAAAATTTGTAAAATTATTTTAGGTAGTACGTCGCCATTGTTGTTGATGACGTAACGCACTCTGAGCAGTAACGTCACAGGGCCATGCGAGTGTCACTCTTTAACTACGTAAACTTGTCGTCGGTTCTGCCCTTCCTATTTGAACCCAAGCAGAACATTAATGAGTTGGACAGCCCTGTCGATATTTCACAAAACGAACAGCAAAAGCCAAATGAAAAGGAAAGACAGGATGAGAAGGGTGTTTGCAGACCTCTAGCAGAACAGCGTCAATCAATGTAAACAGTAACATTAGCTGCTGTTGACTGTTTGCTGCGGGCGGCAACATTTTTGGACAACTTTTTTTAGAACCAGAAGAGGAGCCTACAACCAAGTCCATTCTGCATGTAGCGAAAAGCTAGCTGACAAGGCAACAAAGCGAATGTACTGAGAGTATAATACCTAGTGGCTAACCATCTTGCTAAAGCCAAGAAACCTTTCACTATCGGAGAATAACTCATTATGCCTGCGACCAGGCATATTTGTTGTCAAATTGTTTCAGCGTAAGGTGAGTTCCATTTTCCCTGCACTTAATGTGCATTTTTGGCCTCGTCATGTTATTTTATTTACTGTAATTTTCTGCCACACATTGCCGGTCTGTGAAAAAGAGGCCAACATTACACCGATCCGTGGTGCAAAAAAGGTTTGGGACCAATGACATACAGTGGTAATAGTAATACCCAAATATTTGTTGAGCCTCTTCCTGTCCTAGGTGTATCCCATCGGTAAATGAATGATAATGCACACGTAATGCTACTTATAATGTAGCTAGATAGCAGATATGTGTGTGTGTGTGGGCATACATACACATGACACACTCCAAGGCTAGGTTCAGACCGAAGGTCTTAATGCACGAATCCGATTCTTTCGGTTTTTTCAGACTCGCGTAAGGTATTCTGACAATCTTGACTTGACAATCTGAATGTGCCAAGTTGCATAAAAGTGGGCCATTTCAAATCTGATCTGGATCACTTTCGTATGTGATTTAAATCCGATCTGGGTCATATGTTTCAGATTGTGGCTGTTAAGATATTTCTCAGTGATTATCTAGTGATGAGTTATTAAATATTTGCTATTACTAGTTATTTGCCTATAATCAATTATCCAGTTATTTGCTTACAGACAAATATCCAGTTATCAGTTATTCTTATTTACTACTATAACCATATTATCAGTTATTCTTATTTACTGCCATAACCATATTATCAGTCTTCTTTATCAGTGGGTTTGATTACCTTGAGCATGTTTACTTCAGAGAGAAAACTATCTTGTCATGTTTACGCACGAGTGAAACTGCTTAGTCATTCTAACCAGCTTAGGCCGGTATAGGTTTCACAGCTCAACATCCAAGACAAGAGGAAGACATCAAGCAACCAAACTGCCTGAGACATTTAAGAAATGATGTATTTGCTGCATTTTGATATTTCAGTCATTATTATTATCTATTAGTCTACTAGTCTAGTCTATTAGTAATCTATTAGTAAACACATAAACGTACGCACATAGATAAACAAACACCAAGGGTGTCTCCAAGTTTCTCCCCCTCCCTTTAGGAGACATACCCATCTGTTGCTAGGGACAACCCCAAATAAAAAGAGAGGGCGCGGGAGGTTTAGGTAGAGCATTTTTGGTGACTGCATGCACGTGTTATCTAGAATTTCACTGTTAGTTTCCCCCCGCTCTCCTTGGCCAAGAAAAAAAACAGAAACTGAGTGCCTTCTCTCCTCATTTCTGGTAATACTACAAATGTCTACCTAAGGATTGCTGTTTGAACTTGACAGTGGCGGCGGTCTGAACTGTCAAGTCTCCCAAATCAGAATTCATGCAGCGATCACGTCAGCAAAGAGCGAGAAGCACGCAAGACAAGGGCAATGTAGCTGTTCAATTGCATTAGTGCCTACCTTGAACTCGGCCACGCAGAGGGCTGGCTTGACCACAGTCATAAAAAAATACAATGAAGAAAAGGATAAGCCTTATAATGCTCAGTTTCTCTGTGCGCCAAATGAGCAACATTTCAGTATTGCTTACATGGCTGACTTGGGGCAAACTTGTGTGTGTGTGCGTCATGCATGCACAGTTCATAGTTATTTGTTTTGATGCTTCTGCACATGCGGGTCAGTTTGCTCAGCGCGCGTCTGGCTGCGAATTAGTGCGCATGTGTAATACTTGAATAGGCTCAATGGACAAAGGCAGTCTGAATGGGCACTTCAAAAAAACAGATATGACAAAAAAATCGGAATTGTGCATTAAGACCTGCAGTATGAACCTAGCCTAAGTGAACCTAATAAAGTTTTTCTTTTATGGCTCCGATGTTAATGCGTGATGAAAATAATTAACTGCGTTCATTAATTTGTGCGTTAACTAGTTAAAATGCTCAACCTTTCAATTATTGGTTACAGTCTGAGCATTATGGGTAATTCCTAAGGGAATGTTGAATTATTAATGAATGCTCATACTATAGATGTAAAAGTAAATGAGCGTTTATACGTGTGATAAACATTTATTGACAAATTAATACTCCAATTAATATCTTTTTCATTCTTTTATATGGAGTCAGAAAAATGTGGGCAAAAGGTGGAGCAACTGCACAGAGGATAAGAAGATGAGGAGGAATAAACAAAATGTTGGATGGATGAATGGAGGTATACTATAAGTTGCATCCCTCTGATCCAGTCTTTCCTCATCCATCCTGACTGTGTTGACAGCAGTCTGCCAAGCGGAACAGCGGCTGCCTAGCAGGTAATTCATATTCTCTTCCCACACAGCCAGCCCCCTACCACCCGCACAAGGGGACACGCAAGCAGTGAGGGACCAAAGCATATTTTAAAAGAAGCCAAACTGAAGCTTGAATGATGATTAATATTCTTCACATGTAAAGTACAAATTTAATCACCAGACTGATTCGTACATTTTCTGTCTGTAAAATGTCATACCTGTTCAGGAACATGTATTTCTAATTTCTCCTGTTGGTTGGTCTCAGATTTTTTTAACCTTTCCAAACATTTTTGAAAAGGGGGTTTGTTACTAACATCATAGTCATCTTGGTGTCATTCACCTTGCTCTAACATAGTGATGTTTACCAGCCACGAAATGAGAGATGCTCTTGCTGTTGTGAGCAGCAGTGAAGAAGCATTAAAAGTATGGTTAAAAAGACCGCATATTCAAAGAAACCAAAAGTTTCCTTACAACATTTTAATTAGCCTTCTTTTACCAGCCTCTCTCCCTAAACATTCCCTCCTCCCTTTCCTGATTCACCATTCGTTCTTTACGATGCAGCAGACGTCGCAAGCAATCTTAGCCACTGGATGAGGACAGATTGCGGGCTTCAGCAGCATAGCGTAACCAATAGGTGATTGGATTGAGAATAATTCCCTCTAATGACGAGGCCAGCTCAAGGCTGTTAGTGGTAATTAGAACACAGTACGTGCAAGGAACCAAACACAGCTTTGCCTCCCAATGCACCACTAGAGGCGAGGAAGCAGCACACGTACGCATGTGTTGCCACACAAAGGGAAAGTCTCAGCCAAGGACAAGCTCTACACAATATTTAAAGTCGCAGAAAACCCACAGGGCTTGGGAAGAATGACCAATCAGAGACAGTGCAGTCATTTCGGGCACACAACTGTGATCTGCTTTTTCTATTGCTTTGTGCTGATTAAAAGCTATTTGGTCAAAATTAGAAAATAAATTAAGTCCTTGTACCTGCATTTTTATGATTTCACACAAAAAAATTAACTCATTCACTTCCATTGACAGCAACAGAGAGCTGAACCGGGATGGCCAATCCATCCATCCGTCCAATCTATTCTGACTGGAAGGAGCTGTCAAAATCGATTGGACCTCTGTTGTTGTCAGTGGCAGTCAATGAGTTCGTGTATCAAAAATGTTAAATCTGTTAAACAATAGGAAGGTTATTGACCCGTTTTCTTTTTTTCATCGTTGTAATTGGTTGGTAATTTGAAAGTTACAGTACGGTGTGGACAATGTAAAAACAGCCAATTCTTAAACCAACTCTGGTTCATCTGTCACCAACGATGTAAGATTTCATAGGGACGGTGGGGACATTACAGGACACTACTAACTTTTCAGGATGCTCGAATTGTCCCCAATAACTTTTAAGCAATCTCATTTTCATTACATAATGAGTTCAGTAATATACAGTAGGTAATTTAGATTGTCTTCCCATATGTAATAAGGATAGAACAGACTCTACCATTATTAAGTGAATTATTTTCATTATGTTGACTTACATTTATCCCTTTTCACTTGGGGAATGTGCCTGTCCATTTTTTCCCACTAAAGTACACTTTTAATGGGCTGATGACTTAACTTGAGCCACCCCCCCCCCGCCCCCACAGCCCCCGCCACACAGACACACAAGCACACTCACACAGCCCCGACAGATTCATGTCGACAACATGCCGCCTCCTCCGATATTAGTTTTTTTTCGGCCAGCAGCAGCCACTGTAAGTAATGTAAAAGAAGTCAATGTTGTGGAGGTGGGGGAAACACCACTAATTTTGCTACTGAAAGTCCGACCTGCATCAGAGTTAGAATAATATTAAACTATGTGAACTTGCTAACCTGAAAACTACTGCGGTCAGGCCAGCCTCCACAAGGAACAACGGATTCAAGCTAGCCCCTGTCACTCATTTGGATCATTCATTCATCATGCATTATGGTAATGAAACGCGGTGGTTTCAGAGTGCAAGCCCCTCTATTAAAAAAAAAAAAAAAAAAAAAAAAAAAATTGGGAGCTATCCAAGAACGGGACCACTTCAGGGGGACACTGACATGAACATGCAATCTGTAAAATGAAATCACACATCAGAATTTCATGAGAGTACAGTGGTACCTCGACATACGATCACTTGGACATCTTTCGACATCCGATGTAAAATTTGACTCACCACGCAAAACACATCCGCCACATTAGAACCCGATTTGTTACATTAGTACAGGATTCATTATAATTATTGCTATTATTATATTATTTATCATTTTATTCATATTTTATTTCTTTTGCCCGGTGTAATTACTATTTGCAATACTACCAGCAGCTTTTATGAGGATTGAGGGTAGGTTTTCGGGCTGTGGAATGAATTAATGGAATTATAATGTATTCTTTTGAACTCGACATACGACCATTTCAACTTACAAACAAGGTCCTGGAACAGGACAGTGAGATCGAGTGTGTCGGGAGTGCTTTCTCCACTGCTGTGAATCAGACTGGTGAGAACCGTGTGGACTCAGCGTAAATCGGAATCTAAAAATTACTCAAGGAGAACCACCGTTTTTCTGACACGGTTAACACAACTAGCAGAACTTTGTGTGACATTTCGGTCAAGCAACATCAATGCTTGTCTGTTCAGTAGATTTACCGGCGAAACTACACCGCGGCAGTCTGCAAACAGCTGATTAAGCTAACAGCTAAGCAAAAAACTACTGACATGGCGCATAAAGCAAAACAAGGTGGGGATCACTTAAACGCAGAGGTGATGGAAATCCAGAAATCACTGAGCTCACCACCATATCAGCTCAACAGAAGCAAATACTGGAACTTATGTGCAACATAAAAGAGTTGCAAAGACAGAACAAGGAGAAAGATCAGAAAATTGCCCTACTGGAGAGCCGCTTGGATGATCTCGAGCAATATTCCCGCATGAATGATGCCATCGTGAGCGGGTTGGAGATCAGGCCCCGTTCGTACGCCCGCGCCTTAACACCAGAAGCCGCTGCGAACGGGGGAGAACCAACCGTGACCGAGGCAGAATCATTGGAGCAACAGGTGATCGCCTTCTTCACCAACAAAGGCATCGCCATCAATCGATCGGAGATCGAGGCCTGTCATCCTCTCTCCAGAAGAAGAAATGATGCTAAACCGGCGATCATAATCCGCTTTGTCAACAGGAAGTCCAAAAATGCTTTGCTCAAACAAGGCAAAATGCTCAAAGGAACAAATGTCTATGTGAACGAGCACCTCACAAAGAAAAACGCGGACATTGCCAGAAGAGCACGAATCTTAAGAAGACAAAGAAAAATTCAATCAACTTGGACTGCAAACTGCAAAGTCTTTATTAAGCTGAATGGAGCTCAGGAAGATGCCAAGGTGCTCATCATCAAAAACATTGAGGAGTTGGATAAGTATTAACAGCACAGCGCCACCCTCAGGTAACCACAGGTCATAATCCACTGAACACGCATTAAAATGAACATACATGAAGATATTGATCCTGATTTGAATTTTTTGGACCAGCTATGCAACAAATGTTGCTACTACACAGACAGTCAGTTTAAAAGATCATTTGCTCAAGAGGATGGACTGTCTATACTCCATTTTAATGCAAGAAGTTTGTATGCTAATTACCAACACATTAAAACTTATTTAAATAAATTAAAAATACACTTTGGTGTCATAGCAGTTTCAGAAACCTGGATCACCGCAGAAAAAGGAACAGATTTTCCTCTTGATGGATATGAGCCACTTTTTCTAAACAGGACAAATAAAAAAGGAGGAGGTGTTGCATTGTACATAGATAAACATCTTAAATATAAGATACGAGAAGATATGACACTAACTATTTCTGATGTTATGGAATGTTTGACTGTGGAATTGTATTTAGAAAAACAGAAAAATGTGATTATAAGCTGTGTGTACCGTGCGCCTAATTCAAATATGGACATTTTCAGGAACAGTTTAGAGAATTTGTTTTCTACAACAAGCAAGGTCATGTTTGTGTGTGGTGACTTCAATGCACTTGTCCAAAGAAGGAAAAGACAAAACAAATGACGAATTTATAGAGACCGTTTCTAGTATGGGGTTATATCCACTGATAATCAAGCCTACCAGAATAACTGCTCATAGTGCGACAATGATTGACAACATCTTCACTAACCACATGGGAAGCAGTCTTAACTGTGGATTACTGATCAATGATATTTCAGATCACTTGCCGATCTTCGTTATATATGACTGTGCTGTACTAAAACAAAAAGAAAAACAAACAATTAAATATTCAAGGTGTAGAACAGAAGAGACAATAAATTCTCTCAAAAATGAGATGCAAGAGTTTAACTGGGAATTTTTATATAGCAAGAAAAATGTTGATGATGCTTACGAATACTTTTTACAGGTATTTATATCTTTATACAACAAAAACTGTCCAATAAGAAGAAGTAAGTTTAATTTGAAAAATGATGATAAACCATGGATCACAAAGGGTCTAAAAAATGCTTGTAAGAAAAGGAATTTGCTATATAAACAATTTATAAAACAACAAAAGAGTCAGAACTCAAATATAAAAAATATAAAAATACATTAAATACCATATTGCAATTATTTAAAAAAGACTATTATACTAAAAAGTTAGAAAAACAAAAAGATAACATGAAGGGTATGTGGAAATTAATTAATAATTTAATCAGGAACACTACAACTAATCAAGACTATCCAAACATTTTCCTCAGGGAGGACGAACATATTAGCAAGACGGAAGACATAGTTGAGGGATTCAATGACTATTTCGTAAGTGTTGGGGAGAAGCTGGCTGCGAATATTGGGGGAAATCAGATCATTGATCCAACTGTTTTTAAAAATATCTCAAGAAATCCAAATTCAGTATTTCTAAGCAAGGTGGAAAACAAGGAGGTTATTGATACAGTAAATACATTCAAAAACAAGACTTCAACTGATTGCAATGGGATTGACATGACGATTGTAAAAACAGTAATACATAGTATAGTAAATCCACTAACCTACATCTGCAACCTCTCTTTTAGTACTGGAGTTTTTCCACAGAAAATGAAAACGGCCAAAGTCATTCCACTTTATAAATCAGGTGACAGCAAATTATATTCCAATTATCGCCCGGTGTCTTTATTGTGCCAGTTCTCAAAAATACTGGAGAAACTATTCGAAAAGAGACTTAACATTTTCTTGGAAAAATTCAGTATTTTGTCGGAAAGCCAGTATGGGTTCAGACTGCACTTGCATTGCTTGACCTTACTGAAGAAATATCTAGTTGTATTGACAAAAGCAATCACGTAGTTGGTGTTTTTGTGGATTTAAAAAAGGCATTCGATACAATAAACCATGATATATTACTTGGGAAAATGGAAAGATACGGGTTTAGAGGCATTGTTCTGGAATGGTTAAAAAGTTACATGGGAAATCGCAAGCAGTACGTACAGATTGGTGATTACAGATCATCATTATCGGACATTACAGTTGGAGTACCACAGGGCTCTGTATTGGGTCCAAAACTCTTTATACTATTTATCAATGACCTATGTATGACATCTAAAAAATTAAAATTTCTACTCTTTGCAGATGACACCAGCATCCTATGCTCAGGAAAATTTTTAACGAATCTGATGCATGAGGTAATGACTGAATTAACATATCTGAATCACTGGTTCACGCTGAACAAATTATCAATAAATATGGAAAAAACTAAATATATTTTGTTTGGAAATAAAAAGACAGAAACTGCAGAAAAGATAATTATAGACAATAGCGAAATTGAGCGAGTAACTGAGACTAAATTTTTAGGTGTAATACTGGATGAACAGTTGAATTGGAAGTCACAAATAAAGCACATAAAAACAAAACTGGCAAAAAGTGTTGGACTACTGAACAAAACGAAACCCTTTTTAAATTATAAAGCACGCCATATCTTGTTCTCTTCATTAGTAATGCAATACCTCAGCTACTGTGTGGAGGTATGGGGCAATACATATCCCAGCAATTTACAGTCACTTGTGGTACTTCAAAAAAAGGCAATAAGAATAGTGCACAAGGCTAAATACCTCGAACATACAAATAGACTGTTCTTGGAATCCAAGCAGTTAAAATTCCTGGATCTAGTCAAATTCAAAACGGCCATAATCATGTTCAAGGCACGGAAAAACGCATTGCCTGGAAATATACAAATTTTGTTTTCAAATAGACAAGGAGGGTATAATCTGAGAGGGGAGTTAAATTTCAAAAAGCAATACCACCGTACAACAAAAAAGTTTTTGTCCTTCAATTTTAGGTGTGGACTTGTGGAACAAACTTACTGAGGACCTGAAGAAAAGCGCTTATTTGAGCGTGTTTAAGAGAAAATACAAAGATCTTGTTTTCTGTAATTATAGAAATGAATTATAGTATTTATGTTGAGAAAATGTTGAGTGATGCCAACAATTGTTCTTTAGGCATTATTGAACTGTTGTGAATTGTATTTGTTTTGTCTGATTCATGCTGATGAGTAGGTAGCGGACAAAGGGGTAGGATTCATATAAGTTTTTACTTCTTCCTACTCCTTTTCGAATCTTATGTTTTGTTTGTATTCTTGTATATCCATAATGTGATGCATGTTTTCGAAATAAAATTCAATCAATCAATCAATCAATCAATGGAACCAATTAACTTCGCATGTGGAGGTACAACTGTACTTTGGTTGGAGTCTTGGGGTAGTCCAATATCCCTTAGCTTTAGATTGGTCCTTGGATATCTCTGATTTTTTTTCTTTTTTTTTTTTTTTGCAGTGTCTCCCAAAAGTGGACCTACTGTATTCTTGAATAGCTCCGTTTTTTTTTATTAAGGGAATTGCACTTCAAAATGTTTCTTTAGTAGTTTTTGAAAACAAAGGTTTGAATTGAATGTTGTATCATCTGAACCAATACATATGAAAGCTAATATAAGTCAATACAGATTAATTTTGCATTGATTATTTAGCCAATATCAATTAATTCGGTTCATATTTGTGAGAAATGTTGCCCTGACCCCCGTTCAATAATCTGTTTGGTCTTATTAATGTCCCGTCCCCAGCAAAAAGTGTACATGCAGGTTATGCTGTTATGTTATCCCTACCCAGTTTGAGACCAAACCTACGCCCTTGTCCGTCACTGTCAATGTACAATGAGTTCACTCACTCTCTGAGCCTTTACCAACTGTAGGAAGATATTACATTTTAATTATGGCACATTCACATCATATTAAATATTGTCACATGCGAGACAGTTACGCTTCCATCGAAATACATCTTTTTCTCATTGCGCTAACTTTGAAAAGTACAGCCCATTATGTTCACGTAGACCTTCTTTTGGACGAGTACAAATGTTTATTTTTCTTCTTTTAACTAATGGATAATACTGTCTCGTGGCTGTATTCTTCCCTCAAAGAGGCCCAAAGTGTTGGCACAAGACAATATGGCTCAGCGTCTCTGTCTGGTGCTACTAACTGGCACGTGGGCCCACAATTGGTGTGTCGCAAACCGCCAACCAGGCACACATGTTACATGTATGTTGCCAAAAAAAGACATTTCCGCACCCCCGTCATGTGAACGCAGCAGAGCGTCCCTCTGTCATCTCTCATCTCCAGCCTTCCCTTACTGTATGTGCAATTTCCTTAAATTCAAGGCAGGTGACTTATTCCAACGGAAGCACAAACACATGCTGGTCTACAAGGCCACTGAGTAAAAAAAATAACAGATGCTGGTACACGCATATATACACACTCAAGGTTGCATAAAAAAGGCAAATAAACACCCAGTCGCCCACCCACACAAATGCATTGACAATCACACTCATAATAGCTGGCAGATTGTGTTTCAGAGTGTTGGGAGCATAACCAAATGATGCGTAGCTGTGGTTGTATAATCATAAAGCTCAACCGTGGTCCCGTGTGTGGGAGTCAGAGCAGACGATGTGAAATAGTAGCACTTCAGATGCACTTTTTAATGACGGATCGCCAGATGCTCAATGGAATGATCAATGGAGCCCATCGCTGCTGAGCTTGATTGCGAAAGTCCTTGTGTACCCACAATTCCCATGTTTGCTGTTGAGGAGATGACCATTTGTAGCAGTCAAGCAGGTCATTCCAGTCTCTCGACAAACATTTTCCAAAACGTAGGAAGATTTACAGTAAATCCTAAATAATTTTAGTATAAGACTAGACTAGAGAGACAGGCAGAAGCAGTGTGATAAAAGAAGCAATACAAGCCTGGAAAGAAAAACATAACAATTATGCAACAACTGTTTAAAGATGCACAGAGTAATAAATAAACATCGTCTTTAGCGAACTTTTGAATTTAGTGGGAAATGCCAATTTGGAAAACAGTTTGTATAGCTAGTTAGCTTCTACTCGGCTATTGGCACATTAGAACAACAGCACATGCTCTACTGTGGGTTTTAAGTTTGTTCTACAAAAGGTTTCATCTTTGTTCAGAAAGGAACAAAATCATATTTTTGGCTCAAGTCTATATTGGCATACAGTAGCTGTTTGTGTCTATATTTAAATGAAAACGCAGTGTTGGGTTCTTCAACCTTATTCCATGCTTCAACCATTTTTCGGGCAAGTGACTGTTTTTGGTAAAAAAAAAAAAAAAAATTAAAAAAAAGACTTGGCGTCCACACGTGGACATCACATTTCGGGTCATGAAAGCATATTTTGATTTCCAAAAAAGACAGTCTGCTCGGCCTCGAGATACCTATATTTTATTCAAAGTTCACTCAGAGATGCCTTATCACTTTAATATATAAAAAGTGTGCCTCCTCCGCCCAAGTAGGAAAATTCAGTTTTATTTATACTTTTTTTCTTTGATTTTATTTATTTTATTGAATAATAAAGACAGAAATCTACCTCCATGTAATCAGTCTGCAACGTCATCATTACACAGACGTTGTTGAAAAACTAATAGCTAAATATTTTATGAACATAATGCAGACCCATGGAAGTGTAGTCCAGTCAATACACATATGCAGTAGGCTATGTGACAACTTAACATTTTTAGAAATTACTATCAATACAATTGTCGTTGACGAATTGTTATTCCCACTCAATTATTATCCTCATTCAAAGTCTAGATTGCACACAAACAATAGCTGAAATAAACTGACAAACAAATCAGCATGTTAATAAACGCAGCAGTTCAAAACTACATTTCGCATAATGCCTAGTGCGGCTTAATACACTGACAACTACCGAATTAGCGCGCACCTGTAGCCAAGGCAAAAATCAAAGATTACTGTAAAAGTTTACAATCATCGGCATCGCAAAGATGCGACACCAAACGGGATTTTACAGATCACACTAGTACAAAGCTCCAACAGAAGTCAACAGTTGTCCTGGAGTGACGAAGGTTTATTTGGGAATGACGCTATGATAAAGCCAGTCTGTGACTACGCACACATGCGCAAATTGGTATCTGAAGTAGAATAATATATTTTCAACTTAATTACTCTTTTGGGTACATGAGCATTTGATTATATACTGTACCTATTGATCTTAATAAAAGTCTTAACAACTGGGCTGGCTCTCTGGAAACACGTCACAGGCAGCACAATACCATGGTATTCTGTCCAAAACGTCAGTTATTTTCAACACACGCTAATTGGTCACGTGAAAAAAATGAAAACCAGACATTTTCATGAATTTAAAAACCCAGCCGGACGCCATGGACAGGATGTAAAACTGGACATGTCCGGGCAAAAAAGGACGTTTGGCCACCCAAGTATGTAAATAACCCAATAAAGTACATATACAGTATGTGTCTGTGTGCGTGTTAGTTGCCACTCCCAGTCAAAATGGAATGGACGTCTAGCGCTGTCAATGACAGCCAATAAGATAAATGAGTGCCCTATTAAGAGTCACCACATGCACATACACGCGCACATAAACGTCTAAAAATAAGTGAGTACAAGGACCAACGTGATTCCCTGTTTTGCTTTGTCCCTTAAATCCTCTACGGGTGTTCGCCGCAGATGATTAAATGAATTCATAGTAATGAATAATCCTTGTGATGCGTCAACCTGCTGTGAAAATGATGAGCAGGGGATGAAGATACTACCTGCAGTCATATTTGGTAAACACAATGAAAGCTTAATGGGGGTGCTCGCTGCTGTTAGCAATCTCTATTTTTGATTGTTGCAATCAAATCTATACTACTATGTCAAATGCTTATAATCAGTTATCAGAGAGGGACATTTCAACAATTTTGATGTAATAAATCAATAGTCCAATCAGTGATTATAATCATCATGTTGTATATTATTCGTGTCACCGGGAGACATGGGCCTGTTTGATGAAGTCGATGACTGTAGGGAATTAATTGTTTGAGTCATGAGTATTTGGTCCCAATTTATCACAACATCTGGCCAGATGGGAGGGTTTGGAACAGGTGGTGACCGGGACTGGAAGAAAAAAACAAACTGCTAGTCTTAATGAACTGTCCAGTAGTGATGTTTCGTACCACCGTTTTCCTTTTGAATCCTACCAAACGCATACCAGGACTTGGTTCAACTGTGTGTGGTAGAGCTTATGAAGAGTAAAGGTTAAATTAAAACTTTAAATTAGTTTATCACGAGTAGACCTTCAAACCATTTGAAGTGGAAAGGTCGCAGTGCCATCCATCCATCCATCCATCCATCCATCCATCCATCCATCCATCCATCCATCCATCCATCCATCCATCCATCCATCCATCCATCCATCCATCCATCCATCCATCATCTTCCACTTGCTTGAACAGGGAAGCCCAGACTTCCCTCTCTCCAGCCACTTCAACCAGCTCCTCCGGCACCTCTCCGGGGAGGTGTCCAGGAGGCATCCGAACCAGATACCCGAGCCACCTCAGCAGGCTCCTCATGACGCGGAGGAGTAGCGGCTCGACGCCGAGTCCCTCCCGAATGACCGAGCTTCTCACCCTATCTCTAAGGGAGAGCCTGGACACCCTACGGAGGAAACTCATTTCGGCCGCTTGTATCTGGGATCTCGCTCTTTCGGTCACGACCCACAGCTCGTGACCATTGGTGAGGGTAGGGACGTAGATCGACTGGTAAATTGAGAGCTTCACCTTTCGGCTCACTTCCTTCCTCACCACCACGGACCGGGTCAGAGGCTGCATCACTGCAGACGCTGCACCGATCTGTCTGTCGATCTCCCACTCCCTCCTACCCTCACTTGTGAACAATACCCTAAGATACTTGAACTCCTCCATTTGAGGCAGGATCCCATCCCCGACCTGGAGAAGGCACTCCACCCTTTTCCAACTGAGGACCATGGTCTCGGATTTGCGTTAGCATAGCATTCACGTTCTCGTTAGAATTAACTTTTAGTGGCGAGTGTCATCTTAAACTCTCGGGAAACTTTTTTTTATTTATTTATTTTTTTTATGTACTGTTTCTGAAGTCCTGATGGATAAAATTACTTTATTTGAAAATAATGTGCTGTTTTCCTGCTGAATGTGCATTATCATCACAAAAGCGTTGTCCTTGTAGACACGACAATGTAATGATATACATATTGTAATGCCTTGAGTTGAGTTTTGTTAAGATTTTGCCCAAGTGTTTCTTGTTCATGTGATTAACTATTGATTTCACCTGTTGTGGCCTGCCCCTTGTGTCTTGACCAATCTGTTGCCTCTTGTATCAACCACCTGTGTCTCATTGTCTCGTCACCTCATGTCTCTATTTAGGTTCCCCATGTGCTGTCTGTTC
The DNA here is from genome assembly GCF_030265065.1 of Corythoichthys intestinalis. Taxonomy (NCBI): domain Eukaryota; kingdom Metazoa; phylum Chordata; class Actinopteri; order Syngnathiformes; family Syngnathidae; genus Corythoichthys; species Corythoichthys intestinalis. The sequence goes on along the minus strand of NC_080406.1, from coordinate 42,814,845 downwards.
TTGTTCGGGCATTGTTTTTCCAAGTCTTGATTCCATGTCTATCCAAGTGTCTACTCTATGTCGATATCCTGTCCAAGCCCTCAGTTATGATTAAGTTAGTTTTGATCCACAGTTTTCATCAGTACTCTTGATTTATGTCTCGGACTTGCCTTTTTAACACTAGAAGTCCCGGAGAATTCTGCTACTCCTAATGGTCCCAAGCAATGGCCAATTTGGCCTCTCCTCCGAAAAAACCCAGAGGTGGCCTAAATGACCCAAGTGCTTTTGAATTAGCAAGTCGTTGTCCGACAGACAACAGCCGTTCATATGGAAATGCAACCACTTGTGTTGGTATGCGGCCCAAATGGAGGGGAACACACAACAGTAGTACTATTCATGTCATATTATGTGTCAGTTCAAGTCAAGCTACATTTATGGGGTTTTGCACATTTTAATAATGTGTATTGTTTTACGATTTTACTGTCAGAAAAAAATATCCCTGACAGTGTATTTGTGGGGCCTTCAGAAAATAGAACATTGAATCAGTATCAAATGTAAAACTGAAATAAGAGTCTGATGAAGTTAATTTTTGTCTTTTCTTCCTGGTATTTATTGATGCACAGGATTCAAACAAGAGTAATCACAGCACATCAAAACTATCAAGTCAAAACGTTGAAATACTATAGAAAACACACATAAATGTACCTCTAATACACTCTCTATCCTCTATACTGGACTTGTTGAAAGGTTATCAAGAATTTTTTGTTTTCCTGGGACTACTTGGTATACAATGAGGAGCAATTATTTGCACTCCTTGTGATTTTGCAAGTCCACCCACTTTGAAAAGAGGTGGAGGTCTGAAATTTCAATCATAGATGCATTTCCACTCATAGAGACAATCTAAAAAAATCCAGAAATTACATTTTATGATTTTTAAAATTTATTTGTTATATATTTTTATCTACTGGGATTCAGTTCAAGTATTTGTGCACCTGAGAATCAGCAATAATTATGTCACTCAAAGAGTGAGGCTGCTTTCTCTTTCGCCCAACCCCCTCCTCAGCTAAAGTAGCCTGACTTGAGCCTTTTTCGCCCAATCCCCTCCTCAGCTAACACTTATTTATTACTTGCCTACTGCAGGTTGATAAATTTGTAGGTAGATTTGTGTATGTCTTAGTCAGTCCAAAAAAAAAAGGTTCCTTCAATCAAAGTATATCTTTTCAATCAAAAACAAAAGTCACTTGAATGAAAGCAAAATGTGTTTGAATGTAAAAGTTGCCTCAAAATAAAGACAGACAAAAAAATTCTTGTGTTGGTATATTTATTTTGCTTTTGATATGTTCTTATATTTTATTAGAATCAATCACAGCTTTGAAAGCCTACTGTAGGTTGTCAAATTTGTAGGTAGATTTGTGTATGTCTTAGTCAATCAAAAAAAAAAGGTTCCTTCAATCAAAGTATATATTTTCAATCGAAAATAAAAGTCACTTGAATGAAAGCAAAATGTGTTTGAATGCAAAAATTTCCTCCAAATAAAGACAGACAAAATTTAATGAGAATCAATCACAGCTTTGAGAGCCTACTGTAGGTTGATAGATTTGTAGCTAGATTTGTTTATTTCTTGGTCAAGCCAAAAAAGTTCTTTCAATAAAAATATATATTTTCAATCGAGAAAAAAAAGTCACTTGAATGAAAGCAAAATGTGTTTGAATGCAAACGTAAACAAGTCAGGCTGCTGTTTCTTTACTTGCAGCCAGCCATTAGCTGTGGAAGGGGGTTGGGCGTCAGGCTACTTTCAGACACTTTTTACTTGACAATAAACTGCTAAACCTTTGAGGATATTTTGACAGTATTTTAATAATTCTAATTTATTCGGATGTATTTGTTTGAATACCCTCTACATGTTAAAAAAAAAAAACATTTTTGAAAAGATCAGTTAACAATTTGCTGTCGATATAGATTGAGATACATAGATATTCAGAAACACTACAACTAAGCATACCAAGCAACAGTGGTAACAAGAAAAGCACCTCACATGAAATGGCTGGGAAAAAAATATGCAAGACTAGTAAATACCACTCTTGGTTCAGATACAAGCTATCATTCAGGCAACCTTTACATTCAAACACATTTTGCTTTCATTCAAGTGGCTTTTGTTTTCGATTGAAAATATATACTTTGATTGAAGGAACCTTTTTTTTGGATTGACTAAGACATACACAAATCTACCTACAAATTTATCAACCTACAGTAGGCAAGTAAGAAATAAGTGTCTGAAGTTGAATTATCATTCCTACTTATGAAGATGGTCTGTCCTGTATCGGAATTTAAACAAATACATATAAAAACAAATTTCCCATTTATTTTCAATGGCAAGTAATCAAGGTCCCTGTGATTTTTTTTTAACCATTTATCATGACAGCCCAATGAGATTGTATACCGCTAACTCTTATTTAGGTGAATTAAAAAAAAAAAAGTAAAAAATCTGACCTACGTTTTTTGGGGAGGAATGAAAAAAATCAATTCAATCAGTTATCATAAACATCTTTGATGTGAAATGTTTTATAATGTATATTTGTAATAACGTGTAGAACATGAAAAGTAACATGAGTTACTTTGCTGAGTAACAAATTACTCTTACAATGAGGTAACTGAGTTACTTCTCCCAAAAAGTAATTTAGTTAGTAACTTGTAACTAATTACTTTTTGAAGTAAGATTGACAACACTGTGCAGTACATATTCCCTTCATAATAATTAGGACTATTAGGACATTCAGTCATTGTTTCAGTGTGTTCAAAAAACCGTTCAGGGCCGCTCCCTTCCACCTTCTCTTGACACAAATTCTGTTTCTGTTTTTCTCAAAGGTTTTCACACATTTGCTCGTACTAACTTCAGACAAAATGGCCACAATTCATGCTCCATTAGATCCAGTCATTCTTAACTATATACTGGACTGTCTCAGGAAATTAGAATACACAATATTCTAATTTTTGGAGACAGTCCTGTGTATATATACAGGACTGTCTCAAAAAATTAGAATATTGTGTATTCTAATTTTCTGAGACAGTCCAGTACATGATCTTGCTTTAAACTCAAATTGCAGTTCTAAAATGTTTTTTTTTTTTGCAAAAACAATGTACACATTGGGCCATTTTTTTCTGTTTTTCTGTGTGGAGTATAGGAGAAGTAAGTTAAAAGTTTGTAAAAAGCGTAAAACTCCATAAATTAATGTAAATTAATAAATGTAGCTTGACTTGAACTGACAAAAACTATCACATGAAGTGTGCAACCGTGGTGTGTTCCCCTCCGTTTGGGCCGCATTCTAACACAATGTATGTCTAGTGGTTGCATTTACATATGAATGGTTGGTGTCTGTCAGACAACGACTTGCTAATTCAAAAGCACTTGGGTCATCTGGGCCACCTCTGGGTCTTTTAGGAAGAGAGGCCAAATCGGCCATTGCTTGGGAATATTAGGAATATTTGTCTTGGGGAAGGGCCGAGTCGGCCTCTACTGGGTTTTCTAGTGTTAATGCCATCTTTTTGTTTGTACTTGGTGTTTTTGTTTAGTAAGATTGTTAAAACATTTTTGAGTTGATCACCACCTTGCCTCACCTCCCTGTTTCCCTGCATCTGGGTCCTCCATGCCCAAGCCGCCTCCATGTGACATATACAGTGTATCACAAAAGTGAGTACACCCCTCGCATTTCTGCAGATATTTAAGTATATCTTTTCATGGGACAACACTGACAAAATGACTCTTTGACACAATGAAAAGTAGTCTGTGTGGAGCTTTTATAATAGAGTTAATTTATTTTCCCCTAAAAATAACTCAAAATATAACCATTAATATCTAAATCCGTGGCAACAAAAGTCCGTATACAGCATGGGAACTACGTACATCCCTAAATGTCCAAATTGAGTACTGCTTGTCATTTTCCCTCCAAAATTTCATGTGACTCGTTACAGGAGTGCTGTCAGCATTGCTGCAGAGATTGAAGAGGTGTGTGGGGGGTCATTCCCACCACCATGCTTGACTGTAGGCATGACACACTTATCTTTGTACTCCTCACCTGGTCGCCGCCACACATGTTTGAGACCATCGGAACCAGACAAATTAATCTTCATCTTATCAGACCATAGGGCATGGTTCCAGTAATCCATGTTCTTTGTTGACTTGTCTTCAGCAAACTGTTTGCGGGCTTTCTTTTGTACTGCCTTCAGAAGCGGATTCCTACTGGCGTGACAGCCATGCACACCAATTTGATGTAGTGTAAGGCGTATAGTCTGAGCACAAACAGGTTGACCCCCCACCTCTTCAATCTCTGCAGCAATGCTGACAGCACTCCTGTAACGAGTCACATGACATTTTGGAGGGAAAATGACAAGCAGTACTCAATTTGAACATTTAGGTACGTACATAGTTCCCATGCGGTGTACTCACTTTTGTTGCCTGGGGTTTAGATATTAATGGCTATATTTTGAGTTATTTTGAGGGGAAAATAAATGAACTCTATTATATAAGTTGCACACAGACTACTTTTCATTGTGTCAAAGTGTAATTTTGTCAGTGTTGTCCCATTAAAAGATATACTTAAATATCTGCAAAAATGCGAGGGGTGTACTCACTTTTGTGAAAAACTTAAAAAAAAACTTTTTAATAGCAAATATTTTCTTAATTTTTATTTTTCTCTTATGTACTGTAGGTGAAATTTAAAAAATGTAAAAAGTGACCTCTGGGAACGAAAAAAATAAGTTCAATACGATCAGTTAATATAAATATCTTTGATGTGAAAGATGCCATTGAATGGATTACGTAAAAAGATGTAGGACATGAAAAGTAATAACAGTTACTTTGCTGAGTAACTAATTGCTTTCACAATAAGGTAATTGAATTACTAACTCAATTACTTTTTGGGAGAAGTAATTTGTAACTGTGATTAATTACTTTTGAAAAGTAAGATTAACAACACCGATTATTTCAATCGCTGCCAGACCTCCTGCTTCAAATGGATTACACATCTAACTGTGTCAATGGTAGCCAGTGAGTAAAAAAACAAAACAAAACACAAAAAAAAGGTTCTTCCTCTGGCCAGGATGCACACTCCCAACAATTAGTTCATCACAAGTAGACGTCCAATCGATTTGAAGTGGGAGGGTGGCAGCGAATGATCAAACTGTTCTCTGTCAGCTCTCTCAGTTCATATGAATTGAACAGAGGCAGCCAATGAGGGCAAAATCAAATTCACCCCGTGACAACCGATTTCTTGTGACTTGTGGTAGTCCAAAAACAAATAGATAAGTTAGTATTGATGCTTTTTTGTAATTAAATATCCTATTCGGCTTCAACATTTCAGTATCGATACTTTTGAAAACCCTACTAAAAGCATACAGCTCATCGACCTGCAAAAATCCGTATATAAACCGCACATAAACCCGCAGGGTTCAAAGTGGAGGAAAAAAGTAACGGCTTATAGCACCAAAATTACGCTAATCTATTTTAAAGTTGAACTAACATTCCAAGATTTACTGCCTTATTACACTAGTATATTTGGTGAAAATTCGAAGAATTGAAAATACATAAACAGCACCAAAAACCAATCATAATTGCACAAGTTTGTTGATACCTGCCTTTTAAAATATTCACTTAACAGCAGAAGACTGTGCTTCATCATAAAATCCTTGCGTTCTATGCCATTTAAACCTGGAGGTGTTTCACAAGGTTTGTTGGGTTGCAAACACTCCTTCCACGCCTTTTTGGCTCTTTGAAGCTAAAATAGCTCCGCACATAGCTCTTCTTTACGCCTTGCCACAATTGCATAGATTTGTATTCATAATATTTACAGTGTAAATGTTGAAACTGCAAGCACCCTTTCCCCCTTTTTTAATAGGGTGCATATTTTCCATAGATTTACATTTTTAACTGTCATATAGGCCTATACAAATTTTAGTTCCTGTTCCCAACCTAGAAATATGCTTATCCTCTGTCCTTCAAACAAATATTTCTTTTCTTTTGTTACATTTTGTAACTTCTATATGAACTTGACCATTCCTTTCTCCAAAGGCAGTTGAACTACTGTACAAAAAATGTTAATAGTACTGTCGTCTACAAAACAATTTTGATTGAGCCATTGGTTTTGAACTTTTACAGCGCAACGACCCTTTGCAAAGGAAGAGAATAGAACGGAACTTATTCACTGAGCGTACGTCGAAAAAATTCAATAAGTAGTGAGAACGATTTGACGTTTTCACACAATAGCATGAATGAAAGCAAACAAAGGAGGCGGTAGTCCTTTCAGAGGAAACAATTAATCAGAAAACACCCAATTTTATAGGATAACAAGAGCCAGAATGAAAAATGTCAATCAGCTTCCTTTCTCTGCCTGTTATACAGTGCTCTATGGACCTGTCAACTGTTACAACTGACAGCTACCAAACCCGAGACGATCTACTCTCCTAACTGGATTGGTCATCAAAACGAGCTGAATGACACTGGATACAGGCTCAGAATTTGCCTTTATCATCATCAATGGTCAAGAAAGAGTTAAACATCAAATCATGTGGCTCTTTTCATCCTTCTGCTGTGCTGGAATTAGTTTGCCACTGGTAGACATCCAAAGGCTGCAGAGAATGATTATTCATTCATTCGCTGCCATGTTAACTGTTTTCACCCTTTTGTTTTTTATCAAAATGATTGTTTTAAAGATTTATTAAAAGTAGATCATATGAAACATCAGAGAATATGTATATAAATATATGAAAATCAGAGAATATTTAGGGTTTTTCCTTTTGTTCTTTAAACAATATTTAAAACAAGTGTAATAAAGAAGTAATATAAACTAATAACATTTTTTTAAAGTTGAAGAGCATATTTACTGTTTTGCCCTTATTGTTTTAATTCACAAAATGTAAATGAATGAAAGAAATGAAAACTAACTAAGAAAATATTTGCTTTTAAGCGTGGTCTCAGTGGATCCTTAAAAAGTCTTAAAAGATCTTATTTACAATATGTGATTTTTAAGGTCTTAATAAGCATTATATTTCCCAATTTTTGAGGTATGGCATTACATTTCACACGGGAGGTATTAAATTTCATCCGGGTAGCCTAACATACACGTATCTTTTTTTTTCGCTAACATTATTCATTAACCAGCTTCATGATCAAGATTATGTCAGAATAGAGAGGCTCCATCAGCTGTGTCTAATAGCGTGGGAATCACGCCGCAGGGGGCAGTGTGTCCTTTTAGCCATGTACAACCCTTTCTCCAAGGATTGCTTTAACAGTTTTAGTTCTGTGGCATGATGCACCTTGTCAAGAGTCAAGAATCTGCATTGGACAAGGTGTCAAGAGTCAAGAATCTGCATTTGACAAAGTGATGATGCTGGAACTTTGGTTTGGTGCTGTTCCAGCGAGTTTAGAACGATGACTGCCTGAAGAAAACATCAAAATTCCCTCATTCCTTGATGATATGGTGCTGCATGTCAGGCAAAGGCACTTGGGGGATGGCTGTGGTTAAATCTATATAGTCTAAATCTAAATATAATGCACAAGTTTACATTGAAATTTTAGCAGGGGTGAAAGTGGCTAGAATTTCTTGCCGGAACTCCCCAACATGAAGGTCGCCACGGAACCAGAAATTGTATTTATTTATTTTTCATTCAAAATTGTATTTTTTCAATGAGTTGCTAAATAAAAGTTAACAAAACAGCAATAACCCCAACCTCCATCTCCTAATTTTTATTTTCCCTCATTTCCTCACATGCTAAATGCCAAATCTCAATTTTAACTAAAGAACATAGGATATATATTAAATTTGCAGTTAATGTAAACATTTCCTTTTTTTTTTTTTTTTACAAATAAATATATAAGTAACATACATTCAGAAAAACAAGTACAAATGACTTATTTTATGCAGAGTGAAATGGAATAGATTTTTGAGATCGTGCAAACATTGACTTTTTTAAATTATAAGGAAATTAATAAGTAGCCTAACATAAATGGATAAATATAAGTCCAAAGTGCACATTGACAGCTAAGATGCTCTGAACCTCCACATCAGAGCGCATAAAACTAAATATGACAAATAAGTCTCCTTGACTTTTTCATTGCTCTTAAAGATTTGATCCATTTTAAGTTGCATTGCCCTTTTTTGTCGTATCAATTCAACAAGTTTTTTTTTTTTTTTTTTTGCTGTTCCAGAAAACATGCACATTTGAACCAATCAGAGCTAACCATCTCTGCTAATCACATGTCAGTATGTCAGCCAATTGAATGGAAAAATGAGTCCAGGCATTTTGCTTTGCTGCGTGCATTCGCACATTGATGTAACTCATCATCGTCAGACTCGGATAACTGCAGCAGTTGGGGAAACCTCCATCCGATGAATAAAATCAATAATAAATATTGGTGGAAATGGATTACGCTACACAATCACTTTATTATGCTTGTTGTTAACACTTGTGTATGTAAATCTGATGTTTGTAGATTGTTTTCTTCTTGGATCTGAAATGCATGTGTGGCAGCTTAGCATTTTTTTTACATAGCGTTTTGACAGTTGATGTCATATTTTCAGAATCAAAGCACAGTGTACCGGAACAGCATTCCGGCTCTGACTCTTATACCGGAACTGCGTTCTGGCCCTGAATCTTATACCAGAACTGCGTTCCTGACCGTTCTGGTACACTTTCACCCCTGAATTTTAGACAGATTTCTTATCCATTCAATTGAAAATGTCATTTTCCAAGATGACAATGCATCATGCCACAAAGCTAAAACTGTTAAAGCATTCCTTGGAGGAAGACTCCTCCAGTCAATGTCATGGCCTGCAAATAGCCCAGATCTCAACCCTATTGAAAACCTCTGGCGGAAATTGAAAAAAATAGTCCACAGCAAGGCTCTGACCTGGAAGGATGATCTGGCAACTGCAATCAAAGAGAGTTGGCACCAAATTGATGAAGAATACTCATCAAGTCCATGCCTTAGAGACCGCAAGCTGTCATAAAAGCCAGAGGTGGAGCTACTAAATACTAGAGATGAGTTTTGATCGTTATTTCTTTGTTTCTCATGATTCCATAATTTTTTTTGTCAGAATGGAGTGATTCCATATATATTTCCCTGCACTTGTGCTATAAAAGTAACATTTACTTACCACCACAATGTTTTTTATTCATTTCTTTTAGTGTTTCTGAAAAGTTGCACTTTTGAAATACCGTATTGGCCTGAATATAAGACAGTGTTTATTGCATTGAAATAAGATTGAAAAAGAGGGGGTCGTTTTATATTCGCGGTCTAGACATTATACCCATTCACGACGCTAGATGACGCCAGATATCATTGAAGTGATGTTCTGTTATGATAGATCTCAGCTACTCTCCCCATTCACGACGCTAGGTGGCACCAGATATCATTGAAGCGATGTTCTGTCATAACAGATCTCAGCTATTAGTTTAACCAGTTTGCATTATTTTATTGCAATGTTTTTCCTTATTCAGATTTGTTCTAAGACTGCGGTTACAGTTAGACTTGACTTTGATGGTTAATGCAGTTATTGCAATTTTGTTGTTTTATCACAATAGATTGCTTATTTACATTTCAAAAACCAGAAGCCATTCATTTACGAATGTGATTGCACTTTAGTTTACATATTTAAATGCTCAGATATTAAGATTTGAATGAGGCAAAATAATATGCTTTTTCTCTCAAATATATTGTTATAATCATTTTTTTTTTTTCCAGATGTACTGTAATTATTTTCTGTATAAAAATTAATTTGGTGTTCAAAAAGTCTTTTTACAAACTTGGGTCTTGAAAAAGAGGGGGTCGTCTTATAATCAGGGCTGTCTTATATTCGGGCTAATAGGGTAATTCATTATTTTTTCCAACTTTTTATCTGAGTTTGTTCTACATGATAACATGTCTGAGTGAGTGCTCATCTGAGACTGGTGATTCAATAACTTTTTGCTAGGGGTTGTAGTCGAACCAGAGTAGAGAAAAGATTTTTAAGGTTGGTACAGGCATACTTGCATTTCTTTTACTGTCTAGCCATATTTGAACATGAACCGAGATGGTGTAGTGCAAGTTTAGCGAAAAGTGGCTTGAAGAGTCGAAATACAACTGGTTGTTAAAAACGACGTCGGAATATGAAGCACGTTGAAAACTATGTCTAAAAAGACATCAAGTTGGGAACAATGGGGTATAAATCCCTTGATACTCACATGAAAGGGTAAAAGCATACTCGCTATACTGCTGGTCAGACAACAACAGTCCCCATGCAAATGTTCGCACTAAGGCAAGTACAAGGCCTTTGGTGTGGAGCCCGGGCCCCAACACAAGTGCTTTCGCTGCATTCGACCCAACGGATACATTAAAGGCAGAAATACTGTGAGCGCTGCAAACAATTAGCCGACACCACTCGTACGAGTAAAACAAAAATGAGGGCACTGTCTACCGGGCAATGTTTCTGGATTCTGAGTATGCCAAGTCGTTTACTTGAGGGAAAGACAAGACATCATATCTAGCACGATTTGGCCTGGCTCCATTTATCAAGCGTAAGCGTCTGTCTACTGTCAATCAGGGCAGCTTCATCGTCACGTTTGATGAATCTATGAATCGAACCACCAAAAGCAATCAGCTCGACCTTCACGTGAGGAATTGGGTGACGGATGTGACTGGTTCTCGAGTGCAGTCCTGGTATCTTGGATTGGACAATTTATGGGCCGCTCGACTGCTGAGGACTCCCCAAATCCTTTGACTTTAACCTAGAGTGTGCGTGTTTTTTTTTATTTAACCATATGTATTTGTTCCATGGTAGAGACCCTGTTAAGAGGTTAAACAAATGATTTTGGACTATTTTGAGATCAACCATATTTCCAAACCAGTGCTGTTTTTGGCAGCCCTTTTAATTTTTGTCTTAGTCTTTTGGATGAAAAATACTTATCAGTCATATTTTAGTAATCTCAAAATGTGTTCATCTTCGTCTAGTTTTAGTTGACGAAATCTCATACAAATTGCGTCGAGTTTTAGTCGACAGTTACTTAAAATGTTTTCGTCTGTAAGATTCAAAAGTTTTAGTCCAAAAACAAATAAATGTTTCCAACAATTTTGAATGAACTGAAACAGACAATCACATATTGTATCTCTACGACAATGCCCACGTGATGATAATACACACTCAGCGGGAAAACCAGTACAGTGGTACCTCTACATACGACGTTAATTTTTTCCAGGACCTTGTTTGTAAGTCGAAATGGTCGTATGTCGGGGAGAATTTTCCCATAAGAATACATTATAATTCCATTAATTGATTCCACAGCCCAAAAACGTACACTAAATCCTTAATAAATATTACTGGTACTATTACAGATGGCAATTACACATAGCAAAACAAATAAATTATTAATAAAAAACAATAATATAATAATAATTCCTGTAATAATGTAACAAATCGGGTTCTAATTTGGCGAACAGAGGTCGTAGGAGGACCGTTTGAATCATAGAAATTCTACGGCTGTATTGTTGAGCCAGCACACGGATGCTTCGCATCTTCATTTCAGTGGTAAGCGTCACCTTTTTCCTTGTTTCACCACCTGTACAAACCTTTTTGAAACCTGTGTTGAAAATCCGCCGTGCGTCCGTCTGTGGCGCTGTCATTTCATCGTATTTCAAGCATGTCATCGGATGTAGAAACAAATTGATAGTCAAATTTTACGTCTGATGTCGAAAAGCTCGTGTGTCGAAGCGATCGTATGTCGAGGTACCACTGTACATTATTTTCAGTTAAACCCTTTGAGAAGCCACAAATTAAAAAAAAAAAAACTTGTCTGAGCGTTTAAGAGGATGCTAATCACATTTAAGTTGATGCTAATGCTAATGCAATGCTATGCCAACCCAACAAGTTACATTTAGGCTGTGATGATCATTTAGCACAGACATTCAAAGGCTAAAGCAACATTCCATATTATATCTGCAAAGATAAGTAAACAAATCTTACCATGTGATTCCAAACAAGCAAGATGGAGCACAGCTTTGCTTGAAACACATCCTAAACTCCAGTGAGGAGACAGAGGGAGAGTCAGAGCACATCTTACATCAATGACACAATCCAAACACTGCTACGATGCAAGCTGGCGTACTCCACTTACAAAATGAAAATGTCACGCATTGTGAACATATGACAGAAACTGTCGCATTTTCGTCTCGTTGTCGTATCGTCAGATGAAAACTGGCATGCGCCTTCTTATGTTGTAGTCTCCAAAGCCACATTTTTAGCTCGTCATCGTCACGTCATGAAAAAAAACTGTTCCTCGACGAAATATTTTCATTATCATCATTGTTGACGAAAACAGCAATGCTCTAAACGCTTCAATGACAACCAAAAAGGTTAGCAGTTCATTTCATATAATCAATTTGTTGTCAATTTGTCAGTTAATTGTGGCAGCCTAAGGTTTACTGCCATTGATGGTACTCAACGTTTAATCCAAATTGACTGGGAGGCTGGCAGTCACACCCACTATAACTGGATTGGACGTCTTGCGCCGTCACTGGCGGCAATGAGTTAAATTTGTTGGCTGATGTGGCCCTCAAATGAAACGGTGTGGACCGCGACAGATGATTTTTATCTTGATTGATTTTTAGCCCCTTTCAGTACATTGGTGTTACCACGAGAACAAAAGTCTCCAAGGTGGATGGCAACAACATTAACTGTTGTTTTAATAAAGGCATCAAGCATCACTCTGGGAGGAACCTTGATCGGATTTCATGATGCGTTCATTCAGTGCGGGTCGATGAGTCAGCAGGGCTGCAGTAAAGCGTTGGTTGCCTGGCTCTTAAATTTCGAATTGTGGCCTGCAGCCTTCCCCCTAACAGCCCACTAGGGCATCTCCCTTACACAATTACTGTCTTCAAAGTGATCCAACATCAGGAAACACAGGACATAACTATTGTCTTGTTCTCTTGACACATTTGTTGAGGATGTTAGCAGATTAATAAATGTCATACCTGTCAACGTAACTTGAGTAATGTTATTTTTTCTTGCTATTTAGCGATTTCAATATAGAATAGAATAGAATAGAATAGAATACAAATACAGACCCACTAAATTAAAAAAAGATAATAAATACACTACCGTTCAAAAGTTTGGGTTCCAAGCGACGCAAAACTTTTGAACCGTAGTGTACATAATGAATTATCTAATATGATTCACTACAGTTCAAAGGTTTGGGGTCACTTAGACCCCAAACTTTAAAACGGTAGTTTAAGTGTGCACCTTCAGTATACAGGGGTACCCCTACATACGAATTGAATTCGTTCCAGGACCTGGTTTTTTAGTCGAAATGGTTGTATGTCAAGCAGGATTTTCCCATAAGAATACATTATCATTCGAATAATTCGTTCCACATCCCAAAAATATATGCTAAATCCTTAATAAATACTGCTGGTACAGTTACCAATAGCAATTAGACATAGCAAAACAAATAAATTATTAAATACAAATCGGAATGATAATATAATTATGATAATAATGAATTATGGAACAAATCAGTTTCTAATTTGGCGGCTGTGTTTTGCATGCTGTTCCAGAACACACCGTGTGACTGACGACAGAGTAAGAGAGGTGCGTTAGAGGTTCGCCTTTCACTTTTCATATTGTGCTGTTGTTGGCGTCGGCTACGGCGGACAGTAGCCGTGTTATGTTGCACAAGTTCTGAAATGTTCAAAAAACCTGACGAAGCTGGCGACTTCCTTGCCGGTGGTACAATAATAATAATAATTGTCACCTTAATTTATAAAGACTGACGATTACAGGTCGGAGGAGGACCGTCGAGATCGTAGACTGGCATAGGGTGTATGATGGGAGGGGATCCAAATGCAGACAAACAGGGGTTGTGGTTCGTAACATTTTTATTAGCGATCACGAGAAATTAACGTGGCGGTTGAAGATCGCTCTGCTTGGGGTATCTGACCCGGCGTGAGACGTGGAATCTCAGGAGGAGGCAGGCGTGGAATCCGACAAGAAGCGTGCGCGCATAAAACAGGACCTGGGGCAAGAGCAAATTAGTCATGAGCCGGTGATCAGCGATTAAGGAAATCGAGATACAACTGACGTAGGACACAGATGAGTTGATCGGGCGACGAGGTGGCAGCGTCCACGAGCTTTCAAGGATGGCTATTGCCCACACCTGTTGCCGCTCCACCCGTCCTAACCTGTAATCAGATAAAAACGTGCACACCCGCCCAGTTGGGTCAGGTCTCAGGAGGGAGGGACAGAAGCCCTAACGGTAGACATATTCTGACCCTATTGTCGAGCCAGTTCACTGACGTGCACACCACGCTCATGTTTTTCTGTCATTTCCGTCTCAATTTCAATGCTAAGCGTCATCTTATTACTTTTTGCACCACCTGCACTAACCTCCTTAGGACCAATGTAGATTTCTCTCTCAAGAAAATCCGCCGTGCATCTGTTTTGCGGCAAAATTGCAATAAAATTGCGACACTGTCATTCATCGTTGTATGAAGAGCATGTTGTCATATGTCAAGACAAATGATGAGTCACATTTTATGTCAGATGTCGAAAGGACTGTATGTCAAGGTACCACTGTAAATGCTGCACTTGTCTATGAGACAGGTGTTCTCTTTGTGACATAAAACAAAACATCCACCATAACACAAAACACAATCTAACACAAAAAAATGTTAGACATGTTTTTTTCTTTGTAAGTCTTGATCCTTTACATCAAGCGTGTCCAAAGTCTGGCCCACGAGATATTTGTGGCCTACCGTCTATATTTCCTTACCACGGTTTTTGAGGTTCTTTGATTTTTTGCCGTTTTTCCTTTTTTTTTTGTCAGTTTGTATGTGTTTTTTTGGTTTCTTTTACTTTTTGATTTTTCCTGGCTTATGTTTTCGCAGTTTTCACAGTTTTGGAACATTCATTCTTTACTCTCAGTCCTTCTACTTAGAATCGATTGGCCGTGTAGCGCCGTCAATCTCAGTCAATGAGTTAAAAAGGACAATGCAAAAATATAATATATTATCACTACTATCAAGAGTGGTGCAAAATCAAATTTAATCCATGATAACAAATTTTTGGTGATCTGTGGTAGCGAAAAGAAAAACAACAGAAAAACAATATTTATGCTTTTAAAATGAAATGTCTTATCTGGATACAACATTTTAGTATCACTACTTCTGTTCTTTTCGACACTTTTGACAACCCTAGACGGAATTATTAACCCTTTAATTCAGTTACAACAGTGACAATTCAAAAACTTCCAGAGTGGCCTTTTAGGGCAAAGATGTTTTGAAAAATGTGGCAAAACATCTTTTTCATTGCTTACATGAGCTAAATTAATTATGACTAGTAAAGAAAAACGAAGGGTCTCCCTCACCCCTGAGAAATAAGGGTAATAAGAACGTGTGAAAAAAGGGATGCCTGTCTGTCTCTCTGATCTTATTAAAATACTCACGAGGGCATCTAAGCTGTCCCCTTCCCACATTTTGGCACAAACTGTAGGTCTGTCTTCACACAGTCACATATTAACCAGCCAGAAAAAATGATGAGCTAAGTCTACTGTTACTCCTGCACAACTCCCTGCAGAATTCCAATTTGGCTTCCACACAAGCATGAATACGAAGGTGTATAAGTGGACAAAACAAAAATAACCTCATCATCTATGTGAAATGAGCCCTCATTAAATTTTCAAGATGTTGGCTATGTGATTGGCTTTAGAAAAGTAACAAGTTTTTTTTGACCATTTGTAAGTATAAAAGTGACCATGATAGGGAGCAATGAAACAAATGGGACAATTAAAGTAGATTGTGACAAAATAATGCAGACTGGAGCTCTCTTTCATCCAGACAGCTAATTCTGCCGGAACAGCGGAATCAACATGAAATTGTGAAAAAAGGTTAACTTTCTGTTAATTCTACCCTTACCTCTTCTCCATTCCTCCTTGTTCTCTCTTAAGCACATCGCTTAATTTTTTATTGACGCCTGTTGTGTAACAAATACGCGGTGGAAATGTCAACTCAAATGATCCCAGTTTTGAAATACGGTCAAGGATACACTTTGTTGGATGTAATCATCGTATGTAATTCTACTCATTATTCTCGTGATCATATATCATAAAGATAGTCACATTTCATATCTCCACACTGCTGAAATACATAAAGCGTGCATTTATCACAATTTCACAAACAGATGCATTAGCAGATGTAAAGCACATGTCTGATATCTCACTGATGCAGATTTGTGAGCACATTTGTAGGAACATTAAAGCTCAGCATCCACAAACTGAGGAGAAGAATGTCTGGGCATTCTGACAGTTTTTTATTGCAGAAGAGCAAAACCCACAAGAGTTGTTGACACTCATGTATAGATTTTAGATACATGATTTTTCATAGGCTGCAAGAAACGTGTTTGAATTTAATGTGTAAGCATATTTGATGCTTGCTATTTGTTTGTGAGATTAAAACATAAAAAAAATAGAACATAAAGTTGATCACATTTAGAAGTTTGACAGAGAGGGCCAAAATTCAGAGGTGGGTAGAGTCGCCCAAAATTTGACTCAAGTAAGAGTAGCGTTACATCTAAATAATATTACTCAAGTAAAAGTAAAAGTACTCTTCCAAAAATGTACTCAAGTACAAGTAAAAAAAAAAGTATTTATTATTATTATTTCGAGCATGTCGTCGGATGTAGAAACAAATGGTGAGTCAAATTTTAGGTCGTCGTCATAGCGATCGTATGTCGAGGTACCGCTGTATCTCCTTTTAATATATTTTTTTAAATGATTAAATATTGAAAAATATATACTGTATCAACATTTAAATTTTTCATTACATTTCTATACTGGATTATTTCTATTTATTTTTTTTAATTTAACTTAATTTTTTTTTGTTTAGGCTTTTCCAATCTTAAATTTTCTATATTTGTCCCTGGATTACAATGAGTTCCGTTCTTGGGGTGGCGATATAACCCGAATTTTTTTGGGGGGTAAATCTGAATTACCCTTTAAGTACCTCTAAATACAAAATAACTGTCCAAAAACATGTATTATACACCATATTAATAATATCAAGTAAAAATAAGATACTCAGAGGTACATTGTAAATGTAAATGCAGTTATATTGATTGACTATTCGGGCTTTGAAAAAATAACTATCCGGGCTTTTCTCACAAGTGAGTTGCTATGCTAAGAGACAAGGGGGCTTCGGAAAGAGTAGGGAGGCGAAAGAGATCTCATGGCCGCTCAGGTCGTCTCTTTTAATGTGAGCCCGCCGTCCGAACTAAAAAAAACGGATTGGGACTTTGGATTGAGTTGGCGCCGGCGGAGAAGTGGCAGTAGCGGCAGCAGCGGCAGCAACAGCATGAGAACAAGGAAGTGAGGAGTCCAAAAAAAACTCATCGTCGGTGGCCAGGGAAGAACTGGAGGTTGGGGCAGGCGTCAACACTCTCCCAAGCTGAAAAGGGCGCTTCTCGGGTGGACACATGAGAACGGAGATGACAGCGGGTGGCTGTTTGAACCCAGTCCGAAAAAGGCACTTTGTTGGCGGTCAGAGGAGAACCGGAGGTTGGGGCAGGCGTCATGACTCTCCCAAGCCGAAAAGGACGTTACTCGGGCGGACACATGAGAACCGGAGATGACAGCGGATGGGACCTGACACGGTCAAGAACTGAAGGATGGTGGCGACGCTGCTGGGGGACTGAGGGAGGAGACATAGCAGTAACTACGTTGTGTTTACGTGACTAAAAAAAAAAAAAAAAAAAAACACTACTGGAGACAGAATGGCAGCAGAGACTTCGGCGTCGAAAAGTCAAAATCGCATTCGTCATAAAACATAAATTCAGGCATCAAGGGTTTCATTTCATAGCACTGACGACGATGGACGTGCAATTCATTGAAACTGGGAGGACTGAATGCTCACCTTTCAGGCCCTCCAACTCCAGATTGGAATGTATAGTCCAGTAATAGCACCCAATGAGTTAAGTAAATTCCCTATAAAGGGTTAAATGCAACTGGGGGAAAAAACTGAACTAATGCACAAGCTTTTGGTCCAACTCTAAAGCTTCAGCTGCTGTTCCATATTCACAATCATATAATTTAAAGTGCTCCCTTGCAAAGCAGCCAAGAAATAATTAGCAGGGACAATTACCCAGGCAAGACGTGGCAGCCAAATTCCGTAAACAGAAAAGGATCCATTAGCTCGTGGAGTACACACCTTTTCCA
Organism: Corythoichthys intestinalis; assembly: GCF_030265065.1. Taxonomy (NCBI): domain Eukaryota; kingdom Metazoa; phylum Chordata; class Actinopteri; order Syngnathiformes; family Syngnathidae; genus Corythoichthys; species Corythoichthys intestinalis. Next base: position 42,796,638 of record NC_080406.1, on the reverse strand, counting down.
GTGTGATCATTGTACAGTGCTGCTGGCAGATGTAAACAGACCTAATGGGTGTAGATGCTTAAACACATTAACAGTCAAGTAAAGCCCATATGACTTATAATTAGTTGGACTCAATGAAGAGTTGGACTTGGTGACCTCTAAAAGATAAATAACTCCACTATAATGCTGTAACTCCACTATAATGCTGAATCACTGAGCAAAAGATGAACAGACATCTTACTTAAGGCTGTCAGGTTTAACGTCAACATCACGCACCCTCTCTTTGTATCGTGTTTTTTAAACTTGAAATGGAAAGGTAGAAAAGCTGCAGCATTTCCTGGTTGTATTTTACATCAGTAGACAGATTTAACACTCACACTAACGTCAACATCCCGCACCCTCTCTTTGTATCGTGTTTTTTAAACTTGAAATGGAAAGGTAGAAAAGCTGCAGCATTTCCTGGTTGTATTTTACATCAGTAGACAGATTTAACATTCACACTGTTAGCTTTCATAGAATACCCTCCTGGACACCCGCCGATTCCATTCACGTCCGTTACAACCTCATCTTCCACTTAGGCACGGTGACATCAATGGCCGAGGAACGCTATGTGTACATGTCACAGTCATATCTTATTCATGTCAATTGAGTGGTTGGGTGGCTCTTCTGGAGAGTAGGACACAATCACTTCTGCTAGTAAACACAGACTTAATGGGTCCGTCTGGCAAAGAAGAGATGCCGCTGGAGAGGTTGGCATGTATAAGAAATGAACATCAAGAATGAGTGAGACACTGGCAGAAAGCAGCCAAGCAGACAATTTGGCCATGTAGCAAATGTTCAGACTAAAAAAAAGTAAAAGACCATATGCTGGGTTGAGTTCTCACACAGGAAAATTAGGCTTTTTAGTGTTAGCTAGCACTAGTCAACTTTGTGAATCCAAACAAATTATACAGACATAAAAGTAAAAATAGGACAAAAACTGATCATGACTTAAAGCGTCAGCGGAGACAATTCCAATGTTGAGCACTGTTTGGAGGAAATTTGAAGCTGCACTATGAAGGAAGTGGAAAGGTAGAATTGAAGATCAAGTGTTTTCACTTTCAAAGACACCCAAAGCTAGTGATTTAACGATGTGAGCCGAGTCTTCAAAGTGTGTGTCGCGTAATGAGCGGACATTTCCGCGAAGTGTATACCGAGGCTCGCTTGATTTAGGGGAGGTGCCGAAAATGATGACGTCCAAAGCCTCGCTGCCTAGGTGTTCCACGTGATTTCTTCAAGAAATTGTTTAGATTTAGCCACAGTATATAAACATCTCAAGCTACATTCAAAATGCGGGTGTTTGAAGGAGGGTTGCGCTCAGGTGAGAGTTTGGAGGTACTTTGGAGAGAGAAAGATTTAGGAGTGAGGAGAGTAAGAGTAGTAAAGTAATTGATGGGATGGAGCCAGCAAGAAAGAGGACTTCCCATGTTGTTTTTGAATAAAAATCCCCTCATCATGTTCATCAATGTACAAGTTTACACAAGCATAATCTGTGCCCTTTTTCAAGGTATACCTTTACTGTCCTCTAACTGATTACGCTAAAGCCATTTTCAGAAAAAATATTGCACAACCTGCCATATTATGATAATACTATTTGGACAATAGACACATGCACACACACACCCACTACATTAAAAAAATATTTAATATCCATATGTGATAATATACATATACAGTGGAGAGAACAAGTATTTGATTTGATTTGAGTGTATCAAATACTTGTTCTCCTCACTGTATGTACATAAAGGATTTGGTCAGCTAATATTTTGTAAATTAATTCCTTCCCAACAAACACACACAACAAATCAGTGTCACTTATGTGGTTGAGAGACAACACACTCTGATTATACTTTTAGCCAGTTGGTGGTATCGTGCGCACATGAAGCTTCGGGAAATGAACCCCTTCTCGAACCAATTCTCTGAAGCGGTTCAATACTAACCTGGAACTCCAGACTCACCGCTGTTCCAGCAATAGAGTCTGGCAACCGTCCAGCGGATCAAATTCCCAGGGCAGAGCAAGCCACAGCAACAGACAGCGGAGTGGACCAATCGGCGGCGGGCGGACGTGACATTGGCAAAGCGACAAGAAACTAGCGCGAGCGGAAAATGGAGAAGTTTATTCAACATGGCAAACGTGCGACAGACTGCTGTCTATGACTTGTGTCGATGTGTTTTTGGTCAATTAAAACTGATTTTACCGCGGATTGGAACATATTCTCGGCTCTCTCGTTCACCATCTGTATTGTTGTGGAGACGACTTCCGACGCGCAAGAGTGTCACACAAATAATCAAATCTAATTGGATGGATGATTTTGTTTGCCTCAAGAGGCCATAAAGGAGCTGGGTCCCAGAATATTCTCACGGTGTTTGAAAAATAAGGGAGAACAGTCTGGCCGTGCCAGGCAAGTTCAATGCCTCATGAGGCTTTGTCTCACCATGACTACCCAAAACTTTATGACAAACATCAAAGATCGAATTCAAATGCTGTACTTTGTTTTATTCATTTTAGTACTCTTAACCTTTTATGCTTTTATGACTGCTTTTTGTAGTAACCTGAATCAGGTTAAGGCCCCCAATAACACTCTAAACTTGGCCCCAGTTGGGAAGCGGCGAAGTAGTACCTTTGATTGACAAAGGTGGACGTTCAATTCAAGGGTCTACTGTGGGTTTGCATAGGGACAGTGGGGACATAACTCTACCAACTTTTCAGGATGCTCAAATTGTCCCCACCAACTTTTAAGCAATCATATTTGCATTATATAATGAGTTAAGTTATATAGGTAATTTAAATTGTCTTCCAATATGTTGTAAATATACAACAGACCCTACCATTATTAAGTGAATTATTTTCATTATGTTCAGACTTACATTTATCCCTTTTCACTTGCTGAATGTGCCGGTCCAGACACACACACACACCTCCCCCCACAATGCACGTTTGAGGGGCTGATGACCTGACTTGGGCCACCGCCCGCCGCCACACAGACAAACACGCACACTCACACAGCCCCGACAGATTCATGTCGACAACATGCTGCCTCCTCCGCCCCCTTGAAGAGGAGTTTCGAAGTTTTTTTTTTCGGCCAGCAGCTGTCGCTGTAAATAAAGTAAAAAGACATGTTGATAATGTTGTGGAGGTGGAGGAAACACCTCTAATTTTGCTACTGAAAGTCAGACCTGTAGTCAAGCGAGCCGTCCCTCATTTGGATCATTGTTTGCATTATGTGCATTACGGGAATGAAACGCGATGGTTTCAGAGTGCAAGTCCCCCTATTTAAAAAAAAAAAAAAAAAATGGGGAGTTATCCAAGAATGGGTCCACTTCAGGGAGACAGTGACATGAACTGTCAGGTACGAGACGGAGGAACCAATTGCGTATCGCAGACACAGGATTTTATTGATGTTGACAGGCAAAAATAACAATCAGGTGAAGTTGTAATGGCTAGTTGGCATGCAAACATATGCTAAATCGCTGACGATCTGACACTGAATGCTGTGTTCGTGCCTTATATACTGTCCTCAGTTGTTCTTTGTGACATATAAAAGAGTACACAGTCTTTGTGATGGAAGCTTTGTGATGCAAGAGTGCGATGCAGTATACTGGTACATTGGTACATGACAGTGAACATGAAATCTGTAAAATGAAATCACACATCAGAATTTCATGAGAGTACTTTGGTTCCAGTTTAATATGCCTTAGATTTATATTGGTGGTTGAATATCTCAGTTTTTTTGTCATTATTTTTTTCCCAAAACACTTTTATATTACAATACTTTAGTTTGAGTCCAGGGGTGCTCCAGTGTTCCCCAGAAGTGGACCCATTCTTGGATAGCACCCTGTTTTTTTAATAAAGGGACTAACACTTCAAAATGTTTTTTCTTGTAGTTTTTGAAAACAAAGGTTTCAATCGAACATTGTATTACCTGAACCAATACACATGAAAGTTAATGTAATTCAATACAGATTTATTTTACATTGATCAGTTAGCCTATCAATTTGGTTCATATTCGTGAGAAATGTAACCCTGACCACCGTTCAGTAATCTGTTTGGTCTTATTAATATCCAGTTCCCAGCAAAAAGTGTACGTGCAGGTTATGCTGTTATATCATTCCTACCAATGTTGAAACCAAACCTACGCCCTTGGTTCAATTCATGTAAACTGGGAGGACTGGCTGTGAATGCTCATCATTCAGAGCAATTTAAAATGGATTGGACATTGAGCAGCATCAGTGGCAGCCAATGTGTGCCCGGTGAAGAGTTAAATGCTTTAAAAAGCATTGGTCTCATTCCCAAGCCACAAAAAAAAAAAAAAAAAAAAAAGGGTTGCATCAAACAAATCTTATAAAACCAGAGTCAAAAGAAGGTGAAAATAATTCTAATTACTATATTTGTTTAACAATTGATTTGGATTATTCAAAAACGCCGAAATTCCAGGTGCGATATTAATTTTGCAGGGCACTACCAAGGCTGCGTGAGTAGCTTCTTATCAGTTTTGTTCGAAACAGCGTTCTACTCATCCTTAGCAAAGAGATTCAAATCTGTCAAGAAACTGTTGGTGGGATTTTTTGGTCTAGACCTTCTCCCATATCCCACCCACAAGATTATAGAATATGCATGAAGCTCATTTGCATTCTCGTGTTGAAGATGGGAGAGAACCCAAAATGTTGACAGAAAAAAAATCCACTTTGCTAGTTTTTTCTTCAGTGTTCATTCTTGCTAGCATATTACTAGTAGTGTGCAAATGTCAACATGGGTAATTGGCCTATGGCTTAGCACTGACTGTGTTATGAGTCCGGAGGTATCTTGAGACAGTTCCATTTGTTTGAAGGGTGAACAGCGGATTACACCCATGACTAGTCAGCTAGTACACTGCGGAAGACCTCTTTAAAACCAGATAAATGAATTTAGTGTAAATTTATTGGAAACAGGCTTAATTACCTGGCAGTACTGCAAATATATTTTTGCCAACTTACAATTCTTGAAATAAGAAAAGTAGCTTCACTTTCATTGAACTGAAAAAACATAGACATAATTATTTTGAGCCATAAATTAGTATATTAAATTGTTAAACCCTTCCAGTCAAAATTGATTGGACGTGGATCTCTGTCAAAGGCAATGAACTCTTTTAAAGCCTGCATATTATACGTTTTTTAACCCAACTTATTATTTTTTTTTGTCATCTCAAGTCACTATGTGCAATTGAGTATGTTCCCAAAACCTCAAGGATTCAGAATATACACATCTGGACTCCGTGTTGTCCGCTTCCTGTAGCTCGGAAAGTAAATAATTTCATTGCTGCTCCTGCGACCCAACCCGAATATTTATTTAAGTTACATGAATAATATTTCTAAATAAAAAAAAAAAAAAAAAGAATATTAGCAATTTTTTTTCTTTTACATGTTATTCTAAAAAATAAACAAAAATGCTTAAAATAGTATACTAATTTTTCTGCTTTTCGTTTTTCACTAAAAGAGTAAATGAATTAAAAATTAGAAATGAAAAAAATACATGAGAAAAGATTTGCTATTAAGAGGCTCAACAAAGAGAAGTTTGGACAATTTTAATGTCAAGCATGTCTCTAAACAATTCATCGTTTATATAAATAATTGCCGATTCATTTGATAAGCCCTGTCAGTCAGAATGGCAGCCGAAAACTTACAGTAAATATTTAAATGGTTTGCCTGATTTAATGTCCCTCCAAAGGAAACTAGTGACAAAGATGAGTTTGGCACCACAGTTTTAGAGATAATTGCTGGATATTAGGAGCAGTTTTGTTTGTCTGAAAAAATCATCCATCACTTTGATACATTTTTTTTTTTTTTTTTTTTTTGATGTGGGGTGGGGGTATTGGGCTTTCTGTATTTCAGTGTGGGATGTATCAAAAGCACCATACTGTGCTTGTTGATATGAGATAATATTTCCATTTATACTTGTATTTTTTTATAGATGCTGATTGTGCCTGCAGTTCGGCTCGGGAGTATGCAAAGTGTAATCTATTTCTACCAACGATTTGAAGCAATAGCATCAGTGGGCGTGTGAAAGAGTGGAGAACCGGCCAACTCTTCTTCTAAGATGTGCAAAAGACTTCTAAACGTGGGCTTTCAAATACTTTGTAAAGTCAGAATTTTGTTGACGAACCATATGGCAGTAGCTGTCATTTTACCCCCTTTTTTAAAACTGTTATGTATTTTTTTCCCCTGGCAAAATAAAAATCAAGTTTCTCAAAGTGGTATTTCATGCCACTAAACAAAACTACTTTTATCTTTCTTGAGCTTATACATACATTTAAATGCACAATTATTCATACGTAGAAGAGAGCAATACTTACTAGTGAAGTTCTTTGGAGGACAAATGTAATGTGACCATGGCAGCTGAGTAATACTGTCGTTCTACTAAAGTTTATTGAGAAGTTTATTGAACGAGCCATCAAGGATGTGTGTTATTGTACAAGTAGTCAAAACTGAATGTAATGAAACGGTGGATGCAGGTTTATTCCCTTCCCTGCACTGACTGAATTCAACTGCTACAAAGAAACATCCGTCTGATTCAAATATTAAATATTCTATTCGATTCTATTACAGCAACAGGGGTAAGCTGAAGCAGGATACTTGGGAAATAGAAGGCATCATGACCTCATGTTTTAATATTATTGACGAATGCCTGAAGCATATTTGAATTCAAAATGAAGGATCATATCCAATATGTATTTTTGTATGCGACAAGACTTTTGTACAGTAAAAATCTGACCTTTTTGATCTAATGAAATAAAATCCAATGAATAATACAAAACTTTATGTTGGATTTCTAAAATGTAATTAACATTATCTTAATGGATTTGCCTTTAATATCAGAACTGATTCCAATCGATCCACTGTAATTAATTTGTTGTTTCTACAACTGTCTGATGAGGTTTTTGTTTATTAACCCTTTCAGTGCCGTTGACGATTATTGACTGAGTTTGTCACTAGTAGACATCCAATCCATTTGAAGGAGGAGGGTGGCAGCGAATGAACTTTTATTCATTGGCTACCTCTCCTCCCACTTCAAATGGATGGGATACTAATCACAGCCAATTGGAGCCAGTGAGTTGAGCTGGCCTTCAGACAGAGCAGAAAGTTTAACGAACAATTCACGTTGCTTTAACTCAGTGCTTCTCAATTATTTTCTGTTACGCCCCCCTGGGAAGACGTAAACGTTTCGCCCGCCCCCAACTCTCTGCCGCCATTTTTTATAGTATCGTTTGTCTATAAAATTATTATTATTATAAGTACACCTCTGCATAACAATAAAATATACATTTATTAACATTGTATTGTTTGTAACAGAATAGACTTGAAGTGCATCAGTTTGCCTGAACTAAAAAAAAAAAAAAAAGTCACACCCAAACTGTAAAAATACACTCCAGGTACATTTTTTTTTAAACATTTGATACTAAAGAAATAAAATTTAATAAAATCATTAAATAATAGTAAATCCTAATTTATTAGCAAAATTACTCATGTGAACAATATGTCAAACAATTTGACCGAAAAAAAAAAAAAAAAAAAAAAAAGCTCAAAACCGACAGTGTCATTGGACAGAGGGACAGTTTTTATTTGTCCACAGGCCCTTGCTATTGTTTGGGCTTATTTTGAAACTGAGCAACTCGGTATGTCACCTCAAATGTGCTAACATTGCTCGCTGGTTTACTGATGTAACACTGACAAAGCAGGACGACTGTTGGCAATATTCGACTCGTTTTCGCTGAAAAAAAAATCAAGCGGCTTAACAATGTGATTTGGGTCTAATGTCTTTAAGTAACATCTTTATTGTTTTGCCTTCCTGCTGTCCGCTGCAAACATTTATAGACACAGTAAACAGACTGGTCTTTCCTCGTCTTGCACAGTAGGCTATAGACCCCACTCACATGACGCCACAACCACGCCTCCGCGCCATATTGTCCATTAGCTCTTCGTGTTTATGCATTACCGCTACGTAAATTCCTCCTATTATGGCGTGTTTTTCTGCTCGTTAACATTAATAATCAAAATGGTGAAGGCGTGTGTGGCGGTTGGTTGCAGTAACAGAGAAGATAGACGGAGAGACTTGAAGTTCTATCGTATTCCGAGAGACCAGGAGAGGAGTGCGAGATGGACTGCTGCAATTCGACGAGAAAACTGGTCACCAAACGATCACCACAGAGTATGTAGTAGTCATTTTATACCTGGTAAGATGCATTTAATATATATTTAGAGGGTTTTGGGCTGACAACCACAATTAAGATCATTGCGAGGCTAATCGCCGACAACATACAGTTTCAAATTCAAGATGTTTATTTCTTCCGCCATCATTATTTTTTGAATAATATTTAGCTGGTACCAAGTGAAAGAAGCTGGCCTCGTCTACGGCTCATCAGTTAAACAGGGGTGTCCAAACTTTTTGCAAAGGGGGCCAGATTTGGTGTGGTAAAAATGTGGGGGGCTACCTTGGCTGATTTACGTAGAACAATATATTTAAACAATTTTTAGCAAGCCTTTCTGTGTGTCACATTTGCTTTATGATTATTATTTTTAATTCATAATTTCAACAATCTCGCCTTTGTGGCGTTCTCTTTCGACACTCGGGCTCTTGCGAAATACTGCTGCTGTGAAATTAAACTAGCTTCAAGTTGCTATAATTTCTCGTTGCGTATCTGCCTTGTAATGTTGTCGTACATGTCAGCGTGTCTTGTTTGGTAATATCGCGTCACATCGAACTCTTTGAAAACAGCGACTGTCTCTTTGCAAATGAGGCAGACACAGTTGTTGCGTATTGTATTGAAGAAATAGTCCAATATCCACCTATCCTTGAAGCGTCGGCCATCGCAGTCAACTTTTTTTTTTTTTAATTGATTGTCGCCATTTTAGAAAATTGAAAGTAAAGGGTCACACGAGGTAATGTTGCTTAGAGTGCTGCTCTTAAAGTTTTTCAAAGTTTTGTGACAATAGGCTGAGTTTCTGTGGACAAGATAGTTGTAGATATCAGGGTAGCAGATGTCAGGCAGAGACGGTGAAGACAGCGGGTCGAAAAATATCGATTTAGGCATCAAATATGGATCTGGCGAATGGATAGACTGAAGCTTTTCCACATAACGCCTTTTATGCAACACATCCAATGAGTTTACAGCGTCTGAAAGCACCGGGGCTTCCATGAATTGCACAATAAATTGCACAACAAATTGAAACCACTGAGAATACGGATAAACAATGACGGACAATATGGTGGCCGGATACAGCGACACGTCATTGTTTGACGTTGGTGAGTGGGGTCTATAGACAAGTTTTCCTGAGCGAAATATGGACAATAGCTGCCTCGAAGTTGCGGCATAGAAAAAAACCTCATGAGTTGCGGTTGAAGTGAAGCAATGTGTTGAGGAATCAGGCCGGAGGAACCCACGGAATCTCCAAAAATGGATTCAGCATGACGTGGACTAGATTTTCTGATTGTTCTTCGTTAATCATTCGTGGACAAAATTATAACAACCTGTCAGCCTGTGTTTACCTGAGATATAGATTGATACGCCAGCCACTTGAGTGACCAAAATGAGGTGAAATTACAAATTATATAACATCTGCCAAATGCAGAAGGGCTGACAAGGATTTTGTTGTTACAAGGAAATACTACAAGATATGTACATATTAACAAAAGTAGTATGTCATTCTTTTTTTATTGCAGATATTGTTCGCAATAAAACATTTGTACAACATGCTTCCATTTCTTGTTTTATTTAAAATAATTGGTGGATGTGCAAAACAGTTCAATAAAACACAATTTATAAAATTATTGGAAAAATAGCATACGAGAATGTGATATCAGACAGTACAGCTCCGGAGCCTCGCCAAACTTTCACCTGACATTACGGCCTCCAGACGGGCTTTTTCTCAATGTCTTCGGTAATTACAGCTCTGATAGCGTATCTTAAAGTTGCTGCAGTTAAAAAGCTCGTAGTTGGATCCCGGGATGGAGTTATAGGTCCGCCACGAGGCGAGCCACCGCTTTTAGCCCCAGTCTCTCGGCTTCCCCCGGGTAGACCGACATAGTCTCGATATATGTCCCTCAACGTACAGTATGTGTTGCTGTGAGGCACATCAACGTATCTTCCCTTGCCTAACAGCGTTTTCCACCTGTAAACAAACGAACAAAAACTTGTAACACTTGCATTTATGCCGTGCCATCCAACACATACTGATTAGCAACAGGCTACCAGCAGCAGAAGTAGTTGTAGTAAAAATGATTAAACTTCATTATTACAATCAACATCGTAATATCAATAGCAAAGGCAACAAGTCGTGTCTTGTGCCAGATTTTAGGTTTTGTATTTTTAGAGCAGTGTTTTTCAACCGGTGTGCCGCGGCACACTAGTGTGCCTTGAGAGATCGTCAGGTGTATGGCGAGAAATTATCAAATGTTGCATTTATATATAAATATTGTAATGTCCGTAACTGTGCGGGCCCTTGAAGGGGCCATCAGACTGCAGAGTGGTGACCTAGCAGGAAGCAAGCAAGGAGGGAGGGAGAACGGCGTGAGAACAAGTTAGCGGTCGCATGTTGCGGATGCCGCAGTTATTTTATTATTTTCCATTGTTGCCACAATAAAGTGGGAGAGTCATCACCGACTCCTCTCCTTTCTATGTCCCCATTCGGGCTATTACAATATATATATTTTTTTACGTCGTCGGGCGGAGTTGCAGTAGGAAGGAAGGAAGGAGTTGGTAGAAAGTTCTCGGTTGTGTGCAGATGAGCGAAGTTTTTCTCGTGTCGCGTTCAAAAACTGCTTGGATTTATAGCCATCAACGACCTTGCTGTTCGCGACAATGTGGACCCCAACACATCTACTGCACATTATTTAGTTAGACTCGTCATGTGTCGATATACTCGAAAGTGTCCTTTCTATTTTATCCATATGTGACGACCGTCAATCCTCCCCCTGTGTTATATTACAACACATGGTTGAGAACAGCAATGTGGCTTATGGCTAAAAATCCGAACAGTTCTTGAACGCGACACGAGCAGCACAGCGCCATTATGCCAAGCAAGTTTAAATGTCATCTCCAAACGAAACACCCGTCGCTTCAAAACAAGTCGATGGACTATTTTGTTCGCCTTCGTGAAAACACAGAGAAACAGGCAACTCTTTTTGGTAATATAAAAACTACAAAGGAAAATGAGAAAGCCCTCAAAGCCAGTTAACTTTTTGCTAAATCCAAAAAGTCCAACACCGTGACAGAGAGATTAATACTACCTGCCTACAAAGCCATTGTCTGCGAGATGCTCGGCCCTGATGTGGTTAAAAACATTGCTCAAGCTTTTTCAAGCCGAACTGCTATATAAAAAAAATAAATAAATAAAAACAAAGACTGAGAGCTGTTGAAGAATAAGGATATCGACTTTGTGTTCATCTAAACAGGCTCAAGTTTCACACTGAGTAAGTATACATACTAAGAAATTATTTAATAATTGAATATACTGTACAGAAAATCATTTTGGAACATTTTTGGTTTGTGGTGTGCCGCGAGATTTTTTCCAATGTAAAAACGTGCCGTGAGTCAAAAAAGGTTGAAAAACACTTTTTTAGAGCACATACCTTCCACAACACAGCAGCAGCATGACTACATGAACGCCCAGGACCCGCGATACATGTACAGCCTGCAGTTTCGACGTCCCCCTCCGGTGTTCCCAGCACCTATGGTTTGTGGTACATTGAGGCACTGGCTTGGTTCTACATCTGCCTTCATGAAGACAAAATTCCTGTGTTTGTGTATGAGGACACATCCAACTGTGTGGCTGTGCAGGTACTGGAATGCCTCGGAGCTTTTCAGGTTCCTGATGGCGTTTCCATCCACTGCCATAGAGTCAATAAAATAAGATAATTTTTTACTTGTGGTCACCCTCGGCCACTTCTTTATGTTGTCTTCCCATGTCGAGATGCCAGAAGGATGCGTGTTTTTTCAGGGTTTTTAGTGAGTGTTGCCACTCCACCACCATTGAAGTCAATGGTAAAAAAATTGAAAACGGAAGTTGTGGGCAGACATAAGGAATTAATCCGAAAGTACCTCGGAAACTTGTCTATTGAAAATCAAAGTCGAAGGCTCATCATATTTCCTTGTCCTAGCTCTTTATATCTCCAGTGCTCTTTGCTGTGTGCTCTTGTTTGGTTCAAAACGCTGCTCAGACTCTGAAAATTAGAGAACCACTGCCACCCACTGAGTGGATGTGCAATTACACTTTATTCTAGTACGGCGAAAAAATTTGAGAAGTACTGCTCTAACTAAACTATATTATCTATGTGTGCTCATAGAATGCGATGTGTATTATTCCTCCAACTTGACCGAGACAACTCTTTGATGAAGTGACATGTTTTAAAGGCTGAAGGCTGTCAAGTCGCCTCTCAAGTAGTACTTCTTGTTCTTCTTGTCAACATACAATTTGAAGTTCTACTCATCCATCATTTGTGAACCAATCATCGTGAAACTTAGTAGCTTTGTAGCATGGGCCACTATCTATTGAACTTTGGAGCCGGTTTTTCTAACTTTTAATATGAGGCCTGATTAATTGAATGCAGACTTGTTGTTGTTGTAGGTAATGCACACTCTTTGTCACTGCCTTCAGTTAAATCAGTTAAAACGATACAATTTTTGTTAAGCTACACACTATGTTATTTAGAATACTAAATTCCTACAATAGATAACACAAAATAACTCCATCAGTATACTCCTACAATATATTCATTTTATTTAGATACCTTTCAATTACCATCATTACCATGATTTACAGATTGTCTTGTCGTTGTCTTTAATAGCTTTATAAGGACAAGTAATAAAAATTGAGCTTTCGTATCATTAAATGTGCTTTCTTGTCCTATAGAAGGCAAGTGGACCTGAACGAAAAAGTTGCTGGATTTTTAAAATCCCTTATAAGGCATTTTTTCCCCACTGTCAGCATATAGTAATCTATGTCACATTGTACCTTCCCTAGCTCATTCATAAAAAGTTTCATATTGGAGAGCAGTTGTATGCTGATAATGGCACCAGTAGATTTATATACTACTACCCCAGTAGTCTAGTCTATTCTCTAAATGGAACTGACACCATTTGTCTGCTTTATATGCTAATGAATTCAAACAGGGAAAAAGTCAGGTTTACAGTTTGACTTTTACCATGCCAGACAATTCTACAAACAGCTGAGAGAAGTGTGAAGACATGGAGAGCAATTGTATTCAATTGCAGTTGCCCTCACTCTGCATTTAACAGGGCTGACAGACAAACTGCTCCCATTGTGTGCTTACTGAATAACATGTATATTATAAATATAAGCGGGAGAAATGGAGGTAGAGGGGAAATCAATGACATTAATTTCTCTCCTTCATTCACATTCATGCAGTGGGGCCATCACTCTCAGGCGGGTGATCTTAAACTGATTTCTCGGCACTCATACCCATCAGCGTATTTTTCCCGTCATGTATCAAAGCTGTCTTGAGTATGAATAAACCCCCAAACCAAGACGTCACAACCTGGCAGAGCCCCAACGATATTGAGCAGAGCATCAGCAATAAGTGGGGGCCGCTGTGCTGGGGGGACCCTATGTGCTGCCTGGGATCATTGCAAGAGACGACACCATACATCAGCAGGGACATTGGCTGTCAGAGCGTGAATAGGTTTTGTCATGAATGAATAACTACCAGAAATGTGCGACGAGGGGAAGGAGAGAGCTTTACTTCCCTAAGCCTTTTCATCTTCTGTGATCCATACTTGGAGAGTAGGGGGTGGAGGTGTTAGAAATAAACGGATTCCTCAGTAGAATGATGCACCTTTACAGTGAAGCAATGAAACAAAAAGTGGAAATGTGGGTACTGTACGAATGTATGTTGTTGTTTTGTTCTGATGTGACCTGTCTGCGGGTTTCTGTCAACCGCACACTTTGGTCTTGTAGCAAAGGCAGAATTTTTCATTAATACCCAGGGTGTAGCAACAAATTCCTGGCTCCTCTTACATAAGCCTTTAGTTTGGTTAACAACTGCCAGTGTCCGAATATTGACAAAAGGGCTTCATTCATTCATCTCCTGTGCTGCTTATCCTAACCAGGATCGTAGGGGTGCTGGAGCCTATCACAGCTAACCCTGGGCAAGAGGGAGTGTACACCTCGCATTGTTTGCCAGCCAAATGCAGGACACACAGGACACCTTCTCATACCTACGAAGAAACTGAATGTTGAAACAGTCTATCGTGCATGTTTTTGTAATGTTGGAGGAAATCAGCCAACCAGTAGTAAACTCTCACAGACCTTGGGAGAACATGCAAACTTCACACTGTAAATCCCTAGATCTCAGAACTGTGATGGCTTAAATCTGTTCATTTCTTTTTAGACCACCTGGAGGGAGGGCTCAAACTCCACACTGTAAGGCCCTAGATCTCAGAACTGTGATGGCTTAAATCTGTTAATTTCTTTTTAGATCACCTGGAGGCAAGATCTCACTCGCGTTATTTGTCTTTTTCTTGGTGAAGACATCAACTAAAATGGCTATTACTCGGTTATTTGTGGATAGATCAGAATGAATTTCGGTAGGTCTTTTCTAGCAATATTTACACATAGGACCTGCTATTTTTTAATTATGGTATATTTTGTCAAAGGACTGATTAATTAACCCTTAGATGCATAGGTGGGTCAAAAGACCTGGTGAGGTTGTTTTCTTGAAATATCTTCGTGATGAAAAAAATAATATAAATTCATATTCCAGGTATTGCTAAAAAAATATGCTTTTGATATAATGCCATTCAATTTTTTTGAACGAAGCTTTGTAATTGTAATTGTAATTGTAATTTCTATATTACTATCCCAAGCTTCCATGAATGGGTAAAAAATTACTCATATGCATTTTCTATGGAATCCAGTGGGAACCTTTGTTTCTTATCAACGTTGGCTATCAGGGATAAATTAACTGTGGACAACACAGACTTGGTATTAGGTGTGTGGATCTCCATTACTGTGGCGAGTAGATATGCATCTCGATGCCCTGCCAGCGATACGATATAATTTGCGATACACCGAATCCCTGCCCGATACGATACTTACCATTAATCCATGTTTTTAATCCATACGATGCGATATGATTCACCCTCCATCCCAATTTGATATGATAAAATACAACCTGTTCCCGATACGATGTGATGCACTTCGATAAAGTGCGATACATCTGTTTGTGATGCTTTTTGATAAATTAGTTCAAATGCAATTCGGTGTGAAGCAAAAATGATATATTTTATCTATTAAGCAAGCAAACAAACAAAAAAAATAAGATGGCAATTAAGTATGTTACAAAGGCTTTGATTTATTGATATAAGAGTAAAACAAAACAAAGATAGCTTAAAGATGCTGTACGTGTAAACGTTACAGTAACATTAATCACTCTCAATGAGTGACTTAAAAAAGTAATACTTTGCAATGTCTACATCCCTGTCTGCCAGACAAAACCTAATATGAAATACACACAACTGCTTGTGCAAAGAAAACCACAAACAACTTGGCAGTGGCATCTGCTGTAAACTGACCACTCTCAATGAGTGTCTTAAGTGCAATGTCCATCTATATCCTAAATAGTAATATAAAAAACAATAACAAAAAATAATGACCTTTCACAATTAGGTCTATCTTTAACAAATCACAACTGCTTGTGAAAAGAAGAATACAAATAACTTGGCAGTGAGTGACATCTGCTGTAAATCTGCTTATCTTGCTTCATCTGCTGTAAACTGAGAACTCTCCTCTGAGTGTTTTATTTACAATGTCCATATATGCCTGTCAGTGTCAGTCAAATAGTAATATGAAAATAAATAATAATAAAAAATAACACTCCTTATCAATATAGTGTGCCGTCACTGTCATGTATGATTGAGTGGCGCATGACGTCCAGCCATCAGCTGTAAGTGCAACTCTGTCAGCATTGCACAGTGACGCTGTTTTTACTTTTTTATACAGAGCAGGGACTTTGGCTTCTGTGAAAGTCGACCTATCTGGTATTTTGTATCTGGGTTCTAATACCTTCATGAGATACTTGAAGCCTTCTCCTTCAACAACATTACAAGGCTGGATGTCTTTGCAGATGAAAAATGCAATGGCCTCAGTTATCTCTTTAGCACGGGTAGAGCTCGCTGGAAAAGTATAGTAGCTTTACTGTTCTTGCCATAATAATCAGTTATCTTCTTGTCCTTTTCGCCAGTCTTGTTGTTAGCCCCCTGCTCTGTCATTTTCGCGACGTCGATACCATGCTGTCTCTTCAAGTGAGTTCCCATGTTTGTTGTGCTGGCGTTGTAAGGTTTAGAAGCGCGGCATTCTTTACACATAACGTGAGTCTTTTCAAGTCTGCCATCTTACTTGTAAAATCCATAGTACTGCCAAACGACGGATTTGAACTTTGAGGGTGCATTTAAAATCTAATCCGCTTCAGCGCCACTGCTGCTACCCTTCGCCATGTTAATTTGTAGCACTAGCTAATGGTGCATTCAAGACAGCTCGGAAAAAAGGACAGAATGCAGTACAACGTGAAAATTATCGATACAACGTTGAAGATTACCGATACAACACAGAGCGAACAAATGCATCTTGATTTTACGCCGTCTCTGCACCGATGTACACTGAATGAATAGATACACTCGCGTCGCGAACCTTTTTATCTCGAACACAATCCATATCGATTATTTTCTACACCCCTACTTAGTATATAAGAGGTGTCACCCCTCGGAAAGATTATTTTACACAGCATGAGCATAGGTGCCTATTATCTTCATATAGTATTTTGTGTGTGTGTGTCTTTCATGTCTGTTGTTACTATTATTCATCAACAAATTAGCCTACTTTATAACTAGCTAGCTAACAAAGCTAGCTAACATTACTGTATATGTAGTGTGTGTGTTTATTTATATGGCAACATATTGATCTATTGAAAACATTGCTCTTATGTTTCCTTATCCAAGAAGTCATGGCTTATAGATACACAGCTAAAATGGTCCTGCAGATGCTGGATAATGGAGAGGCAGTAACGGGGTTGGACTCAAGAGTCCGAAATTTCTGATGATGAGGACCCAGACTATTGTCCAAGTGGCAGTGGCAGTTGTCCACCTGGAAATCCAATTGAACAGGATCAAATTGACTCATAAGATTCCATGTATGCGTCCTCTGAAGAAGAAAGTTTCCAAATCATGGCCAACAGAATGAGTTGGTAGGGCTCTTACTGGAGCGAGTTACCTCCCACCCACGTCAGAACACAGAGTCCCAAGATTCTCAGAAGTCAGTCAGGGCCTGAACAAGGGCTTAGCACCACTGTCTCACCAAAATGATGCATGGGAAGTCTTCATTACTGATGATATAATACAAGAGGGGATAAATTCCATTGCTGTTCTGGGTATTTTATTTTATTTTTTTCAAAAGTGATAATGAAAAATAAAGATACAGTGGTACTTCGACATACGATCGCTTCGACACACAATCCGACGACATGCTCGAAATATGAAGATTTATGACAGCGCCGCAGTTTCTTTGTTTTCCTGCAACGGCATATTTTCTTGTGAGAGAAATTAACATGGGTTCCAACAATGTTAGTGCAGGTGGTGAATGACGGTAAAAGGTGAGGCTTACCATTGAAATGAAGATAGATGATGGAAAAATTTGAGCGTTGGGTGTGCATCCGGGAACTGGCTCAACATTACGGCCGTAGACGAGCTAGGATAGCAGCGGCCCTCCTCCGTTCGCCAGTCTTTATAAGTTAAGGTGACAATTATTATTATTGTAACATTGCCAAAGATATCACCAGCTTCTTTAGGTTTTTGATCATTTATTTCAGAACTTGTACAACACACATCCCATCCCATTTGTCCGTCACAGCTGAACAAGTTAAGTGAAAGTAAAAAGTCCTCCCTCACTTTGACACGTCAACCACACGGTGCGTTCAAGTACACCACGCAAAAATACATCTGCCACATTAGACCCCGATTCGTCACATTATTGCAGGTATTATTATTATTACTATTATGTTATATTATTATTCCAATTTTTATTCATAATTTGTTTGTTTCTCTCTGCTACCAGCCATATTTATTAAGGAATTAGTGTTGGTGTTCGGGCTGTGGAACGAATTGATTGAATTATAATGTATTCTTATGGGAAAATCCCGCTCGATATAGGACCATTTCGACTTACAAACAAGGTCCTGGAGCAAATTAATTTCGTATGTAGAGGTACCACTGTATTTGAAACATGAAATCATTCACCTAAGTATTATACTAAATATTGTTCAAGTGATTTTTCTTCACCAAAATGGCGTAAAAACACATACGGGTCATTTTTGACCCACTTATGGAAAAGTGTAGGATCTAGTCACCTGTGCATCTAAGGGTTAATTGTAGACTTATTGTTTCTTGTAGGTTCCAAATTTTTCAGTAGTAGGCATATGGGCTCTTCCGGTGTGCTTATCATGTTTCTGGGATGATAACAGCCTACATCTAGGGAGCCTGGCGATCGCAGCTCATTTGACTTGTTTTCTATTATTGTCAGTGTTTTATTTATAATTTGCTTTTTTTAAATGCTCATTAATTTTTTTTTCTTCTGTTTTTTTTTTTTTTCTTTCTAAATTATAGCTAAAATATTTAATCTTAAATAACATTTTAAAGTAGTTTTGTTTGTAAATTGCATTTTCATTTAAATAATCGCTGCTATCTGTGTTTGATAAACAGGTCTTTAAAAACAGAGAGTATAATGTTGGATGCTCATCAAAACGTATTTTCTGAACTTTTATGACTTTATATTTTTAATTGACGAAGTGAAACATTTTTTAAAATTAACTCTACATTTACACTTACAATAATAATGGGCATCGTATTATCTGGTAAATGTATTTGTAACAAGTGACTGAGACTGTAAAAAGTTCTCAGGATAAAAGTGGCCCATCCCATAGGACCAAACAGTCCATACTGTGAAGAGGTGGGTGAGAATGAGAAGGTGAGGAAGCTGGGTTGAAGTGGGAGGGGGCATCAAATCTTGCTTGTATGCTCACGCCACACTCCAAGCATGCCACCTGCTGATTTCCCGTCTGCCTTGGCACGTCCTCTCCTGTCAGTTGGCATCCCTTCCGGGGAACGAGCGCAACAATAGATTGGAAGGCTGAGCTACTGCCGGTGTCAAAGATGAGCTCCACCTCTCACTCTCGAGCGTCTGCTCTCCTGCAACCTTTTGACCTTTGAATCTGACTCAAATAGTGGATACATTCATGCGTGAACACAGGAGACACAAACAGTGTGTTAGGGCACTCTGGTGCTCGCGGAGCCAAAAAAATGATTGTTTAAAATTTAGGATGTACACTGCCAGCCTCAATGGGATACGCAGAAAAGAAAAAGGACGGTTGGATACTTAACAAATGGTTTAAGACATTTGCTTCATCTAGGAGATGTGTGCATTTGTGTAGGTGTGTGTGTTGTGCCCAAAGGGCATGCTAGTTCCACCTGACTAGCTACCTAATCGATGATTTAAAAAAAAAACAGAGGAAAAAGTGCTGAGATGCTCAGTCTGGGCTCGATGCAGGCAGACAGCGGTGCAGCACGGACATTGACTGAGTTAATGTCTTTATGATTTCACCATGATGAACACAACTGCTCTGTACGCATAAAAGGTTTACTATTGTCCTTCTGAGAGAACAAATAAGCAGTTTTCCTTACAGTAAACTGATATTCCTTTATGTATGAACTGAAAAGGAAAATCTTGGATGTTAATGTGATTTTAGAACAGGGGTGTCAAACTGGCAGCATGAGGGAGTGAATGTAAATCATGTGCATGGACTTCATGTTCTTTTGCTTGGATAAAATTCACATTTCTTAAATATTTATATGGGTTTACCATAGTGCTGTCGCAAACCATTATTTTTCTCTTGATCGGTCTGCAGACTTTTTTTTACTATTAGGCGACAAGCATACTAATTATTAATAACTTTTTTTTTCTAATCTTGCAATTACATTTTTTGTGGACGATTATTATGGTAATTTACAAAAACATTTTGGAACACTTAAATTATTCATTAAAGCAATAATAAACACATAATTAACAATAATGAATCACAAATAAACAATGATTAATTAATACAACTTTTTTTCCTCATAGCAATACTTTAATCTCGTAGTCCTTTTTTAAAAATTATTTTATTTGGCACTAATACTTTGTGTTACGACGCACATAAAGGAAACTTCAATTAAAAAATGGCGTTATTTGGACTTACAATCTGCCATCTCGTTGTCTCCTGTCGTATTCCAAAATTACACATGGGTGACGGCGCTTCAGGTGTTCATTCATGGCCGACTTACTGCTGTGTTATGCAAGCTTGGCATTACAGAGACGGCACATGACACTGACACCCTCCTATTGTTTCGTTGAAATAAGTCCATGCTTTGTCCACTCTGGCCTGCTTTTTTGGCTTTCCCCGCTTACTTTCCACGCATATATATTTTTTAAAACTCACCTTTAACTGTCGACGGAATGTTGTGCTCAGTGAAGCATTTACGTTATCGACGACGTCGACTACTCAGGCCGCCTCTAGGTTACCAACATAATGGCCTTCCAAAAGAAACTCTGACTACAATGTGACCCATGATAGGTTTGATGCCCCTGCTCTAGAACTTACTGAAGACAGGAATGTCCTGTTAGGTTTATTGGCAAATCGTCATTTGTATTGTATTGTTATCTATGCCACCTCTAAGTGTAATTGACCTTGTATTTTTGTCCTTGCTTTTTCTACTGAGGAGCAATTAAAACAATTGTGGCCATCTCGGTGCTTGATCGAGGTTTCAGTCAAGTAGCAATGTGCACAATGCTGGTGTCTCCTAGCAGAGGCCAAATAAGACTAAAGGCAGTTTAAAGCCACTTGCTCTTTTTCTCAAATGGCTGTGTTAGCGCTCGGACACGCACGAACGCTCTTGAAGTCATTGATCTTTAACTTTATGGTAATTGAGCGGTTCATATTCAGTCATGCTGACTTGAACAACAATGTCTCCCAGTATGAATTCATATCTTGTACAAAAACTGAAAATGGCTTAAGACCCCCCCAAAAAAATACATCAAACTATGCATGCACTCACCTTTGAAAAAGCTAACCCTGAAAAGAAGGAGACCACCTAAAAAAGTGTGAACATTGATCCCCCAATCTAGTCACCCAAATCGCAGGAATATACTGCAATTCAGAGATGAATCAAAGTGATAAGTGAAACAAAAAGGAAGGTATGGTATGCACCCATGTTTGGCATGCCCGGGCTTGTCAGGTGCACCAAGTTCTGGACCCCAATTCACCCACATAGATCCAAGAGCTCGAGTCTAAGGAATCTAAATTGGCTAATTAGCTAGTCTTCATCATCATGGCCAAGAAATCTTTGCTGTCCCTGAACACTCGCTCTCCTTTAATTTTTACTCTTCCATCGATCACCCTGTAGCAGTGCCAGGAGTGCCATCATACATTATTACGTGAAAATCTCAATGCAGTATTTATATGCGTACATGGAAATTTTCCTGATTGGCTCACAATAATTAATTGAAATAGATCATCTCAATCAATCGATGAAAACCATTATTTATTGCTGAGGGGAAATTAAAATACAGCAGTAGCACCCTTAATGCTTTAACTGCCATTGAAATGCTAGAATTGCTGGCAATGAGTCATCATGTTTCACTGCCATTAACGGCAATAGATGTCCGATGACTGGGGGGGCTGGTACCGATTGAATGATCACTGCCAGGCCCTGCCGGTAAAAATGGATTGAATGTTTTCCGCCCTCAGTGGTGGTGAGTGAGGTCAAATAAAAAAAGGACAAACAAAACATCAACATAAAAATATGACATAAAATATGAAAAAATACATTTTCCAGTGAGAAAATAAAAGACGTCAAACCAACCGCTTTGTAAACTGATGTTAACCATCCCAAAAGCGGATGAAGCTTTTAGCAACAATTTCACTGTCTGGCACACAAATTTGATGTCAGTATGGCAAAACATGAAACGATAACCAACAATAAATAAAAAAACGACATGTGGTGTCATCTCTAATCTCTTCAGGATGGGGTCGAATACAGCACCACTCACCTGCTGGTAGATCCTGGTTGGTCTTTTATGTCTAAGGAACTGTTTGGCTCCAGTAATTAGGCCATTCATCACCTAAATAGTAACACCCCTTTTAAGTAACCTATCTTTTCTCATTGCTGTCTTGCTGTTTTCTCGACAGACTGGGACATTCCTATTGGGCACAGAGCCATGGAGTGTCAGGGTAGGGTGCTGATGTTTCAACATTATCCAGTGGCTCTCTATGCTACATTGGAAAATATAGTCCTGACAGCCAGTTTTAAACCTTTTCAATCTGCAGTCTTTTGGTACCTTTGACCATGATAGACGTCCAATCCAGTGGCTTTGTGCGTCCTGCTGCTGTGAATTTAAATTAGTTTGGCATTAGTAGGCGTCCGATCCATTTCTGCGGTCAACCTAATTTACCTTCTTGCACATACAGAACTTAATTGAAAATGACTTGGAGGAGGTAAGAAAAAATTCAGATAACTATAGCCTAAACAACATACCAACTTGTTCACCAAACTCACTACAAATCACTACCAAATCCAGCAAATTCTTCATCTAAGACTAAACAAACAGGACTAGACTAGACTAGACTAAACGTTCATAAGTGACAAGACCAGCCAAAGAATGTGAAAAGGTCTGATTAATAGTCTTGAAAACATATACTGTATTTTTGAACCGGTATATTAGTTTGCAATGTAGAGTTCGTGTTATTGAGAGCTGGATTAGGTCTGTACTGGAAGCCCACGCCATTAAGGACAGCCATAATTTAGTGTTAGGGGAGACTGGGGTAATTTGATACATTTTTTTTTACATTTGCTCTCCTCCAAGCAAGCTATAACAACAAACCAGTAAAGTGTACATATTTCCCATTAATTCAGGATGTTTTCTAGCAATGGAAATGAACAGAAT
Organism: Corythoichthys intestinalis; assembly: GCF_030265065.1. Lineage (NCBI taxonomy): Eukaryota > Metazoa > Chordata > Actinopteri > Syngnathiformes > Syngnathidae > Corythoichthys > Corythoichthys intestinalis. The sequence goes on along the minus strand of NC_080406.1, from coordinate 42,773,604 downwards.
ATACTCAGGACGAATAGTATTGAAAATATAACTAGTTTTAAAAAGTGGTATTGTGTCTTACTTTGCCCCATCTAAAGATCAAACTGAGGCAGACCAGAAAAATTATTAACAATAAGACAATTCAGAATGAATGACAGAATAATAACAGCATTTGGTCGATTAAACACATTTTTTAACACCTGAACGCAACTCAAAATCTACTACACCATAATAGAATATCAGCATACATCATAACATAATATGACAAAATTACCCATGGCCAGATCTATGTTTCCTGGATCACTGCTTTTATCTTGAGAACTCTCTTTATCGGGCAAGTGGGACAAGGATATCACTCTTCTCAGAGCTGCTAACTACAATTTTTTTTTGGGTTGTTTCCTATAGCGGGTTGGTATTTTCTTCGCAATTTTGCCTTTTCCCAACCAATTTCTGACTGGGACCGTGTGGTAAGGATCACTTCTTCATGGACTAGGTCGGGGATCGGCAACCCCTGTTTTGAGAGCCGCATGCGGCTCCTTAGCTCTGCCCTGGTGGTTCCCTGGAGCATTTTCAATAATGTTTGAAAATGGAAAAAGGTGGTTGAAGGAAATATATTTTTGGTTTTGATATGGTTTCTGGAGGAGGATAAAAATGAGACAAACATTCTCAACGTTTTCCAATGCTGTAAAAATGTGTAAAATAAATATTAAATTTCAACATTTCTGTCAACGAAGATTTGCATCATAGCCTGAGACACAAGTTTCCATCAGCAGGGTGGGATGCCAGGCAGGTGGCTATTGTAAACAAACCGGTGGCTGTGTGATGAACCATGCATCCGAAAGGAAAAAAAGAGAAAAATAACTGAGGATTCAACATTTCTTAAACCGAACCATTTGCATTCATTGCCAATGCAGAAGGATTGCCTGAATGTTTACTCTGTGGTGAGAAGTTGTCAAATAACAAAAAGAGTAATGTGGAAACACATTTCCAGGGAAGGCATGCTACATTTGAAGAGTACCTGGTTGGGAGTGAGAGAAAAAGTGCGATTGCGTTACCTCTGAAAACTTAGAGGAATGCAAAAATAAATTTAAGAAGTGGAATGCATCGCCAAACTCAACTACTGCCGCATGTTTTGTTGCAAGCCAGGAGATAATGAAGCGTGGAAAACTCACAGATGGTGAGTACATGAAGGAGAACACTCATCAACATATCAGAACACCTATTTGCAGACTTCAAAAACAAAACCAAGATAATAAAGAAAATCAAAGACATGCCCACATGAATGACATGTTATGCACATTCCATTTTGTTGTTTTTCTAAGCCCCAGAATAAAAATGACATCAAAAATCGGATTTCCTTTTTTATATTTCTATAATTTCATAAAAGCAATGAAACAATTCATTAATACTGTAATGAAGTTAAACTTGAGGTGGCATACAACAGAGTAAGCACGTGGTGTGCGGGATGCACTGCAGGGAAAATAAACATTAAATCATCAAGGCTCATTATGTATTTTTAGCCGACTTATACATTTTGATAGTAGGCTAATATAGCTAATACAGATACATACAGTATGTTTTGCCTTCATTATCGGGCTTATTATAAGGTTTTTAATTTTTTGTGGCTCCAAGTATATTTGTTTTTGTTTGTTTTTTTTTGTCCAATATGGCTCTTTCAACATTTTGGGTTGCAGGCCCCTGGACTAGGGTGACCAAACGTCCTCTTTTTCCCGGACATCTCCACATTTTACATTCTGTCCGGAGTGTCCGGCGGGGTTTTACAAATTCATTAAAATGTCCGGTTTTTATTATTTTTCACTGGACCAATTATTGTATGTTGAAACTGACTGATGCTTTGCACAGAATACTGCGGTACTTTGCTCCCTGTGACGTGTTCCCAGGGAGCCTGCTCTGCATGGTAACAGAGAAAACAGACTTCAGAGCAGTGTTCCATCGTCCCTCAAAGTGCTAAAAGAAAAAAAAAAGACTGAAGGGATGTTTAATTGTTGTTGTTAAATTAGTATTGTTGTAAGGCTATTTGTCGAGTAAGAATTGAAAAGACAGCTAATATTTTGTTCAAGAATGAGTCGCTAATACAGAAGAGACATTTTTTTAAGCATTATTTCATTCCAGTTTTTTTTTTTTTTTTTAAATTAATATTGTTCCATTATTTTAGGAATAATAAAGCCTGTTGAGTAACCACTGAGAAGTTGAACTTGTGCCTTTGGTTATATAGCTATTGTTATAAAACTGAATTTTATTATCTCGACGGAGGAGCCACACTTATTAAAGTGATAAGGCATCTTTGAGTGAACTTCGAGTAAAATTTAAGTTAAGTGCCGGGTGTCTTCTTTTTGGAAAATATGGTCACCCTGTCATGGACAAGGTGAATTGATTGGGGCTTGAAAACATTATGGTGCATGATCACAAATGTGCTCCCTCACTTAGAGGGGATGTAGCGCCCTGGGAAAATTTTGATATTCCATCATTTATCCATAAACGCATGCCTTTTGTATTCATATCATGCCACTTCGTGTAATTACACACAAGAAAATGAGAGAAATTTGGCTCGATTGTCAAGCTAAAACGACCGGCGCCCGAGATCTGGCAGATTGTGTGCGTGACGTCACGTCAAGTGAAGAGAGTGCCACCGGCCACTAGGGGGGCAGCGCCTGTCTGCATCAATATAATTCCTTCTAGTGTGGGGAGAATTAGGGGTGTTTTGAGCTGTTTATGCTGATGCATTGTGTTCGTCCTGCACATATTCCAGGTTCCCTCATGAAGAAACACCGCTCGTTGTCAATAAAAGAGAATTCAGAGTTGGCAGTGAGGGCTGTTTCTTCAACAAGAAAAAGGCTCAGTGCTTTAATACTGAATGGCGGCGATGATGGCAGTCAATTTCGTTTCTAGTTTCAGCGACGAATCCGACGTAGAAGGACGTAACGAATGTTCATCTAATGGTGACGAGGAGAGTTGCAAAGCTTTAATCGGTGTTATAGGTGACCAATTTGAGCCCAAACGAACGCCAATGCAGCGTAATGAAACGGTCATTGAGGGGAGCAATGACACTGATGAAACATCGGCAGCAGATCGTGTGGGAAACACCAATGATTTGTTTAGCATTTCTTTTTGTGAAGCTGATACACCGTGACTGCAAAATAAAGGAATGCATAGAATAATTATAATTTATTGCGCTATCATAGCTTTTCGCTCTGCCAACAGACACAAATATGAACGGGATCAGAGGATCTGTTCTATATATTTTACGAACGATCATTTATACATGTGTCGAGTCCTGTATCCAAAGGCGTGACATTTTTTTTTATTAATTATAAAAGAGTACTCACTCTGGCCATTTCAAGCTTGGCTGCTCCCTTCTTTGCGTAGCTTTAGCCTCCTTTAGCAGTCATCGTCTCTCTCTTGATATCTCGGGACATTTAGGTGGCTGTGCATCTATGGTCGGCACCGCATCTCCTTTGAGCAGCAATCTTTTAGCAAAACCCGATTTCTCTTGTCCATAGTTCGAGAAGCTTTCAGTTGGAAAATGCGCACCACAGAAAAGCGTGCCGGAGGCTGTGTCTAGAAAATTAGCCCTCTTTGCACGGACGAACTTTACCCATTTTCTGTGTAGTCCAGCTTTTTTTTCGCGTTCAGGAACTCATGGATACTATATTCCGATAAACAACTATTTGTACACCACATAGCACAGCAGTTTTGAACCATTGTTGTGATGTTTTGGTCAAACAAACCCCAACGCTACTCTCTCGTCGTTAAAAAACAATGGCACCTAGCTCCGCCTCGACTTTCAATCACTTGTCGTGACGTCGCCGCCCCATTCGGCTGTTTCCGGAACACTTTCGGTAGTGTTCGTCATTTTCGATCTATTTTCGATAATTGCTCATTAATGTGATTGATTTTTTTGTTAACTTTATCAATATTTGTTATCTTGGCGCATAACGGTTCTATTGATGTCTCACACCCCCTTTGCCGAAACATCCCCTTTAGATACAGGGGGTGTCTCACATTACCCTATGTCTCACATTTCCCCAGTCTCCCCTACAATGTGAATAATAAGAAGTATAGTAGTAGATAGTGTGGATGCAGTAACAATCAATTGCTAATGTTTCCTAATTTTACATATGTGAAAAATACACTATTCTATCCATATGAAATAATGTCTCATGTAGGATTAAAGTGAAATGTTAATGACAAACAGCATTTAAATAAATGAAAGGTCCAACACCCGCATGGACTTTAACAGCCATGTTCTTAAGTCTCCAAAACACTTCAAGGAACCCTTGAATTTTATGCATTTCCTTCCATCAAAATTAATTGTCAAACACAAGCTAGGCTGTCAAGATTTCACCACAAACCTAATTATGCTTGATGGAGCCGTTCTTTCATCTCACTGACAGGCTTGTCATCAGTGAAAACAACCTCCATCTTGAGTAGAGGTCAGTAAAACCATATGATTACTTATGAGGCCCTTCTTCAAGGAGACCTAAGTTTCTTTCTAATGCTGTACTTGAGAATGAACAATAGCTTTCATAGTCAATGGATGATACGTTGACGACAAGTACTGAAAGTATGAAAGTGGCATGTGTTAATGAAATACCTCTGGGAACTGAGTTAATAGAAAATTATGGACTTGATAGCTTTTGCAATTCTGCCTTTCCATTCATTACCACGTCCTCTGCTAAGTCCAATGCTACGTCTGGTCCACTGGGGAACACGTGGTTGAGCCGGACTCTTCATCTACGTCTCTGATCATCATTCACTTCTCTTGGGGTGCCATTGTGTTCCGTCCCTCTTTCATTATGAAGGGCCTTAATGGACTTTTTACAGTCCTCTGAGTGCCTGCATTGAGCGATAGAACCAGGAAATTGTGAAAGGGCACAGTGGCTTTTGGATAAATGAGTCTTGCTCTTCTCTTATTTGTACATCTACAAACAGTTCAAAAAAGGAAGTGAGAGAAATGGCTCTCATTTACCATGTTGTCCCATTCGGGTATGGAGTAATTAAAGCACTAACTGAATGCTATTCGCCTTAGTATTGTGGGCAAACAGTGCTACAGTATCTACTGTAGCATTTAAATAAACACATTAGCAAGAACTTATAAAGCATTGGCTATATTATAAAATGCTCACCAAACCCCCCCCCCCCCCTTTTTTTATTTTTTTTTAGTGTTTTCTCATAATGTATAATGCTATGAGTGAAGTCCAGGTGTCCCAATTGCTTTCCCTTAGAGACGTAAACAAAAACTGCTAACACTTCGTTTAAGTGCATGAATTGACTCAATGTCCTGTAAAAGATTAACAATATCAAACCAAAGCTTTGTGAAAAAAGCAAGCTCAAATTGCATGTAGAATATCTTAAAATTGCACTTTGTAAAACTGTCACAAATCTAAAATTCCGGTGACTAACTTAATCTTGATGCCTGAATTAACGTTGATAATTATTACGTAAAACATGGAAAGAAGAAGTGATGGTACATAAAAATACAGTAGTATTGATACAAAAATATTATATATAGAAAATTAAATTGAAAAAAATATCGCAAAAAAATAGAAAATCACAAAGTTAATATATATAAAATAATGAAAAAAACATAGATTTATTTAAAGATAAAAAGTAATAAAGTAATGGAATAATATTTTTGAGAACATTTCCAAAATTAATCAAAAAATCTATTTAAAAAAAAAAGGAAATTCATTGTTAAATTACTCATTCTTAATATAAATTTTGTAGTTATTTTTCATCTTATTTTTAATTACATGTTATATTTCTTTTTCCATTTCTATTGTGTTTTGGAGAAGCTAGCTCATACATAACAGCAAGAAGCAGGAAGTCATTAATTGAAGTGACTGACTTAAAAAAAAAAAAAAAAAAAAAGAAGACTTGACAAAACAATTGATTATCAAACAGATAGCCCCTATCAAACTGCACTGCCTTTATCAGACAAGTTTTGTATTAAACACAGTGACTCTCATTAACCAGCCTCTTGTATGACAGATAATGAATTTAATTAGGTTGCTCATTAGACAGCAAGCTTATTTGAAGAGAGTGTCTTTTCTGGCTTCAACACTGATGATCAAGAATTGCTTTCTGCTCACCATTTAAAATTAGCTGGAAAACCAAAGAGAATGATACAAGATATACAGTATGTTTAAAAATAGCTGTTGTAAAGGCAGTTATAAAATCAACGTACACAGCAAGGTAATACAGTTGTGTTCAAAATTATTCAACCCCACAGTAGATAAGTGTTTATGCAATCTTGACATTTATTTTTCATCCTGTTGATAATCACATGAAATAATTACATGTCAAATAGACAAATACAACTGAAATAACAAAAATATTTTTTGGACTATTCCAATGTGTGGCCTTTCAGTGATTAATTCATTGACAAAATTATTTAACCCCTTAGGTATGTATAACTTTAGTACTTAGTACAACATCCTTTGCAACAATAACATCCTTTAGACGCGAAGCTTGACACAAGTTACTTGCAGCGATCCACTGGTATCTTTGCCCATTCCTCATGGGCAAAGGCCTCCAGTTCATTGACATTTTTGGACTTGCGTGCTGCATCTGCCTAGGCAAGGCAAGGCAAATTTATTTATATAGCACAATTCAACACAAGGCAATTCAAAGTGCTTTACATCACATGAAGATCATAAAAATCACATTTAAATCAATACAACATAAAATCCAAGACAATCAAAAAAAAAAAAATAAATAAATAAAACAAAAACTACTACTACTAATAATAACTGAAATCAGCAATGGAGATAAGCACAAGAGGAATAGAAAGCAAGTACATTGAAATATATAGACAATTATGGATATGCAGTGCTAAACAAAAGCGTTTTTAGCCCTGATTTAAAAGAGCTAACAGTTTGAGCATACTTCAGACATTCAGGTAACTTGTTCCAGAGGTGAGGAGCATAATAACTAAATGCTGCCTCACCCCGCTTGGTTCTTGTTCTTGGAACATGCAGAGGACCGGTTCCAGACGACCTTAGGGGTCTAGATGTCTCATAGAAATCTAACAAGTCTAGCATGTATTCTGGTCCAAGGCAATTAAGTGTTTTGTAGATGAGCAGTAGTATTTTATAGTCTATCCTTTGACTCACTGGAAGCCAGTGTAGCGATTTCAAAACCGGTGTAATGTGGTCCAGCTTCCTTGTATTTGTGAGGACTCTGGCAGCAGCATTCTGTACTAGCTGCAGCTTCCTGACTGATTTTTTATCAAGACCCGTGAATATACCATTTCAATAGTCCAATCTGCTGAAAATGGATGCATGCATAAGTTTTTCCATGTCTTGTTGAGTCAGAAGCCCCTTAATTCTGGGTATATTTTTTAGGTGGTAATAAGCGGATTTAGTCACGGACTTTAGGTGGCTATCAAATTTTAGGTCTGAGTCAATAATTACGCCAAGGTTTCTGACTTGATTTGTAGCTGTAAGTGACATTGTGCTAAGTTGCCTGCTTATCTTTGACCTTTCCTTTTTTTGGCCCAAAAATGATCACCTGTGTCTTCTCCACATTTAACTTCAAGCCTACTTCAAGTCCCACCAGACATTTTTAATGGAATTTAAGTCCGGTGATTGCGATGGCCACTCCAGAATCTTCTAGCACTTGTTTTGCAACCAAGATGTGGTAGATGTGGAGGTATGCTTAGGATCATTGTCCTGTTGGAAGGCCCAGCCTCACCCAAGCCTCAGCTTTGTCGATGAATCCATGACATTTCCATCCAAGATCTCCAGCTAGTGAATTGAATTCATAATACCTTGCACACACTGAAGATTCCCTGTACCTGAAGAAGCAAAACAACCCCAGAGCATGACTGACCCCCCACCTTGCTTCACAGTAGGCAGGGTGATCTTTTTCTTTATAGGCATCATTTTTTTCCTCCACACGTGACGTTGATCCATTGGTCCAAAAAGTTCCAGTTTGGTCTCATCACTCCAGAGAACAGTATCCCAAAACATTTGTGGTTTGTCAACATGGTTTTTGGCATTCTGGAGTCAACTCTTCTTGTGCTTTGGCGTCAGCAGGGGGGTGCGCCTAGGGGTGTTCTTGCATGGAAGCCATCATTTCAGAGTGTGCGTCTTATTGTCTGGGATGAAACCTGAATACCTTCCTATGACATGGCCTGTCGTAGTTCCTCAGCTGTCACCCAGGGATTTTTCTCCACCTTTCGCTTCAGGTATCGCACAGTAGTTGCAGACATTAACCCATTTCTACCACGCCCAGGTAACGTTTCCACTGTGCCTTTAGCTTTAAACTTGTGGACTATGCTCCCAATTGTGTCTCTTGAAATTTTTAGTTCTTTTGCTATAATTTTGTATCAATATCCTTGCTCATGGAGTAAAATGACCTCCTCTCTGAACTTTTTTGACCATTCCTTGGACTTCACCATGCTGTAAAGATTTCATTAACTTCCCAGAAGAGCCATGTGTCACAGTCCTTTCAAATCTGCTTAATTGCTGCTTATTAGGGTTTCGTTCACATCTACAGATGTTTTCATCAGCTGTTTGACAACACCGGATGGAAACCTTTGTTCTTAAAAGTGGTGGACTTGGTGGAATAATTTTGTCAATGAGGTAGAAAGGGCATTATTTGGAATATTCAAAAAAATATTTTTGATATTTTAGTTGTATTCGTCTATTTGACATGTCATTATTTGATGCGATTATAAACAAGATGAAAAATGAATGTCAAACTTTCAGAAACACTTATCTATTGTGGGGGTTGAATAATTTTGAACACAACTGTGGTATCATTCGATATTGCTGGCGCAGTATAGACGACCCATCATGTGGCTCTTTTCCTCCTTCTGCTGTGAACTGCAATGAGTCTATCACTAAATCGACTTTCCGAACCATTGGAACTGGGATTGGGGCAGTGAATGAAGCCCTCCCATTTCATAAGGGTTGGACATCTATCGCTGGGAACGGCGGCCAAAGAGTTAATTGTTAGATTTACCTAACAACGTGCATAAAATGCTGATATCTATATATATATATATATATATATAATGCTGATGCTAACCCTAATCTGTACACGAGGCAAGAATTATTCCACTCTAAACTTGTTATGAACGGCAAGCCGTTAATGTGGATCCAAAACACAGACCAGGAGATTAGTAGAGTAAATGTTTGTATTTAATAAGTACAACAAAGGGAGCACGCTAACAAACGCGAGTTTAACAAGAACAACTAAGAGAGCACGCTAACAAACGCGAGTTTAACAAGAACAACTAAGAGAGCACGCTAACAAACGCGAGTTTAACAAGAACAACTAAGAGAGCACGCTAACAAACGCGAGTTTAACAAGAACAACTAAGAGAGCACGCTAACAAACGCGAGTTTAACAAGTGCAACCAAGAGAGCACGCTAGAATGCATGAATATAACAGAGTACAAGAATCTAACTACAAAGCCCAAAAGAGCACTAACGTAAAGATGACCAAACCAAAATACAACCGTAGAACGTCGGGAAACTCGAAGGCTGACGATGAACACACAGGCGGTAAGCAAGGCAAGTAGCAAGCAATAATCCGACACTTGCAGATGGTGACAGGCTTCCTTAAATATTGAGCCTTCCTAATGCAGCACAGGTGTGTCACGTTACCCCGCCCAGCTGGCTCAATCAGGAGCTGAATACAGGAAAATGAACTGAGAATACAAACAATCATGACAGAACCCCCCCCCTCAACGGACGCCCCCTGGCGGACCACCTGGTTTCGTGGGGTGAAGGGAGTGGAAATCCCGCAGCAGCGACGGATCGAGGATCCAGGAGCGGGGGACCCATTGGCGTTCCTCTGGGCCATAACCTTCCCAATCGACCAGGTACTGCACCCCTCTACCCCGTCTCCTAGAATCAAGAATTGTACGCACCGTATACACCGGCCCACCGTCGACAACACGAGGAGCAGGAGGAGGCACTGGCGGAGGGTTCAAGGGACAGGTGGAGACCGGTTTCAGCAGGGAGACATGGAAAACAGGGTGGATCTTCATGGAGCATGGAAGTTTCAGTCTGACAGAGACCGGATTCACCACAGCGTCCACAGCGAACGGACCGACGTATCTAGGGCTCAGCTTCCTAGAAGTTCCAGCAAGGTGTAAATCCCGCGCTGATAGCCAGACCATCTGGCCCGGATGATAGACCGGAGCAGGCCTTCGGCGGCGGTCAGCAATCCGACGGTTGCGGGCTGCTGTGCGGACCAGTGCTGCCCTTGCGTCCCTCCAGACTTTATGTGCCCTCCGCAAGTGGACCTGGACAGACGGCACAACCACCTCGGCTTCCTGCGACGGGAACAACGGAGGCTGGAACCCGTATGCGGTCATGAATGGTGACCTCCCAGTTGCCGAGCAAACCAGGGTGTTGTGGGCATACTCCACCCAAGGTAGGTGTGATGACCAGGAGGCCGGATGCAGTTGGCACACACAGCGAAGGGCCGCCTCCAGTTCTTGATTGACGCGTTCAGTCTGCCCATTTGACTGCGGGTGGTAACCAGAAGACCGGCTGGATGTGGCCCCCAAGGCCTTGCAGAATGCCCCCCAAACACGTGAGATGAATTGTGGCCCTCTATCTGACACAAGGTCACTTGGAATGCCGTGAGTCCGAAATACATGAGTCACTAACAGGTCAGCAGTCTCTAGAGCTGAGGGCAATTTGGGGAGCGCGACAAAGTGCGCCATCTTGGAGAACCGATCCACCACAGTCAAGATGACAGAATGGCCCCTGGATCGTGGGAGACCAGTGATGAAGTCCAGCGCAACATGGGACCAGGGGCGAGACGGAACAGGCAGTGGGTGCAACAATCCCGCAGGTGGACGATGAACTGCCTTGCCTCGAGCGCAGACGTTGCAAGCAGAGACATAGTCCGTGACGTCCTTGCGCATGCCCGGCCACCAAAACCTCTGTGAAACTAGAAAAAACGTGCGGGACACGCCCGGGTGGCAGGCAAACTTTGAAGCGTGGCCCCACTTTAGCACTCCTGCGCGCTGTGCATCTGGGACAAACAACTTGCCAGCGGGGCAGCCTCCCGGCACCCTTACACCCCGCAAAGCCTCCTCCACAAGACGTTCGACCTCCCACCGCAGTGCACCAACAATCAGGTTGTCTGGTACCACCGGCTCCTCCGAAGGTCCCTCCTCCAATGGTTCATAGAGTCTCGACAGGGCGTCGGGCTTCCCGTTCTTCGACCCTGGACGGTAAGTGATCACAAAATTAAAGCGGGTCAGGAACAACGCCCAACGGGCCTGGCGGGAGTTGAGGCGCTTGGCAGCTCGAAGGTACTCCAAGTTTTTGTGGTCAGTGAGAATCTGGAACGGCTCTTCAGTTCCCTCCAACCAGTGCCTCCATTCTTGCAATGCCTGCACGATAGCGAGCAGCTCCCGGTTGCCGACATCATAATTCGCTTCCGCCGGACTGAGGCGGCGGGAGTAGTATGCGCACGGGTGCAGTCTCTGGTCGACCGTAGACCTCTGGGACAGGATGGCCCCCACTCCGGAACTCGATGCGTCAACCTCGACCACAAAAGGAAGAGCAGAATCAGCGTGGACTAGGACAGGCGAACTTGTAAATGCCCGTTTCAAGCCTAAAAATGCAGCCTCTGCCGTCGGAGACCATGTAAAGGGCCGTTTGTTAGAAGTCAATCTAGTGAGTGGCTCGGCTCTCATACTGTAATTGCGAATAAAACGTCTGTAAAAGTTGGCGAACCCGAGAAACCTTTGTAAATGCTTACGTGACGTGGGAGTCGGCCACTCTGCCACCGCCTGGATCTTAGCAGGATCAGGCCTGAGCTTTCCTTTTTCCACAATAAAACCCAGGAACTGTATCGACCCACGGTGAAACTCGCACTTCTCGGCCTTGACAAATAATCTGTTCTCGAGAAGTCTTTGTAGAACCATGCGGACATGCTGGCGATGTTCCTGCTCGTTTCTTGAGAAAATTAAAATGTCATCCAAATATACAAAACAAAAAATGTTTAACATGTCACGCAATACATCATTTATGAGAGACTGGAATACGGCAGGTGCGTTTGTGAGACCGAAAGGCATGACAAGGTACTCAAAATGCCCAAGCTGGGTTTTAAAGGCGGTTTTCCACTCATCACCCTCACGAATCCTGACCAAGTGGTAAGCACTGCGCAAATCTAATTTTGTGAATATGGTGGCTGATTTTAATGGAGCGAAAACCGAATCCAACAACGGCAGCGGGTATTTATTTTTAATAGTAATCTCGTTGAGGCCCTGGTAGTCGATGCACGGCCTAAGACCCCCATCTTTTTTGCCGACGAAGAAAAACCCCGCCCCCAAAGGGGAAGATGAAGGACGAATGAGGCCAGCAGCCAAGGAAGAAGAGATGTATTCCCTCATTGCCTCCTGCTCCGGTTTAGAGACTTTGTACAGTCTAGAGCTGGGTAGCGGGGCGTTAGGTAACAATTCAATTGCACAGTCGTAAGGACGGTGTGGTGGTAGAGTTTTAGCACGCTCTTCGCTAAAAACTTGTTGGAGGTCATGATATTCAACAGGAACGTTCACCAAATTAACCGGCTCGGTGGCCGTCTGCGCTTGAGTGGGAAGTAAACATGCAGAACGTAAGCAGTGCGCATAACAAAACGTACTCCATGTTACTATTTGTGTTTTGTTCCAGTCAATATTAGGGTTATGCACCTTTAACCAGGAAAGCCCCAGCACAACTGGGGCCGATTTACATGGCATAACCAGAAAACTGCGGACCTCAAAATGATTCCCTGACAGCTTAGTTTTAAGTGGCGGCGTAATAAACGTCACGTCCGCCAGGGGTCGCCCATCGAGATCTAAAACCCTTTTGGGCCTAGCGAGCTTTATTAATGGACATTTAAGTGCTTCGACAACACTCCGGTCCATAAAACAATCGTCCGCCCCTGAATCAATCAGAGCAGTAATCCCAATATTTACCCCACCATGCGACATTTCCCCCTGTAACTGCAGTCTCGTAATACCCCGGGGGGTTATTCGTTCTTTTAACTCCTCGCGAGGCGACTCACTTGATGGAACATTGTCATGCACGAACTCCGTACCCCCTCGGGGAAGGGGAACCACAGGAAGAGCAGAACCAGGTCGGCGCGAGGGGATCGCGTCACAAGCGGTGAGACGGTGTCCCGGCAAGCCACAGTACAGACACACACCTGCTCTCATCCGTCTCCGTCGCTCCGCCGCAGAGAGACGCCCACCGCCGATTCGCATGGACTCCTCCCTCATCGAGCCTGGACTCCGTGACGGCGCCCGGACGACCGGCGACCCAACGAAGCCGTCTGCACCGATGGAAGTCGAGCAGCTTCTCGGCGACGGCCACGGACATCCCTGCCGCTCCACGGCCCGTTCCCTCTCGCGTTCTTTCAGCCGACCATCCAGAGAGACGGACAAGGAAATCAGCTCCTCCAGACTCGAAGGCGTGTCCCGGGAAGCCAGCTCATCCTTGATCTCAGAAGACAGCCCGCGTCGAAAAATTCCACACAGCGCTGCGTCACCAAAACCACACTCCGCCGCCAAAATGCGGAACTGAATGGAATAGTCAGCCGCGGTCAGATCACCCTGAAAAAAATCCAGCAGGCGGCTGGCTGCCTCCTTGCCCCTAACCGGATAATCAAAAACTCTCACGAATTCCGTCTCGAAAGTTTCAAAGGAATCACGAATCGCTGACCTTGTGTTGCTTACCGCCATGGCCCATGTAGCAGCTTTACCGGTGAGTAGACTCATTACGTATGCTACACGGGATCTGTCATTAGCAAACGTGTATGGCTGCTGATCAAAGATGAGGGAGCACTGGTGTAAAAATTGTCGGCATGCGCCAGGTTCGCCTTCGTAACGATGAGGGTGTGGCAACATAGGCTCCCGAAAAGATGCCGGCGGGTTGGATTGTTCCGACACCGCGACCACATTAACGGTACCACCAGCTTGTACAGGGGATGTCATGTCTTCGATCCTTGTAGTTAAAGAACTGATCATCTCCACTAATTCGCGTAGCGATTGCTCATGTTGACTGATCATGCGGCCGTGACCAGCCAGAGCATAGCAAAACCCCTCCAAGTCTGTGGGATCCATGTGGTCGGATTATTTTGTTATGAACGGCAAGCCGTTAATGTGGATCCAAAACACAGACCAGGAGATTAGTAGAGTAAATGTTTGTATTTAATAAGTACAACAAAGGGAGCACGCTAACAAACGCGAGTTTAACAAGAACAACTAAGAGAGCACGCTAACAAACGCGAGTTTAACAAGAACAACTAAGAGAGCACGCTAACAAACGCGAGTTTAACAAGAACAACTAAGAGAGCACGCTAACAAACGCGAGTTTAACAAGTGCAACCAAGAGAGCACGCTAGAATGCATGAATATAACAGAGTACAAGAATCTAACTACAAAGCCCAAAAGAGCACTAACGTAAAGATGACCAAACCAAAATACAACCGTAGAACGTCGGGAAACTCGAAGGCTGACGATGAACACACAGGCGGTAAGCAAGGCAAGTAGCAAGCAATAATCCGACACTTGCAGATGGTGACAGGCTTCCTTAAATATTGAGCCTTCCTAATGCAGCACAGGTGTGTCACGTTACCCCGCCCAGCTGGCTCAATCAGGAGCTGAATACAGGAAAATGAACTGAGAATACAAACAATCATGACAAAACTAAGACATACCCACAATTCCATACTAGTGTTAGTACAATCAAAGTAGAGTTTAGGACCTTTTAAACTCATAACGGAGAGAATAAAATCCAAATTATATCACTCCCCCCATTTAAGTAGACACAATCTCATCACAAGAACGATGACATCGTAATCAGAAGAGAGGAGCCATCATGTTATTAAAAAAAAAAAAAAATGGGAGAAAAGATTGATGCACATTTGCATCAAAGTTCAATCGAAGGACACCACCCCTAGTTATCACTGCGATCCATCAATTAGGTCAGGAAACGCTTTTTTTTCTTCGAAAGACAAAAAGGTAGCAAAAAGCTCGCTTTGCCTAATTGGAGTCCCTCAGACTCCGTCTATACAAAATAGTTAGAGGGATATTAAAGTGTTGCATGAAAATAATCTTGCTGGTTTTGACCAGAAGCATACTGTTTCATGTTTTTCTTTTGTGACAACTTAAATTGGAGACCACATGAGCGATCACTTCAACATGAACTCAACCATAAAGAAGCAGTCTCAGTTATATATCAAGGTGCACAATAGCATCAAAAAAGTGGCAAACGAGAAGGACACTCTTCCTTTTTATGATGACCTGGATTGCATTCTGGGAACATGTCTAAAAGATTAGCCATGTTGCCTGGCAACAAAACTGCATGGGCGCTCTGCACTCCTCCTGTTATGAGTCAACCCTTGGAAGAAAGTGGCCTTGTGAATTTGTTGTGAGTGAGTGTGTGCTACTGTGCTGTTCTAATGAATTTTGGTCGCATAATTTTCAGAAGCACCAACTTCACCACAGTATGGAAGACAGTTTGAGTTGTTTTCTAAGCAAAATAAAGGTCAGTGAAAGGACACATTGTTTCTGTTGATAACTACTAATGCGAACGTTGATCTTTGAGTGGTGAGGCTGAGTGAGTGTCATCAATCTCTGATTGTGGCTCCCTGAAATTTTTGCTTCAGGGGTTAGAGTATATTAAGTGCTAGCTTTCTTGAGTGCAGGTTATGTTTGGGATTATTGCGAGGACTTTTCACTTTAACTCATTCAGTGCTAAAGACACACACACACACCTATACTGTTATTTTTGGTCTATAAACCACTACTTTTCCCTTCATTTTGAATCCTGCGGTTTATAGTCCAGTCTGGTTTATCTGTTGATTTATTTGGATTAATAGGTAACACTTTTAGAGCGGCGTCATTAGACTGCCATAAGAACGTCATAATTATGACATAACGTTGTCATGGTCATTAATGAATGCAGATGTCATTTAGTGTTATCTGGCAAATTATCTCACTTTTGAATGGATGTAAAAGATCTGAGCTGGACATTAATGGAGTTAGTGACATAATTTGCTGGATGAAACAAGATCATGTCCGTCATTAGGATTCATCAATGCTCATGACAGTGTCATGTCATAGTTATGATGGTTTTCTGAATCTGATGGCACCACTGTCAAATAAAGTGTTATCAAATTCCATAACCAGCAATTAATGAACTAGAACAATAACTGGAGAAATAATTAGCACAGAACATGAATTTTGATTGTTATTCATATCTGTAGTGCTGGAATGCATGCTAGTAGGCATGTTGGACGACGACAGTCTTGATAGCAGGTGGCAGCAGAGGTTGATTGTCTCCCCCAAAAGAACAGTGATGGCCAAATGAAGCTTCTTGAAGCAATGAAGCTTTGCAGCCAATTGATTCAGAGCTTCATGGTTGTTCATTTGATCTTGGGGCAGTTTTATGATGCCGCTGTCAAATAAAGTGTTACCGATTAATATCTTTTGGTGGAAATATCCCATAATTTAGTGAGGACAGCTGCGGCTTTTTGTCCAGAGCGGCATATCTATGAACAAATGCCGTTTTCATGTCAAAATTGATGGGTGGCGGCTTATAGTCAGGCACGCCTTATAGTGCAATTATTAAGGTATATATATATATATATATATATATATATATATATATATATATATATATATATATATATATATATATATATATATATATATATTTTTTTTTTTTTTTTTTACTTCTTTTACAGTTTTGCAGTTTGAGTTGTAAGAATAAATTCCAATTTTGTAGACAAGTTACCTCTTTAAGTGCCTAAATGGACGTAGATGTCCATTTAGAGTTGGAGGGCTGCATTGATCTTGTTTCTTAAAATGTTGATAAAATTTAAATAGATACAACCATACTCATGGTTAGAGCCCCCAAACACTCAAAATATTCATTATCATTATTTTTGTAATCAAGTATTGAATTCATTGCCTGCCATTGACACCAACAGATGTCCAATTTATTTAAACTTGAAGGAGTGGCTGTGTATGCTTATCTTTTACTCCCACTGAGAGTGCTAGGTGCCAATCCATTTTAACTGGGAGTTGCGAATGATCTTTTATTCTAAATAGATTGGATGTCTAGCGCCGTCAATAGCATCCAAGGAGTTAAATAAGTGCGCTAATCAGGGGTGTCAGTAGAGCTAAAAATATACTGGGGCACAGTATTCAAAATCAAAATTGGGACTAGGCTTGCACAATATATCGTTTGAACATTGCAATGTGCGCATGCGCAATAGTCCCACCGCAGGACGTGCAATGTTTTTTTTTTTTTTTTTTTTTGGGCACCACGTAAACTATTGTTTTGCTTCATAAAAGCAAGTGTGCAGAGAATGGGGCATGGTCCCTGGATCCGTGGCTTTTATATTCAGTAATCTTCAACATTTGCAGATGAACACCTTTAGCTTGGATTAAACAGTATTTTATGAATACAATGTGGTCATAGTGAGTCAACCTAAGTCTTCCCAAACAGAGCTGTTCAAGTCATCTGGTGATAAATCGAGTTTTAATAACGCAGTATATATTGCAATATATCGGAAACCCCCAAAGGTCGCAATTTCAGTTTTTACTAATATCGCTCAGCCATGATTGGGACATCCCTTATTGATAGTCAATTCACCTCTGCTTATGCTTATCAACTTCCATTTCTCCTTCACCTCTTCCTACACACTGCGGCTCTACTTTGTCTGGACAGAAATGGGGATATATCACTGTAACTGTTATTATCTGGGTCTTTAAAAAAAGACCCAGATAATGTTATTCTGTTTTTTTTTTTTAAATGGGATTTCTCCAGCGCGCCGCACAGCCCCAACCGTTTAACCGATAGGCACCGGTCGAATATTGAAACGATCAGAATTTTCACGCGACGCAGGGAATTTTTCGAATGACCCCAAAAAATTTTGTGTTCGCCCATAAACGACGATTTCTCACCGATTTTTTGAAAAAAAAAAAAAAAAAAATCCAAAATGTATCTAATACAATTTTTGACCAAATCACTTAATTTGTAGATAAAAAATTGCAGGACGGTGAGGGGCATAAAAGTTGTATACAGAATCCGGGAAAAAAATTACAGTTCCCCGGAAATTTGCCAAAAACTTTCCCATTTATTTTTAATGGGATGCAACGTTCAAAACTTCCCATTCACTTCCAAAAGAACTTACTTTGCATTGATGCTATTGACAGCCATGTATTTCAAATCAATTGATGGCAATGTACTTGGATTCCATTGACGCATATGTAAGTCGATGCCATTGATGGCCACAGACGTCCAAATTTCCCATTCATTTCCAACGGCATTTACATTGCATTGAAGCCAATTTAGACAGATGCCATTGACGGCCATGTATGTCAATTCTATTGATGCCAATGCACTTGGATTCCATTGACCCATATGTAAGTCGATGCCTTTGACGGCCATGGACGTCCAAATTTCCCATTCATTTTTATTGTAAAAAAAAAACAAAAAAAAACAGATGTCCCTAAATCAACTGGAAATGAACAGATATCAATAGGACGTGTCCCCCAAATGTCCCTTATTCCATTGATGCTTATGGAAGTTGATGCCATTGACGCCGATGGATGTCCAAATTTCCCCATTCATTCCCAATGGCATCAACATTAAATTGAGGCCAATTCAGTCAGAGGCCATTGATGGCCATGTATATCAGTTCTATTGGTGCCAATGTACTTGGATTCCATTGACGCAAATGTAAATCGATGCCATTGACGGCCATAAACATCTAAATTTCCCATTCATTTTCAATGGCATTTATTTTGTTTATTTTGACGGCCATGTTTGTTGATTCTACTAATGCCAATGTACTTGGATTCCACTGACGCAAATGTAAGTCGATGCCATCGACGGCCATGGACGTCCGAATTTCCAATTCATTTTCAATGGCAAAAAAACAAATGTCCCCAAATCAATAGGAAATGACCAGATATCAATAAGACGTGTCCTCCAAATGTCCCCTAATGACCTGATATGACCAGGACATGCCCCCAAATGTCCCCAAACCAACCTGGGCGGGGCTAAGATCTGTATCTCCACACAGCAAAGACCCAGAGCTATTTCTCCAGAAATTGCAGTTTCTAGTTCAATTAATTGTTGTTTCTCAACGGGTAAATTGTGCAAGCAAATTACTCTATATATATTCATTAATGCTGTTTGAGTCAAGTAAAGATAAAATATGTATGACATCGTGTTCCAGACTACAGGGAATGCGGTAACAAAATTATTGTAAAACAGCTGGAAATTATAACGAGCACACATACAAAATTATTAGAGATTATATCCCAAAAACAGGCAATTAATTCATGCAGATTAATTCTATTCATTTTGGTCATAATACAAATAGCAATCAATAGCATTCGTATTGATACAGTTCAAATACCACATATCATATCAACACAATATCAGACAAAGCTCTAGCATGAGAGCCTCTGACTCAAATCACACTTAATTGTCAATGTATTTATAGCAAGATAGCTAAATGACTGCAGCTAATCTGCTACTGCAATTTGTGAAGAGTAGTTTACCACAGTTGGCTGCCTGTTACGTAAAGAGTAAAGCTGAACAATTTAAATTCACAATTCGTGGGAATAGGCGACCAAACAAACATCAGTACAAAGCTAAAAACGAACAACAAGGATGGGCAGTGTTTGTGGCACTAATCTATAAAGCAAGTGGGAAGATGCAATTTCCACCGTCGACTGTAACCGACAGAGTGACTGTTAGGGGTGCGCAAGCAGGAGGGGATCCCAAAGCAGACAAACCAAGGTTGTGATGAGCAATGCTTTATTAGTGTCCACAGGAAACAAGGTTACAGGTGTAGATGGCTCTGCTCGGGGTAGCTGAGCCGGTGTTCTGACAAATTTTGCACCCTCATCTGAATTTGCAACTGTTGTAGTAGTGATTAAGCCATCATTTACATTCTCAATGTTATCCAAACGTACTAAATAAACAAGTTACATTATAAACATACATGTGCAACACGAATATGGAGTAAATTAATGCTTAAAGACACGGCAAAGACGTTAACAGTGAGAGAGTGGCATGCACCTGTTGTGTGTAGCTAACATGGCAGGATGTGCCTGAGGAGAACTTTTGTACATGTCCGCCCATGATCAAACGTAAGTAAATAATTTAAAGAAAGTTTGTAGTGTTTACTTTGAAACCGCTGCATTCGCGGCCATTTTTAGCATTTTGCGCATGAGCAGAACCGCAAAGTTGCAATTTTTTATGAGGTGCATAATATGCCAGAACACTGGCGTTAGACGAGGAAGCTCGGATGGAGGCAGGCGTGGAATCCGACGAAAGGCGCGCATAAAACAGGTGAGCCGGTGATCAGAGAAAGCATTAAAGCACGTGAGATATAACTGACAATGGAAACAGAGAAGTTGGTCGGGCGATGAGGTGGCGGCGTCCACTGGCTTTTGAAGACGGCGGATTTTCATTGCCCGCACCTGTGGCCGCTCCACCCGGCTGACGTCCTAACTGCAATCAGATTAAAAACACGCACACCTGCTCAAGGTGGGCCAGGTCTCAGGAAGGAGGAGCAGAGGCCCTAACAGTAACATGACCATATTAAATAGGCACATTCTCTATATTATGCTATGTAGACTTAAAACTCTAAAATATTTTATTTATATAATTATTTTTTATTTATAATGGGGCACTGCAGATCAATACTGGGGCACATGCCCCAGTAAAATATGCCTGTCAACGCCCATGGCCCTGATAAGGGTTAAAAAGCCTGAATGACCTGAAATTTGTGACGCACAGACTGAATGATGTTTACACTGACAACCGCACTTCAAGAAGAATATTTTGAGAACCCAAACAATGTTTTTCTGACAGATTTCTTGGTAAGTTGATTTATTAGTGAACCACTAAGAGGTTCCATCCTAAATGCACCATTTCTTGTCACCATACTGTAGCAAGAAAAGGTTTAAAAGCACTCATACTTAAAGTTACTGTATTATCCGAGGTCGAGGCAAGGAGCAAAAAAAAAAAAAAAAAAAAAAAAAACTCATAAATTTTGACATTCATAAATTGAAGTAGCTGCTTTGCTTTCTTTCCAGTCATTCAATCCACTGAGACAAATGTTCACACCCTGGTAAGCCACAATTGAGCTAAAAAGCAATAATAAAAAAAATAAATAAAAAAAAAACAGCTTCCTTGACATTTTGCAGCTTTACCTGTGTCAATTCTAGCGTACATCATTTCTGAAGTAGGTAATCCATGACATAGAGCTTTGATCAGGCACTTGTTTATGGTGCTGAATTCCAAGTGTAATCTGCGAGGGAAAAATCAGCGAGTATCATCTCCGGGTGATGTTGAGTGGCTCGCTGAGTGTCTGGTCGTGACTTTGTGTGACTAGAAAGGGATTAGCCAAAAGCAATTCAGTGTGGAGCAACGAAATTAAAGATGGCAGAAAGCTATATGAATGTAGAACAATATGATCAAATTTAATGTATGACAACAAATCTTTAGTGCGCAAACTCAATTTTGGGAGTTATTATAATAAACACATTAGAGGTTGCAGCTGAATTTTCTGACCTTTAACGAAATAGTATAATAGAGGAAATTTAATATGTATGCAAAAATAAAGATTTGTAGTCATGTAGTAGTGGGATTTACAAAATTTACAGCCTGTTGGAAATGTTACATTTATAAAAGAGGCCTGTCATAACACTCGAATTTCATCCAATCGTTTATACAGTGGGGCAAATAAGTATTTAGTCAACAACTAATTGTGCAGGTTCTCCTACTTGAAAAGATTACAGAGGCCTGTAATTGTCAACATGGGTAAACCTCAACCATGAGAGACAGAATGTGGAAAAAAAACAGAAACTCACATTGTTTGATTTTTAAAGAATTTATTTTAGATTTACAGTGGAAAATAAGTATTTGTTCATCTACAAACAAGCAAGATTTCTGGCGGTTCACTAGAGAGCATTTGGATGATCCAGAAGAGGACTGGGAAAATGTGTTATGGTCAGATGTAACCAAAATAGAACTTTTTGGTAGAAACACAGGTTCTCGTGTTTGGAGGAGAAAGAATACTGAATTGCATCCGAAGAACACCATACCCACTGTGAAGCATGGGGGTGGAAACATCATGCCTTGGGGCTGTTTTTCTGCAAAGGGACCTGGACGACTGATCTGTATAAAGGAAATAATGAATGGGGCCATGTATCGAGAGATTTTGAGTGAAAATCTCCTTCCATCAGCAAGGGCATTGAAGATGAGACATGGCTGGGTCCTTCAGCGTGACAGTGATTCGAAACACACAGCCAGGGCAACAAAGGAGTGGCTTCGTAAGAAGCATTTCAAGGTCCTGGAGTGGCCTAGCCAGTCTCCAGATCTCAACCCCATAGAAAATCTGTGGAGGGAGTTGAAAGTCTGTGTTGCCCAACGACAGCCCCAAAACATCACTGCCCTAGATGAGATCTGCATGGAGGAATGGGCCAAAATACCAGCAATAGTGTGTGAAAAGCTTGTGAAGAGTTACAGAAAACGTTTGGCCTCCGTTATTGCCAACAAAGCGTACATAACAAAGTATTGAGATGAACTTTTGGTATTGACCAAATACTTATTTTCCACCATGATTTGCAAATAAATTCTTTAAAAATCAAACATTGTGGTTTTCTGTTTTTTTCCCCCCACATTCTGTCTCTTATGGTTGAGGTTTTACCATGTTGACAATTACAGGCCTAATATTTTCAAGTGGGAGAACTTGCACAATTAGTGGTTGACTAAATACTTATTTGCCCCACTGTATGAGTAACTACAACAATGTATGACTGATGAAACAAAATATCCTTACATCAATTTTTTGGTAGAATGCAGTAGTGTAGATTTTAAATGCTAATTAAAAAAAAACAAAAACAAAAAAACAGTTTAACGACATGAAAACCTGGTATCCATTATACACACTGCCGATTCATAACATCTTAATCAGATTGTTTTTCTTAAATCTAATCAAATATTTTTCTCCACCTTGTTTTGAGTGCTAAAGTCTAGTTAACAGATTAATGTGTCAGATTATTTCACTTACTTTAAGTAATTATTACAATTTGTTATTATTAAGCCCTTACATCTACAAGTTGGTAATGTCACCTAAATCAAGAAAAACATGTCTATTCATGAAGTAAGAACATTTCTGACATTTCAAAGTTTTTTTTCAAGATAAATGTTCTAATTTATTGCTTAAAATAAGTCTGCTAAAGTTATATTCAGCAAGCTATTTTTCTAATTTCAAAAAAAAAAATTTACTTGAAGCACTGGCAGATAATTTCTCTTATTTCTAGTAGTTTTACACTGAAAACAAGGGAATTTAACTAGGTTTAAGGATGTTTGGTTTTGCAATGCATGGAAATCCCATTTAGGTTCACATTGACCACAACATTAACATTTGGTATTCAGTGTAGCCGCGTAACCCAAAATGTGAGTTCCATGTATGTGGACGCCAAGGGCGTAGGTTTGGCCTCAATCTTGGTAGGGACGATATAACAGCATAACCTGCATGTACACTTCTTGCTCGGGACGGGACATTAATAAGACCAACATTATTGGACGGAGATCAGGGCTACATTTCTCACAAATATGAATCCAATTCATTGATAAGCTAAATGATCAATGCAAAAATAAATCTGTATTTACTTATATTAACTTTCATGCATATTGGTTTAGGTGATACAACGTTCGATATAAACCTTTGAACATTTTTAGAGTAAAAGTCCCTTTATTAATAAAAAAAACTGGGAGCTATCCAACAATTGGTCCACCTCTGGGGGACATTGGCGCAAAAAATTAATGAAAAAAAAATCCAAGGACAGACCCATATCTGAGGCATGTTAAACTACCCTTACCTCAAATCAAGCCAATCAAACGTGCGCTTGAGGGGAAAAAAATGGACCGGCATATTCAGCAAGTGAAAAGAGATGAATGTAAGTCTAGACATTATGAAAATAATTCACCTAATAATGGTGGGGTATTGTCTTTCCTTACAACATATGGGAAGACGATCTAAATTACCTATATCACTGAACTCAATATATATAATGCAAACAAAGTAATTTAAAAGTTGGTGGGGACAATTTGAGCATGAATGGTGCCACAAGGGGGTGGCCGGGCGCCCCCCCCACCCACCCCTTATGAATTTGTTGGCCACCTCACTGGCCAGTATAATGTCAGACTGTAGTAGCTGTGGAACTCAAACTGTTGACTGGGCTGTTAAGGACAATGCAGATTAAATTATTAGTAACATGAAATATAATACAACAAACCAAAGTATACGAATCACTAGGCGTGTCCTGAAGTTTTTTCTGACAGTTTTCTACTGGCCAGTTTACTACAACAACATAATAAAAATCTGAAATTATGGCTTTAAGTTTTGGCGTGCCACCCCAAGATTTGAAGTGGCCCCATCTGGCCACTTCTATGGAAAATTTCTGGAGATGCCACTGTTGAGCATCCTGAGAGGTTGGTAGTGTTATGCAAAGGTGAGTAGAGTAGTCAAAAATTTTATTCAAGTAAGAAAAGGGTCACTTCAAAATAATATTACTCAAGTAAAAGTAAAAGTAGTCATCCAAAAAATATGCTTAAGTACAAGTAAAAAAGTATGCAGTGAAAAGAAAACTCAAGTAATAAGTAACATTGTGAGTAACTGCTTATTTTTTATTTAATTTTTTTACTTGTAATTGTATTTTTTTTCTCTCACCACAAACTTATCTATACTGGATATACTGTTGTTATAACGATACTGTAAAATAACCCATTACATAACCACATTAAGCCAAAGGAAAAAAAAATAAAAATTAAAAAAATTAAATGAAAAAAGAAAGAAATGAAGCATTACTCGCCCAAAGAGCATGAGTGCCTTCAAGTGGAGAAAATAGTTCCAAGTTTGAATATTCAATAGTTCCTTAAGTTATTATTATGAAATTAAACGGATCACATCTCTGTTTTTTCCATGGTCAATGGATGTCAAATAAAAACTAAGAGAGGTTTAAATCTGCGCTTTCGAGTCATGTTGAGAGCAACCCTCTTTGTCAAATGCTTAATTTTATACGGTGCGTTATAGACGCCACATGAATGTACAGGCTAGCATAGAACGGTAAGCTTGCGTTTAATTGGTGTAATGGAGTCATGTATTCTTGTTGCGACGTCTCACTGGTGAAATTAGTAGAGTTACTTTTTGCATCGATGGCAAAAAAAAAAAAAAAAAAAAAAAAAAATCTAATAAGTGTATTAAAAGAGGAAAAATGTAATGACTGTTGTGTAGCCCAAAGTAGTGTAGTAAGAGTAGCGTTTTTCTTCACAAATCTACTCAAGTAAAAAGTATGGCTTAGTAAAACTACTCTTAGGAGTACATTTTTCTTAAAAAGTTACTCAAGTAAATGTAACGGAGTACATGTATCGCATTACTACCCACTTCTGGTGTTATGTCTCTTATAATTGTATATGGCGGAAAACACAGACAAGACTGAAAAAGCAGTTTCTGCTCTTGCACCCCTCTGTAAAAGAAACTGCTGTATTTTAAGCCAAAACAACTGATTGTGTTTGATAGAACAATATTTCTATATGCTGCCATAGCAGATTAATGTGCATAAAGCCCCCGAAATATTTTTAATTTGCCCGTTTTACCCTGAAAACCCCCGTTTACAGACGTCGCGCAACCGCTTTTGTTTCAACCCAGCCAAAAAACGAAGATAATTAATTACATATATATTATTCAAAATGGCTGTCAATTTTAGCTTAGAATCATTAATTGATGTTATTTCGTTTAAAAAAAAAAAAACGACTTCAAAAAATTATTCACTCGCATATTTTAAACTTTTAAACATGACGTCACAATGAAAAAAATGGTGTCTGTAAAATGTCACGGACATTTACCTCATAACTATCGCTTGTATATTTTTTGTTTCTGTCGCATTTTTTCCGATATTTTAGATGATAGATAATTGATCCAAACAAAGAAAATTTGGAAAAAAAATGTTTAAAACGGTAAATATATGAAAAAGAAAATCTTGACCATTTCGTGTTGTCTGCGATTTCTGCATCGCCAACCCTTGTTATATTACCATGTTTCACCCATAAAATCCTCAAAAAAATCCAGCTGCGGCCATTCACAGCTGTGTCTTGACATTCAGTGATACATGCTACATGGAGTTTTTGGATCGAAACAAGGTAAGTACGCAATAAGATCTCGTTAAAGTCATGGCATCTGTAATTCTGCTCTCGCATGCTCTCGCCTCCAGATGGGGTTTTGCTGTTTATTTATTCATTTTTTTTAAATAACCTCCTATTCCAAAAATTTTCTTCCCCCAGAAAATTGAGATTTTAGGCTTTCCAATGATGTATCACACGTGCATATCGGACAATTTTGAAAGTTGGCTAAATTGGGGGTCTCAGAGCGGAACTTCAAGTCACCTGAGTGTTTACCGCCATATACATATTCTATCATTATTCATTATTTCTATGTATAGATAAAATGTTAATAAAAACAATGTCAATGCAATGCATTTACAATCATGGATGTTCAATTAATTAAACAAGCAGGACTGGCTGTGAATGCTCATGTTTCAGTTTTCAATGTTCATTCGCCACTCCCAGTCAAAATGAATTGTACTGTGTTGTCAGTGGTGGCCAATGAGTGCCCCATAAAGAATTAAAACACATGCATCTTCGACCCAGTCACAATGTTTAGCTGAAACAAGACAATGAGCTGTGGAGAATAAATGCCACAAAGGACAGGTGGAAAAGATGACTGCCTCGTTATTCAAGCTGATGGTTTTCTCAAGACCAAAACGGGAAGGAGTGCTGAGACTCAACAAAATGAGGCGAAAGCCACAAGAACAAATTCTAATATACGCTGAAATTAATTAAAGGATGTCAAGTCTGATTTAATCTGACAGGGATGTAATTTGTCTGTCTCTGTATGCCTCAGGATGGTGTTTGGGTGTGTGCATTGCTTTTGTAATTGCTTTGCGCCAATGGTGCAACTTGCCTGATTTGAATGTGACTACAATGTTAGCATATTTAGATTTTGAATGTGCTTACTTAGAATTTTCAAAGACAAGTATCAGCTGAATCAGATGGGTAAAGGAGAGTCCACAGCGCATGAGTGGAGAGCCAGCTGTTCAACAAAATCTGAAATGTTTTTTTTTTTTTTTTCCCCCAGCTTGCCACGTTACAAAAAAAGTTTTTCTTAGCCATGATTAACCTTTTATTGGGTAAGTGACTATTTTTGGTGCTTTACATATTTATTTTACATTTTACATTATTATTACAATATTGTTTTATTTGTTATTATTATTTGTCGTATTTTAACTATATTTTTTTATTAGTGCATTTATAAATTGATCAGATGTTGTAAAAAAAAACAAAAAACATTTACCACTGAAAGCAACAGGATGCTTTGCTCTGCTGGCCGTTAAACTATAACTAAACTAAAACCTCGGGTGACCTGTTGATTTTGGGGCATTTACAGTTAACTTCGTGTTGATTTTGGGTCACTCCTGTTAATAATGGGGCATTTACCTGTAGGTTTTGGGACATTTACGGCTCCTTTCCTTGTGATTTTGGGGCATTTCCATAAGAAATAAACTCTGGTTATGGCCTCCAATAACGTTCGAAAGTTAATTTGGAGGAATTCATAGTATAATTTAAATGAGTGCCCTATAAAGGGTTAATCTATGGAACACATATGATTAACAGATTTCTGAGACATATAAAAGCAAGACACCACAATTCATTACAAATCAATCATTTATTGTTCATTTAATTTTTGCACCATGAGTGCAAATGGTCTGCTCACATAACAAATCCCAAGCATCTTAGTTTGGAAACGTCCAATGGTCAACAAGTATAACTGCCGTGCTAAACTGTGACCAGCCCTTGTACATAGACAGAAGGCTTCTACTTACACTACAACACCGTAAAAACTCACTGTCTCAAAACATGATAAATTCCCTTGTTTACAATGTTAATCTACTAGAAAAAAGTGAAATTATCTGCCAATGCGTAAAATAAATTTAACTCCCTTAAATTTCTTGAAATAAGAAAAATAGCTAGCTGAAAATAAGCTTAACAGACATATTTTAAGCAAAAGGTCAGTATATTTAAACTTTAAAAAAAAAAAAGAAATGCTCTAAGTTCAACAATACATAGATACTGTTCAAAACATTTGGAAGCATCTTTTTTTTTTTTTATTAAGGTGAAAAAGTATCTTCTTTTAGATGTAAGGTCTTACTAAAAACAAATAGTAATATTTACTTGATGTACAGTAAGTAGAATAATCTGACACATCACATAATCTGTTAACTACTCCTTATCACTCAAAACAACATGAAGAAATTTGACTAGATTTAAGA
This sequence comes from Corythoichthys intestinalis, assembly GCF_030265065.1. Taxonomy (NCBI): domain Eukaryota; kingdom Metazoa; phylum Chordata; class Actinopteri; order Syngnathiformes; family Syngnathidae; genus Corythoichthys; species Corythoichthys intestinalis. The sequence goes on along the minus strand of NC_080406.1, from coordinate 42,745,220 downwards.
AAAATTATCCGATAAAGATGTTTTAAATTTGCAGTGAAGGCAACATGCATATTAGCCCAAAACATTATAATGAAAAACCGATGTCATTATTATCAGATACCATTTTAAAATGCTTTTATTGACCGATATTATCGGCTACGGAAAACTCTACTACACTCTTTGTATGAAAGAAGAAAGGAGAGTGCATTATAACAAAATTAATTTCATAAAATGGACAACCCTCTGTTACCTCTCTGTTAAGTCATGGGTCTTTTACTTTTGTAGTGATAAATTTGACAGTCATAATTCTAATGTGTATAAACGGTGTACTTTGCATGACAGTAAGGCGTACAATACCCAATCCAAAGTCAAAAGCCTCTGAAGACATTGTAATGTCTTTATTAGCACTTTTCATATTACGGCGTGTCAAAATGTCTTCTCTGAAAAGGCCTACATGTTTTAGCAGGATAAAAATGGAACTTCTAACTTATTACAAGCTCAGTCCAAATAGAACATTATGATGTGCCTTTTTTCACTGTGTGAAAGGACACAATTATGCTTCTGCTGTAAACCAACAAAGAAGTGTCTTCAAGTCATTATGTTTCACATGAATAGAGCTGCATAATTGCAATGGAGAGTTGATGTGAACAATGACGCCTCCTCACTTAAGACTGCTGCTTAATTAAAATTCAACATTGCCCACAATTGGTATCATTTATCACTCTGCTCACAGTGGTATATTCTAGAAGAGGAAGTCACTTCATTGCTTGCCATTAACTTCATAGACATGAGGAAATTATATATTTAATGTTCTATCTTTGACTAATTAAAATGACAGGACTCATGCAGCTCATAATTGGAAGTTATTCAATTTATCTTGTTCATTGGATGTGCTTTACACATTTAAAAGCATTAAATGCTTGACTGTGTGTCGCATTAATGTAATTGAGCAAATACTGTATGTTGCGTGCTTATGGGATGAAAACGTTTGTCCAGAAACGGCAATTTAAAATTATGCTATGCAAATGTTAATTTTTAATGTTAAAACCTACGACTATGGAACCTCTAGAGATGACGATGCTGAGGTTTAGCAGTGCTTAATTCAACCATACAATGAAGAAAATACCGTAAGTATTTGAACACCTTGCAATTTTGCAAGTTTTCCCACTTTGAAATCATGGAGGAGTCTGACATTTTTATTGAAGGTGCATGTCCACTGTGAGAGATAATTTAAAAAGAAAAAAACAGACATCACAATGCATGATTTTTTTTTAGTAATTTATTTGTGTGATACAGCTGCAAATAAGTATTTGAACACCTGTCTATCAGCTAAAATTCTGACCCTGTTAGTCCGCCTAATAAAAGTCCACCTCCACTCCATGTCTTATCCTGAATCAGATGCACTTGTTTGAGGTCGATAGCTGCATAAGGACACCTGTTCACCCTATACAATCAGTAAGACTCAAACTTGTAACATGGCCAAGACCAAAGAGCTGTCCAAAGACACCAGAGACAAAATTGTACACCTCCACAAGGCTGGAAAGGGGACTGGAGCAATTGCCAGGCAGCTTGGTGACAAAAGCTCTACTGTTGGAGCAATCATTAGAATATGGAAGATGCTAAACATGACGGTCAATCTCAATCGGCATGAAACCCCATGTAAGATATCACCTCGTGGGGTCTCAAAAAGAGCTGGGACCAGCGTTTCCAAGGTTACTGTTGGCAATACACTAAGACGTCATGGCTTGAAATGATGCATGGCACGTAAGGTTCCCCTGCTTAACCCTTTAAGGTCTGGGCCTATTTTGTCTGATTTTGCATGCCTTTGAAGTTGCCTTTATATTTCAAAGACAGAATTGTTTACGATGGCCTGGTTTGGTCCCTTTTTTTGTGACACCTTGAACTTCATGTCCAAACTGTTGTTTCCTTCACTGACCAATTATAAGTCATAATTTTGGGCCCAAAAAGACCAAAAATTCCAAAATCGTTTTGTCAAAATTTTTAATATTGATGTCCAATTGACAACCAAACATGCGTAACGAACCGTTTTGAAACTTTGTAATATTTATTCAACATGTTAGGATGAACATTCAACCAAAAAAATTTAGAATAAATAGTCTTTTATTTGACAATTCAACATAAACAACAGGTATAGCCATAGGCGTTTTTTGCATTTATACATGCTCTAGTCAAAACAGGTTATATACAGCAGACCAAACAGTGAAGAACAGTGAAAAAATATACCATCTAACACAAAAAGTGTTTAGAGGCCATCTCTTTATGAGTTTAGGTATTGCGGCCCATCACCTGATGAAAACTATGTACACACAATCAAGCTTCTTGAACACACATTTATATACACAAATTGAGAAGACTGATTGTGGGAAAAAAATATATATATATGTATAACATTGGGGAAAAAAGTATTTTCAAAAATATTTACAATAAACAAGTTAAATTTTTTTCAGGCATGCCACTCCGAAAAGCAGTTTCGTCCTGGAATTAGACACAGGGCTACATCACAGCCCACACTTCCATGGGGTGTCGGTCCTCTTTCCACCCTTCCATTTTCATTTCACTTTACTTTCATTGTCACTATAAATGTACATGAAACAAAAGTCAGTATTTATGAAAATAATAAAGTATAAAATAAAAATATATACAGCAATAAATAATAATGGAAATCTATATGTATGACAATAGAAAGAATACCGTAGCTGAATATGTGCTACATCCCTAATCTTCATATAGAAAGGAGACCACAAATTATACTTTGATCTGATATGCACATCTTATTATTACATACACAAACACGCACTTATATTGCATCAAAATTAACTTTGTCTTGCAATATCAAAAGAAACTTTTACAGCATTAAAAAAAAAAAAAAAAAAAAAAAAAAAAGTGAGTTGGCTTACCTCTGCTCGTCGATGGCGTCACCCACGTGTTCAAATCCGTCACTATCTTTACTCGAGGACTCTTCCGAAGAAGACGATGATGACGAATTTGGACCACCCTCTTCCTCAAGTTGATCAAAAAGCACAATTGCTTGCGCTAAATTTAGTTTTCCGTTCATCCTCAAAGTCACACAAAGTCGTCGCTCGCCCCCTCGCTGCTTCAGATTCACTCCTCCCTCTCGTTCGGTGGAACCTCGCGCGGCAGTTATATTTATAAAAAAAAAAAAAAAACGCATTTTGTGCTTCCACTGTGACTTCGAAAGGGTTCGTTTGATTTGTGTTTTTTTCATGGAGCTTCCGTTTTGAAAAAGGACAAGAAATGATGGAAATATAGACATAAACAAATGATCCATGCAGCGTTTTAATGTTTTTTTGAGAGGACAATAAAACTATAAAACTTAAATGACAATATCTCACGTTTTAGTTGGTCGATTGACTTCAAATAACAACGAGAGTAAACCGCAACTTCCGCACTTTAAAACGAGACCAACCAACGGCATGTGGGTGACGTAATTAAAACGCGAGGGTGCTTCAAAGACGACGTGCGCTGAGGACGCGCCGGCGCGTCCTTCGACTCTCAAGGGTTAAAGCAGCACATGTTAAGGCCCGTCTTAAACTTACCTATGACCCTTTGGTGCAGAGGAGTCATGGAAGAAAGTTTTGTGGTCAGATGAGAGAAAATAAAAATTTGGGGGTCATAATTCCACCAACCGTTTTTGGAGGAAGAAGAATGATGAGTACTATCCCAAGAACACCATCCACACTGTGAAGCATGGAGGTGGTAGCATCATGCTTTGGGAGTGTTTTTCTGAACATGGGACAGAACAAGTGCACCGTATTAAAGAGGGGATGACTGGGGTCCTATATTGTGAGATTTTGGGGAACAAGCTCTTTCCCTCAGTCAGAGCATTGAAGATGGGTCGTGGCTGGGTCTTCCAACATGACAATGACCTTAAGCACACAGCCAGGAAAACCAAGGAGTGGCTCCGTAAGAAGAATATCAAGGTTTTAGAATGGCCTAGCCAGTCTCCAGACCTAAACCCAATAGAAAACCTTCGGAAGCAGATCAAACTTTTCACAGCACCAGCCCAGAAACCTGACTGATCTAGAGATGATCTGTGTGGAGGAGTGGGCCAGGATCCCTCCTGCAATCTGTGCAAACCTGGTGATAAGCTACAGGAAATGTTTGACCTCTGTAATTGCAAACAAAGGCTACTGTACCAAATATTAACATTCTGAATTTCTGAATTTTTTTTAGATCATCTGTCTCACAGTGGACATGCACCTATGATCAAAATTTCAGACCCCCTCATGATTTCTAAGTGTAAGAACTTGCAAAATAGCAGGGTATTGAAATATTTATTTTATGCACTGTACTTTTCATGGGAAATGCTTCGGCAGGCAGAAAAAAAACTGATGTCACGTAAAAGTTCAGCTTACTTCATAAAATTGCATTTCTCAACTAATTTGAGGACAATGTGAAAAAATATAGAAGATATCAACCCTATATTCAGTACCAAATTTATTGGAATTCAGTTCCGAACTAATTAATTAAACTTTCTATAAGGCAAAATTATAAATTCATGACATTTTAATAAAAACAACACAAATACAATTAAAACGAATAAAAGCAGAAATACACTAACTATGTTTAAAGAATAGAATGGAATAGAATAGAATAGAATAGAATAGAATAGAATAGAATAGAATAGAATAGAATAGAATAGAATAGAATAGAATAGAATAGAATAGCCCTTTATTGTCATTATACGGTTGTACAATGAAATTGTGGGCCTCCAAAAACATTTCTATTTATTTATTTTAAAACATCATGTCCTGTTTAGCTGCATAGACACAGAGAATGGTAAATCCGAGTGTCTCCAAAAGCTGAAACACTTCTAATATGCCACATGGCAGTTTGATGTACTCCTATTGTGGCTGTTTATTTTGTGTTCCTTATTCAGAGAAAGCAGCTGGACAGAAAAGGGTTTGGGGGCCAGAGAGAAATAAAGTACGGAGTAATAGTGATACAATAACATGATTGAAAATATGATGTAAATAGCATTGCTATCCTGATATGACTATCCTTAGGACAGGGACACCATGTGGGGAGCATGCACTTGCCTGGTACACCAGACTCACCGCTGTTCCAGCTATTGAGTCTGGCCACCATTCACGCGGATACAATTACCAGGGCGGAGCAAGCCACATCAAACAGACAGCGGAGTGGACCAATCAGCGACGGGCAGATGTGACGTTAGTAAAATGATGAGGGAAGGACGAGGGACTTGCACGCGGAAGTAAACATACGAAGAGAGCGGAGATTATTCAACATGGCTAGCGCGAGACAGACTGTTGTCAATGACTCGTGTCGATGTGTTTTTGGTCATTTAAAACTGATTTTACCGGGATTGGAACATATTCTTGGCTCTCACGTTCACCATCTGTGTTGTTGTGGAGACGACTTTCGACGCGCAAGAGTAACGTTGCTCGTTAAGAACACGTCACGCAAATGAACAAATCTGATTTGTCGATTGATTTTGTACCTGCTCGAGAGGCCGTTAATGGGCTGGTTCCCAGACTATACTTTCAGTGTTTGAAAAATGCAGGGAGAATAGTCTGGCAGAGCCAGGCAAGCATGCACATAATAACCAGAATAATATGAAGAATTCCTGTCATTGACAACAATAAGTGTCAAATGTATTTAAACTGAGAGGACTGATGTTGAATGCTTTTGTTTCATTGCCATTTACACCACTAGACACCCAATCCATTTTGACTGGTAAGTGCAAACGAACATTCGTTCCATTTTGACTGAAGGAGCATTTGTTCATTTGCCACTCACGGTTCAAATGGATTGGACGTGTAGCGCTGTCAGTGGCAGCCAACGAGTTAAATGAGTGCCTTATAAAAGGTTAAATTCAAATTGTATCATTTCAATTAAATTCAATTTTATTTGTATAGCCCTGTATCATAACAAGGTTGTCTCAAAGGGCTTTGCAGAGGCAATATGATACACAGTCAAAAACAATAGATAAATTAATAAAGTTCAAGTCCTGGGCAACCCCCATCCTTAGACCCTCCATTTCGGCAAGGAAAAACTCCAAATACCATTTGGAAAAAACGAGAAACCTTGGGGAGAACCACAGTCAGGAGAGATCCACTCCCAGGACGGACAGGCTATAGATGCACCAGGACTGATGGTGAGTATTAGCAGCAGGAGGTCCAATTTGTAGAGATGCAATGGAATGAAGAAACGAGGAGGTCCATCTAGCCAGATGAGAGGGGGGCGGGGGGGTGGGTGGGGCAACGATGACGTCCATCCAGCCAGGGGTCAGGATAGTCAGGAAGCTGCGGCTGAAAAAACAGTCCCTCCCCAGAGGGGAGGGGGGAAAGGAGACACCGAGTGACTAGTGATGAAGAGACTAGTTAACTAGATATTAGAATTAGAAAAGAAACATAGAGTAAGACAAGTGGTAAGTAGAGTGAGGAAAAGGGGATAGGACTCAGTGGCTGAACTTTCCCCTAGCGTTATAGCTTCTAGTGCTTCTAGTGTAGCTTTGACTGAACTGTGAGTCTAGTCCAATGTCAACTATCCTGACCATAAGCTTTGTTAAATAGGAACATTTTTAGTCTCATCTTAAATGTACAGACTTCTTTAATACTAGCTGGAAGCTGATTCCATAAGACCGGAGCTTGGTAGCTAAAGGCTCTAGCTCCTACTGTACTTTTAGAGACCCTGGGAACTACCAGTAGAACTGCATTCTGATAACGGAGTGTTTTTGTTGGGGCGGAATGGAACCAGAATATTGGTGAGATAAGATGGCCCCAAACCACTGATGATCTTAAATGTAAGAAGGAGGATTTTAAATTTAATTCTAAACTTGACTGGAAACCAGTGAAGGGCCTGGAGCACAGGGGTGATGTGCTCTCTTCTTATTAGTTCCTGTTAAAAGTCTTGCTGCTGCATTCTGGACTAGCTGAAGACCTTTTAGAGAACTTTTAGGACAGGCTGCAAGTTACAGTAATCCAATCTAGATGTAGCGAACGCGTGAATTAATTTTTCTGCATCGTTTTTCAACAAAATATTTCTAATTTTGGCTATGTTGCGCAGATGAAAAAAGGCTGCTCTGCAGGTTTGTTTAATATGAGCTTTAAATGATAAGTCTGGGTCAAATAGAACTCCTAGGTTTTTAACTGTGGTGCTGGAGGCTACACTTACATTGTCCAGAGTGACTATCTGGGCAGTTAGAGAGTCTCTAACATTTTTGGGCCTATTATAAGGACTTCTGTCTTTTCAGGGTTAAGTAAAAGATCATTAGTGCTCATCCAGGTATTTATATCTCGGATGCAGGTGCTCAGTTTATCCACTTGCCTGATCTGCTCAGGTTTAATTGATAAATACAGTTATGTGTTGTCAGCATAACAATGACAGTTAATGCTATGTTTTCTGATGATATTGCCTAAAGGAAGCATATGCAGCGTAAACAAGATGGGCCCGAGGACCGACCCTTGCGGCACACTATAACTGACTCTGGAATAGAGTGATGATTGCTGGTTCACATTAACAAACTGGTACCTATTAGATAAATGGGATTTAAACCAGCAGAGGGCTACTCCTCTAATGCCTATGTCCCATTCTAGTCTCTGCAATAAGATATTATGGTCGATTGTGTCAAAGGCTGCACTCAGGTCCAACAGAACCAGGATTGAGACTAATCCATCGTCAGCGGCTAGTAACAAGTTGTTAGTTACTTTGACTAATGCAGTTTCGGTGATATGATGAGCTCGAAAGCCAGACTGGAAATATTCAAAAAAATTACTGGCCTGTAGGTGCTGACAGAGTTGTTTAAGTATCACTCTTTCAAGGGCCTTGGAGAAGAAGGGTAGATTAGAGATAGGTATAATTGGCCAAGATATCAGGATCAAGAGTAGTTTTTTTCAAGAGCAGTTTAATATCTGCATATTTAAAGGACTGAGGCACATGGCCAGTAACTAATGAGGTATTTATTATACTTTATATAGGATAATATCAATAGTTAGAGGCAGGATCTCTTTAAAAAAGTTTGGTTGGGATTGGGTCTCGGAGGCATGTTGATAATTTGGAGGACATAATGATTGAATATATATCGATTTGGTCTACAGTGGTGAAGTTATTTCATATTATAGAGGGGTATATGCTAGGAGATTCTGAATTTTCAGTCTGTCCTTTTTTAGACCTAATAGTTGGAAGTAATTTATTTATTTTGTTTCTAATATTTCAGATTTTATTGTCAAAAAATTTGAGGAACTCATAACAGCTGAGAATGGGTGGGATAGAAGGTTCTACTGTGCTGTGACTGTTTGTCAGCCTTGCTACAGTGCTGAACAGAAACCAAGGATTATTCTTGTTTTCATCTATTATGGATGAGTAATTTCTGGTTTTAGTCGCACGCAAGGCCTGTTTATAGGTCACTAAACTGTTTTTCCAGGCAAAGAGAGTGTGCTCTGTGCTGGAACGGCGCCAAAGTCTTTCTAATTTACGTGCCGAATGTTTAAGAGAACGTGTTTCAGCATTATACCAAGGAGAAGCTCGTCTCAGCTTGATAGACTTTAATTTGGGGGGAGCGACTACATCGAGAGCAGTTCGTAGTGTAAGCATGACACTATCAACAAACTCGTCATTAACAGCAAGGCCAGACATTTTTCCTTCATAATTTGACGACATGGAGGCAAATATTGGCTGAATTATCTGTTTATACTCTGAAACAGAGTGATCACATAATGTCCTTTTCATCTGAGTTTTATTCACTAGTGTAGGATTATCTTGAAGTACAAACTGAAAGGTAATTAGAAAATGATCCGACAGTACGGGGTTGTGGGGATGGACAATAAGATCACTGATCTCCGTACCGTAAGTTAAGATCAGGTCCAGGGTGTGCTTGTGACTGTGAGTTGGTTTATTTACATTTTGAATGAAGCCAGTCCCATCTAGTAGGTCATTAAAAGCCTTACCCAGAGAGTCACCACACATACATCATACATCATACATACATCAACATGTATATTAAAATCACCTACAATTATAATTCTACCCCAGCTTAGCAAAATACTGGATAAAAAGTCAGAGAATTCTAACAAAAACTGTGAGTTTCTACCCTGGGGGACGGTAGACCACTATGAAAAGAATTGGTTTTTGGTTCTTCCAGTTGGCATTAATAATTGATAGTATTAGACTTTCAAAGGAGTTATAAATGTAATTAGCTTTACTTTTTAGGCTCATACCTAAACAAGAGCGTGATATTACTGCCACTCCTCCTCCGCAGCCCGTGCTTCTAGCTGTGTGAAAGTTTACGGGACTTGGGGGTGTGGATTCATTAAATCTGACAAAGTCATCATGCTGAAGCCAAGCTTCAGTCAGGGCCAAAATATTGATATCATCCCCAATTAAGTCATTTACTAACAGATATTTGGGCGAGATTGACCTAATGTTTAGTAATCCGCATTTTATATGTTTATTACGAGTTATTTTATTTTCGCTGCTATCGGGAGCTGTATGTATTAAATTCTTTGTTCTCATTCCTATAGTACTATGTTTTCTACTCTTCACTATACGAGGCACGGACACAGTGTCTATCTTCTGTCCTGAATGTTGGATTTGTGACAGCTCGGAAAGAGGCGAGTGATAATTATTAACAGAGTTGTGTTTTACACTACAACTCTGCGCCCGGCCCCCACTCTGAAGTGTCACTTTGGGAGACTAAGTTTGGCGGCCACGTTTCGAGTTAAGAGAGCAGCACCTTCCCAAGTCGGATGAATGCCGTCTCTGTGTATGAGCCCAGGCTTCCCCGAGAACGCACGCCAATTATCAATAAAGACTATGTCTTTTTCTGGGCACGATCTAGACAACCAGCGGTTAAATGATGAGAACCTAGAGTACATCTCATCATTGACCAAATTAGGAAAGGGTCCAGAGAATGTTTTTGAAAAATAAGAAAATATTTATACATGTATTTTTTTCATAAATTAAAATTTCAAATATGAATTATTTTTATGCACTATTTAAGAGCATAGACATCGTTTTGTGCATTCCTGGAGTGACTGCAGGCTCGAAAGACAGACAGCTATGGAAAAGAATCCAATATAGTGTTTCATAATAAAAAGTCTCAAGGGGGATAGCGGTACTGCTTAGTGGGCTTTGTACCGTCCGTTCAATCACATGCTGGGATTTTGAGGCAGGCTGCACCCGAACAACAAGCAGGCTGAGAAAAAGTGATAAAGGCAAAAGAGTGGCAACCTGAAAAAAAAATCCATTGAGCCTTTCTTTTGAACACTACATTACAAAATTACAAGGCTCCTTTTGGTATTACTCCAAATTATTGAATATAATGGTTTGAAATAGTGTCAGGAGGATACATTGTGCTCCTTTCTCTCTGCAGCTTTTTGAACATTGTTGCACTTTGTTGTTCCTGTGACAATTAACCTGTTTGACACCATGAAACGAATTTGTGTTGGACAACACGAAATCATTTGTCATTAGCAGTTGTGGAAAAAGTACCCCAAAAATATACAAGTATATAACATTTATAAATATGGCGGAAAACACTCAGGTGACTTGAAGTTCCGCTCTGAGACCCCCAATTTGGGCATATTTCAAAATTGTCCTATATGCATGTGTGATACATCATTGGAAAGCTTAAAATCTCAATTTTCTTGGGGAAGAAAAATTTTGAGCGGGGAGGGCATTTTAATAAAAAAATAAATTTTGAAACAGCAAAACCCTAACTGGAGGTGAGAGCACACGAGAGCATAATTAAAGACACCATGATTTTAAAGAGATATTATCGCATACTAACCTCTTTTCCATCCAAAAACTCCATGTAGCATGTATCACCGAGTGTAAAGGCATAGCATGAATGGCCCCAGCCGGATTTTTGGGGGATTTTATGGGTGAAACATTGTCATATAACAAGGGTCGCGATGCAGAAATAGCAGACATCGAGGAGTGGTCGAGATTTTCATTTTGATATATTTACCCTTTAAAAATATTTTTTTTCAATTTTTCTTTGTTTGGATCGATTATTTATCATCTAACATATCGGGGAAAATGCGACAGTAATAAAAAATAAATGAAATTAAGCCATAGTTATGAGGTAGATATCCTTGACTTATTTACTTATTTTTTTCAATGTGACGTAATTTGTTTAAAAGTTTCAATTATGCGAGTGCATCATTTTTTTAAAGTAGTTTTTTTTTTTTTTTTAACTAAATATAAGACATAAATTAATGATTCAAAGCTAAAAATGACAGACATTTTGAATTATAAATATAATGACTTACCCTCTTTTTACAGCTGTGTTGAAACAAAAGTGGTTGCGCGACGTAAACAGGGGTTACCAGGGTAAAACGGACAAAATAAAAATAGTTCTGGGGCTTAAGGCTCCATGAATCTGCTATGGCAGCATATAGAATTATTGTTCTATCAAACACAACAGTTCTTTTGGCTTAAAATACAGCAGTTTATTTTAAAGACGGGTACAAGAGCAGAAACTGCTTTTTCAGTCTTGTCTCAGTTTTCCGCCATATATAAATATAAAAGTACTGGTGTAAAAATCTACTCAAAATAAAGGTAAAAAGTAGGGCTGTCAAACGATTAACATTTTTAATCGAGTTAATTACAGCTTAAAAATTAATTAATCGTAATTAATCGCAATTAATCGCAATTCAAACCGTCTATAAAATATGCCATATTTTTCTGTAAATTATATATATATTCTGTACAATAAATTGTTGGAATGGAAAGATAAGACACAAGATGGATATATACATTCAACATACGGTACATAATGACTGTAGTGGGCATTTCACTCTACTGTCATTTAAATTTGTCTATGCTGTCCTCACTCCGAAGCGTCTACTTTTTCCAAAGCTAGACAGCTAGTGAACGACGCCTTAATAATTCTTCTTCCTTTTTCATCTGATTTATTAATAAAATGGCCTCAAACCATTGTCCTCTTTAGACCGTCGTAAAATTACAAAATAAAAGTACACAAGCATTGCATTAGCAACAACGTTAGCTTAGCACGCTATACAGGTTCACTAAACATAAACAAAAAGCGTCTCATACAAAAAATATAACATTTCACTTACTAACATAATATGTACATTCTTTACAACAACCATACTTACGGACAAATCTTGTCCAAGGATCATATAAGCACAACATTATCAGCCCGAGACGTCGTGCAGCCATAATGAACTGGTAAGAAAACAATAAACCATGTCGCAAAGCGACCACAAGAGTTCGCTGTTGGACAGCATAAAAAGCCTTGCTGTAAAACTTACCAAAAGGCAGAATACTTTCTGAGCGGGACATGTGCGTTAATTGCGTCAAATATTTTAACGTGATTAATTAAAAAAATTAATTACCGCGCGTTAACGCGATAATTTTGACAGCCCTAGTAAAAAGTTTTTTTTTTTTTAAATACTCAAAGTTAGTTATAGCTTGTGTGTGTGTGCTGACCTTCTTCTTGCCTCAACCATGCCCCTTTTACGTCCGCACACCAGACCACCTGGAACCCTGGACCCGAGTGCGTCCGCGCCCCCAGATCCCCGCTAAGCTCCACCCCTCTATATATCCCATAATACAATGTCGACATCTGCTGTTTATACAATAGTCCAGTGCCGCTTAGAAGAAGAAATACTGTTTCCTGGTAAAATCCTGAAGCTGCGGGTTATAGTCAGGTGTGCCTTAAGTCCCTCAGTGTTAGCCTTAGCATTGTTTCACCAATGCTAGATACTGTTATGGTTTGAGTTTGGTTCTGGGCCCTAATGTCTCTTGTCAATGTGATATCCCATTGAGTTCACCTGTTGAGGCCTGCTCCTTGTGGGTTGACCAATCCGCTATCTTGTGTATCATGGACCTGTGTCTCATTGTCTCGTTACCCCTTGTCTGTATTTAAGATTCTCATGCAGTTTTTTTTTTAGTCATTGTCAGTCCTTGTGTCCTTGTTCCTCTGCCCAAAGCAAGTTTGATACACTGTATTTTGTTCTCCTCCTGAGTTTGGTTGGTACTTTGATTTTGGGTTGTACTTTGCTTTTGTTAACTGTTACTATAACATTAACGTTAATCACCACCCTGCCTTGCCTCCCCGTATTTCCCTTTCAGTCCACCTTGCCTGCTCGCCCGAGATCGTGACAAGACACACTAACTTTTAGTTGGGTGCAATTGCGATTTGAAGACAGTGTTGTAATGTACTGTACTTTGACTTTTTTAGTTTTATGTCTGTGAAGGTGCGGAAGCCCATCCAATATGGCACCGATATGGAACGCCTTTGGGGATATACAGTACTATAAGAGGGTTTGTACTCTGTGTTGCTCTCTGGCGCTGCACTTATCAGAGCCAATCAGATGGTTGCTCTGGACTGGCATACAGATGGAAAACTATTTTTTTCCGCATCCATTTTTTCACTCACATTTTCATTTACTTTTTCTTTTAATACTTTGCCAGGCCCAGAGTGGATGATCAGGAGGACAGGGACACTTACCAGTGGGCCGGCCTGACGTTTGGGCCGATCGTAATATACATTTTAAATAAAATTGTCGGTTAAAGTTGTTAATAACGGCATTAACGTAAACCTCCTTTGTGCGATGAATTATTGCCTTTCTATCATCCTGTAGTTTGGAATTCAAGACCTCGCGACATGCTTCAAATGCCGCCAGCTCTGTGAGAGCGTATCATCCAGCTGACTTGATCCTGGTGAAATTTAATTTTGGGTTTTAATGGCCGAAATGAGGTACGTTGAGGCACCGTGACGCGTGTGAACCCGTCTGGCTCTTGGCCCGACCCATAAGGGTTGTTTTTGAGCATGTTTGGATGAAAGTAGAGCGATGAACCGGTGTTGCTGGCCGAGATGCCCAATAGGCGGGCAAAACCACACGTAGGCCCGGGCTGAATGTAAGAGTAACTAGTTGCATGGCAAAGTAACTGGTGTTGCCTTTCATGTTTTTTTTAATTTAAAAAACAAACAAACAAAAAAAACATAGTAACCTTTGCTATGCTTGGAAGTCATTTAATGTTGTGAATCAACCGTTAAAGTTGTTATAATTGCTCCCGTTGTTTCATTAGTTCCCTTCTGTCTACTTTCGACATGTGAAAAATATAAAACTGTTTCATCATTTATAGATGGATTCAAGTCAAGATTTTGCCGATTTAGGAGTGTTTTCGAAAAAAAAGTTACGTAGGTTCGCCAGGAGTGTTCTCTACAACAGAGCCTTCCTGAGAAGTGTACTGCTTCAAGATGGCGGCTGGTTACTAACTAACTATCATTTCACAACTAATCTCTATATATTTGCTCACTCCGCCGTGTCTATCATTTCGCATCTAGTCCTATATACATGTGATATCTACCGTAGCATCATGTGGGCATAGTGTGTAGGCTATCGGCTACAATCAGGTATTATTGGAGCCACCGAGCATTGCGTTTGCAACGGTGTCACACCTCCCTTCCCTCCTCCCCACTTCCGCTCTGCTCTCTCGTTTCCGTGAGTCCGTGTCTCTCACACTTTTCTTTTGTCATTCAAATAACGTAGTAACGCATGCCTTTACATCCTCAGTAACAGTAACGGCGTTGCCAAGATGAGAAAATTAGATTGAACACTATTGAAAAAAAAAAAAAAAAAAAAAAAACGAAGTTAATAACAACACAGCTGATTACAATTTTATTTTCTTTTTTTAAATGAGTGTATCTGATGGGATCATTTGTTGTAGGTTCTCACTGGCTGCCATCAGTGTTGTTAATAATAGTGTTAGAGTATAACGGTGTTTCTAACAGCACATCTTTGCATCACCGTTACCCTCACTGAGGATGTTCAACTACAATTTGGTTGAATGAAGCGCGAGTTGTCTAATTTTTGTCACACATCAGCTGCTGGAGCAGAGCGGGATGGGGAGAAGGGAAGGGGGTGGTGACACCAATGCAAAGGGGATAATGATTGGCCAGGTGGGCTGATCATGCCCTCTTTCACTGCACGCTCTGGCAAACACAACAAGACGTTGATAATAGCGACGGGCATTTTGGACGCATTTCGGAATTTCAAAAAAATTATAACATATTTAAGGATAGTGTTCTGCCTATTGTGCAATAGGCCTAATATACAGTTTCAGAGATTTGCACAGGTCATTGGTCAGTTACATTTGTGTATTCTGAACAGACTGTAATAAATTTGATCCAAATGAATACCAAATGTTCTAAAATACATTGTAGTGTTTTTATTCTTCAATCGGTTAATACAAACATCTTTGATGTGAAAGATGTCATAGAAGGTATGCAGTGTGTAGATGAAAAGTAACATCAGTTACTTTGCTGAGTAAATAATTACTCTTACAATGAGGTAACTGAGTTAGAAACTCAATTAATATTACTTTTTAAAAGTGAGATTAACAACACTGGTTGCCATTGACTGTTATATACGTCCAAATCTATTTAAACTAGGAGTTCTGGAAGTGAATGAACGAATGTTGCCAGTTCCAATGGATTGGACATTTACTAGTACAAAATAATTTATATTCAAAACAGAAAGATGATAGGAGCAACATGATTGGTCCTCTACCTCCGTCATTGGCAGCCATTGCATTAATTAGTACCACGAAATGGTTCTACTATACTGAAATATCAGTGTACCATCAGTTGGAATGGCTGCCTATGGAAATATATTGAAAATAAAATGATCCTGCACTATAGCGGTGTTGCAAAAAGATCGATGTTCTGTCAAAGTGAGCCTTAGCTTTTGCAGAGAAGCGTCTTCAGTCGATTCGCCCAAAGATCATTTGCATTCAGCGATGCTGATCATTCTTCACGTCCGATAAATATCTAGCCGCTTTGTCAAGAGTGGTTGATGTGTAAAAGTTTGTGAAATGGCAGTCGCGTTCTTGTTTTGATCAAACTATCAACTTTAGCAAAGCCATTAAGCTGGAAGCGAATGACTATTACTGTATGATATATCATAACCATTTTGTTGCCACCTGTCATCTGGTTGCTAACGTGACCACATGTTCATTATTGTTGTGCACTGTCATACTGTAATATAAACATCAACCAATAAATGACACTTACAAGCACAGTCCATCTTTAAATACTGACTGATCTTTATTTATATTGAATTAAAAATATAGTTCTGACAGATTCATGTAACAAAACAGAGGAATACATCTGTAAATGTCATTTTTGGGGAGAAATTTAGCAATGAAACTGTGAAAAGAAACTGTTTTTCCGCTATAAAGTAGTTTCCAGTTTTTGTACATGATCATTTTTTTAACATGAACAACAACGAATGATAGATAGTTCTTTGAAAATTATGAATTTGGAAATGATGTTGAACAATAATGTGCTGTATATGGGCATGTTAGAGTTTGCTTCCAAAATAATATGTGCAAATATTCATATATTTTCAAATAAAAGTAGTATCAACTGTAGTAAACCTGTCATACCAGGCATATACAAACATTCAATTAATCTAAAATGGATACATTTCCCCCCTTGCTATGGACTATAACACTTAAACATAATTTCAGTAGTCATTTGTTTACAGTGTGTATTGTAAAAGCACTATCACTTTGTTTCTGCACAGACCTCTATTTACAACACAATTTGTGCTTCATTCTGATTGGGAAATTGTGCTCCCATGAAACGGTCTCCTGATAGTCGAGTGTGTAAATTTGACAAATTATATGTCTCTCTAACGAATGATGGGCTCAGTAAACCTTGGCGCCCCAATTGGTAATGCACCGTTCATTCAGCTTCTTCTCAGTTGTGACTAATGTACAAAAAAATTAGCAAGGGCAGATAAAGCTATCACAAAAAAAAAAAAAAAAAAAAAAAAAAAAAAACTTGTGCAAATGAACAGTTCGGTAAACTCCACATATTTCTCAGTGAATCAATGAAACTGCTAAAACCACAAGAGTAGATTCTGGATGAAAATTTGAAAGATCAAACTGCCAGTGTAAGATGTTCGCCCTATTTTTGTGATATTATATGTCTCAACGAACTTGTAAATCCACATGTACTCAGTGTAAAGTATGCAAAGAAATGAAACCTTAAATATCAGAAGGTATAATGTATATTGTCTATGTTAGTATTGCAAGGGCATCTCCAAAGTACAAAATATCCAATGATGAATTCTGTTGAGTGAAACATGGAGGATATGTGAGTATACTGTACACAATTATAATATAATATAAAAGCTGCAACAAAGTGAGTAAGAGCGGAGGTCACAGTTCACCAAGTTGTGCTGAAAATACAATCCCACAATCACATGGGGATGAGGGGCTAACAAGAGACCCTGCAAACATTTGAAAAAGTTGTCAAATTATGCTTACGTGATATATGTATATATATATATATATGTATACTGTATAGCTATTTACAGCAAGGGACCCCGGCAAAAAATACAGATTTAGTCACTCAAATGTAACAATGCTAAGAGAAATAGACAAATCTTTTTGAAAAAGGAACATTGCTGCCATATTTACAGCTGCCACCTATCAACACTACAAATGTATTTGTAATTTAATCATTAACCCTTCATGGGGCATTCATTTGAATCAATAGCTGCCATTGACAGCAATGGACGTCCAATCCATTTTCAACTTTCATTTGCCCCAGTGAAAGATGAGCGTTCACAGTCAGTCCTCTAGTTTAAATACATTGGACGGCTATTGTTGTCAGTGGCAGGCAATGAACAAAATACAGGTAGTCCCCAGGTTACAACTTACCCGACTTTACGGCAACGGTCTTGACAGCCGTTTTTTTTTTTTTTTTTTGTAAGTTGTGTAACAGTGCCTTGCCTGCCACCTCTCAGCATTGATGGTAAGTACAGTATATTATTTGCCATTTCATTTGTTATTTATTAAATGGTGGAAAACACAGACAAGACTGAAAAAGCAGTTTCTGCTCTTGTACTCCTCTTTAAAAGAAACTGCTGTATTTTAAGCCAAAACGACTGTTGTGTTTGATAGAACAATACGTCTATATGCTGCAATAGCAGATTCATGGCACATTAAGCCCCCAAACTATTTTTAATTTGTCCGTTTTACCCTGGAAACCCCTGTTTACAGATGTCGCGCAACCGCCTTTTTTTCAACCTAGCCATAAAACGAAGGTAATTATTTATATTTATTATTCAAAATGTCTGTCATTTTTAGCTTAGAAACGTTAATTGATGTCTAACATTAGAAAAAAAAAAACTACTTTAAAACATTATTCACTCGCATATTTTAAACTTTTTTTAACAAATTAGGTCACAATGAAAAAAATATCGTCTGGAATAAAAGTCACGGATATTTCCCTCATAACTGTCGCTTAATTGTACTTTTTTTGTTACTGTCGCATTTTCTCCAATATGTTAGATGATAAATAATCGATCCAAACAAAGAAAAAAAAAAAAAAACGTTTAAAAGGGTAAATATATGAAAAAGAAAATCTCCACCTCTCCTTGATGTCTGTGATTTCTGCATCGCGACCCTTGTTATATTACCATGTTTCACCCATAAAATCCCCCAAAACTCCAGCTGTGGTTATTCACAGCTGTGTCTTCACACTCAGTGATATATGCTACATGGAGTTTTTGGATTGAAACAAGGGAAGTACGCAATAACATCTCATTAAAGTCATGGCGTCTTAAATTCTGCTCTTTCATGCTTCCCCCAATTTTTCCTCGCACAGAAAATTGAGATTTTAAGCTTTCCAATGATTTATCATATTTGCATATCGGACAGTTTTGAAAGTTGACCCCCAAACTGGGGACCTCAGAGCGGAAGTCACCTGATTTTTTTCCACCAAATCTATATGGTTGATATCTAATTGCTACACATATCTAGTATTTCGTTTTTCGTTCGTGTTTGACGTCCCGCCAGCGCTACTTTGTTTCGAGCGTTGCTTTCACGTTGGGAAGTGGGGGTGAACGCCAGTGAATATTACAAGAAGGCAGAGAATGGGTAAATGGCGATGCCCCCCGTTAGCTCGCTATTAGCCCGCTAGCTTATTGAGCAGCGTTTGTTTTCACCGCTGGACCTGTGCCACTAATAGCTGCTGTTTTCCTTGTTGAATTGCCCAAGATTTGGACCTTATTTCTCTTGGTATTATTGTGCAGTCCCTGAGGTACTTTTTGTAAGCAAATATGTCTCTATTGATTTATTTTATAGCATTATTGTACGCTGTCATGATTGTATTTTCTAAATGTGTGTTCATTGTTTGACAGTGACAAATGTCAGTTATAAGAAAAACTACGATGTGATCGATGTTAAGAGAAGGAAGCAAAATCTATCCATCCATTTTTTAAAAAACTTTATTTTATTGATAAATGCGCCAAAATTTGGGTTACGTCAGAATTCGTTTGTAAACCGGGGACGACCTGTACTATGAGAAGGGAAAAAAAACAAAAAACTTTTTATTGATAAATGTTTTTTTTTTGTTTAACAGTTCATAAAATTTAAAAAATACCTATGAAAAAAATGATTATCTAAAAAAACATAATTGAGATCTAGCGTCCAAATATTTTGGGAAATTAAATAAAACTCATAAAAGCCTGGCTTCATCACATTTTGGGTCACGTAGGTAATATTATTAACACTAAGTACACAAGGGTAGCCTGCTTTTTTGTTGTTGTTTTCAATTACAAATAATAATAATAATAATAATAAAAATGTCACATGCCCTATAAAGGGTTAAACTGATGATCGACAAACAATAGTCACATGTTTGTGTTTATAACAAATCTTGAATAATTTTACAATAGCACAAGACAGTAATTACATTATAAAACTGTGCTTGGTCAAATGTCCCTTTTGCGACAGAACTGTATTAATGCACACTTTAGAAACAGATAATTACATACACACACAAAAAAAAGGTCAGTGGTTCTTATGATTACGGTGCACTGACAGCAACAATTCCTAGCTGGTTGATTCCGTGTGACCTTCTCACTGAAGTAGTACTATATGTGCTTTTCCAGTTCTTAGACCATTTACATGTCTTTGTATTCAAAAAGGCTGTCCTTATGATAGGAATAATCAGACCATAGAAATAAGAAATGGACAAAGAAATGGACTGTCCCACTTCAGGAGATAAACCATCCAAAGTCCTCATTCATACGCAGAGTGAGTTAGAGATAATTTGTTCCAATTCAAGTGTTGCCTATACAGATCCAACAGTGGGGAATTGCATTTTTCTTCAAGATAAAGCATATAGACATGACGAACGTAAAATCATCTTAAACGTCACATCAGTCAAAAATCAGACTCCTTTCAGAACATAAAAAAAAAATAATCCATCATGTAAGCCAGTAGATACATATAAAAGAGATGAGGTTAGGGTTTAGCAGTAGTCCGATACGGCTGTAAAATTGTTAGCGCAAATTCACCTTTTCGGCAGTCTACATTTTTTCGGTTAGGACCTTCAAATGACCTGTCTTTGATTAGAAAATCTTCTGCTTGATAATAATTAAAAAATATATACTTTAACATGTCTTGGTAAAGAGGGGAATGGGAACCTTACGCCTTGAGACATCTGAAAGCTATTTAAATAAGAATTTATGAAAAAATGTTCCTTCATCAGTTTTACTAGTTTAATGCAAATACAAAATTTAATTAGAACCATGATCATTTTTACTGCCTGCAATGCTATAAACTAGAAACAAAAACATTTCCCTGCCCTCTCTGGGCAGCCATACTGCCTCGTAAGGAAAGTACAATGTAGGTGCATACAATAAAAATGACCATAAAGATAAATTAGTAGGGGAGCACAACTCACGTGACTAAGCCACAGTTCACATTAAACATCTGTCTTAATAAAACAGACTGTTTTCCCTGATTTTCAGGACTGTAAGAATCGTGAACGTGGATGCCGACCCCATTAAAATACTTCATTGGAAATTGAATTGTCGAGTTCCAGAGTCAAACTGTTGCCCTTATAAAACCTTTATTACTTGTACATTTTTTTAAACAAACAGCTTACTGAGCACTAGCTGAAGTGAATGGATTTTCGTGTGTGACAGTTTTGTCATTTTTGTGATATTTTTACTCTTTCACGGCCTTTGACAGTGATAGACATCAAATCCATTTGAATGATCAGGTTTGAGTGCCATTGACGGTGCTAGACGTCCAATCAAATTTTGACAGGTAAAGGGCATCGGCCCTCCCATTCAAAATGGATTGGACATCTATCGTCGTCAATGGCAGCCAACGGGTTAATTTACTGAATACCACTGAAGCAGTTGGAATAATAGGACAGTTGTTAATTTGTTCACCTTGTTTAAGTTAAAGTTGGGCAATATGTCCTAAAAAAAAAAATATATATATATATATATATATATATATATATATATATATATATATATATAATATATGTATATATATATATATACATATATATGTATGTATATGTATATATATATGTATATATATATTTTTACAATTTTTAAAATTATGTAAATAAAGTGCAATACTTCAGTCTGATATATAATCTTTTCATTTCTCCATACTTGTATTTAATACATGTAATTATGTAGTTATTATTGTGTAAATATGTTATGTATTTTTTTTAATCATTCACAATAAGAATAACTCAAATTCATTTATAAAATCGATCGATCGCTTAGGCAAAATTTGTGTGTTGTAAGTAGTAATATGGTAATACAGTGTTACCTCTATTTATGAACGTCTCTACATACAGAATTTTCAGGTTAAGACGCTTCAACGGGAAAATATTGCGTTACGAAAGAAATTTCAGGGTACGAAAGGGAAAAAACACAGTATGGCTGGTACTCGCAGCTACCAGAGTTTACTGAACGTAAAATATTTATTGTTGCTCTTCAATTGGCTATTGCCTAGCATTCCTGGCATCCAGTTGGCTATGAGGGACCTCTACTGTATGTGTATGTGTGTATCCCACCGTCCTAATCATTTACGCCTCATGTTCCGACAGCTTTGTAGTATTATAAAAGATTTATGTCCGAAATTTCGGTGGTTTGGAACAAATTAGGACATTGACATGGAAAACGCATTTCTACTTACAAAGTTCTCAGGTTACGAAACTACTTCCAGAACCAATTAATTTCGTAAGTAAAGGTACTGCTGTTTCATAGTATAGTTTTTTGCGCGGTCAATTTACAAACGGTTCATTTTTAGAGCAAACCTGGTTCATCTATCGACATCAGTGGCAGCCAATGAGCTCATTCTTTCTCTCACAAAAAATTGTGCAGGTACGAGTTGCATGACTTTTGGATGTTAAAATGTATTTTGCATTCACTGAAGTGTTTGTTTTTACATCTCCAGCTTTTACACATACTGTATTTCTACACCTGAGAGATAAAATAAAGAAGTCTAAAACCTGCGGTCAACACTCGCAGATGTTGCACCATCTTACTGCCTAGCTTTCACAACATTGATGCATTGGTATAGGAACATTTCTAGAATATTAATGTTAGTCTCATACTCGCTGTGAGATTACAACCTTTTGCCTTCCGTCTGACTTTTCTGAGTGGGTGCAATGGCTGAGATGTTAGGGAACACAATTTCCTGCTCATAACAACAAGGGGAAGTGGATGAATTAGCATTCAAAAAGCTAAAAGCCCCTTCGCTGGTTTCCTCTACCATAAGATTGGCTTTCCTTTCCATTGAGATCCATTATGAGGCCTTATACCTACTCTGAAAAGCTTCCACTTATGTACTTATACACGCATGAGTACCAATAACACCGTATGGCTGATGGGAAAAAGGGACTTATATAATGAACATTTGGTAAAGCAAATGACATCTCACACATTTACATGAACGAGCACACTATGTGGGGCTGGAACACCTTGGCTGGGGGGGGGGGGGGGGGAAGAGAATTTGGAGCACGTCTGTGGAAATCATGCCCATCCAGAAGAATGCTTGCCAGGTCAGAGTTCACTGATTAAATATGAGAGTGCCTGACTCATACTAAACCTCTCACAGCTTGACTTTGTGGAGCGGCCCAAGATGGAGAATAGGCACGTTGCGTGCAAGAAAAGTTTTTGCCAAAATTTAAAGCAAATCATTTGATTATTCAGTTTTCTAACCAGTATGTGATATATATATGGCAGAAAACACAGACAAGGCTGAAAAAGCAGTTTCTGCTGTTGCACACATTTTAAAAATAAACTGCTGTATTTTAAGCCAAAAGAATTGTTGTGTTTGATAAAACAATATGTTGAGATGCTGCTATAACAGTTTCATGGCGCATTAAGCCCTCAAACTATTTTTAATTTGTCCGTTTTACCCTGGGGACCCCCGTTTAGAGACAACGTGCAACCGCTTTTGTTTCAACCCAGCCATAAAACGAAGGTACTTAATTATATCTATTATTCGAAATGTCTATCATTTTTAGATCAGAATCATTAATTGAGATCTAATATTTAGTTTTGCTACTGTCACATTTCCCCTGATATTTTAGATGATAAACAATCGATCGAGACAAAGAAAATTAGAAAAAAACGTTTAAAAGGGTAAATATTTGAAAAAGAAAATCTCGACCACTCCTTGATGTCTGCGATTTCTGCATTGTGACCCTCGTTATATTACCATGTTTCACCCATAAAATCCCCAAAAGTCCGGCCCTGGCCATTCACATCTGTGTCTTGACACATGCTAGTTTTGGATCGAAACAGGGTAAGTATGCCATGATAAATCGTTAAAATCATGATGTTATGCTCTCTCGTGCTCTCACCTCGGGTTAGGGTTTAGGCGTTTAATTTTTTTTAAATGCCCTCCTGTTCAAAATTGCCCCCCCCATAAAAAAAAAAAAAAAAAAAAAAAAAAAAAAATTGAGATTTTAAGCTTTCCGATTATGTATCACACATGCATATAGGACAATTTTGAAATTTGCCCAAATTGAGGGTCTTAGAGCAGAACTTCAGTCACCTGAATGTTTTCCGTCATATATGTATGTACAGTGGGGAGAACAAGTATTTGGTACACTGCTAATGGGTTTTCCCATTGGCAGTGTATCAAATACTTGTTCTCCCCACTGTATATAGCACAGTAGGGAGGTTGTTGATGTGTTTTCTTAGTGTCAGTATAAGTGGAAATTGTGAAGATGTACTGTATTGGCCCAAATAGAAGACGGCCCTGATTATAAGACAACATCTTTTTCAAGACTCAAGTTTGAAAAAAGACTTTTTGAACACCAAATTATTTTTTATACAGAGAATAATTACAGTACAACTGAAACTAATCATTATAACAATATATTTGAGGGAAAAAGCATGTTATTTTTTTTTCTCATTCAAATCTTAATATCTGAACATTTAAATATGTAAACTAAAGTGCAATAACTTTCGTAAATGAATGGCTTCTGGTTTTTGAAATGTAAATAAACCAATCTATTGTGATAAAACAACAAAATTGCAATAAATGCATTAACCATCAAAGTGAAGTCTAACTGTAACTGCAGTCTTGAAACAAATCTGAATAAGGAAAAACATTGCAATCAAATAATGCAAACTGGTTAAACTAGTAGCGGAGCTCTGTCATGACAGAACATCGCTTTAATGACATCTGGTGCCATCTAGCGTCGTGAATGGGGAGAGTAGCTGAGATCTCTCATAACAGAACATCACTTCAATGATATCTGGCGTCATCTAGCGTCGCGAATGGGTATAACGTCTAGACCGCGAATATAAAACGACCCCCTCTTTTTCAATCTTATTTCAATGCAAAAAACACCCTCTTATATTCTTATATACGGTACTTCGCATAATTAACAGGGATTGACCCAAAGTGTACAGTACAGGAACTGACCTATGAAGGCCCCAAGAGGAAGTAATCAATGGTATCTGTATCTGTAAGTATCCTAAAATTTACAAGTGACCCAAAATTAACCCATTGCTGCCATTAACAATAGACAACCTATTCATTTAAACTGGCAGCCAACGCTCATGAAAATTCATTCATGGTTATCCACCTCTCCCAGTTCAAGCGGATTGGTCATCCGTCAACGGCAGCCAACAGTTAACAAAGAAGCAATACGGAAATAAAAAGTGACTGAAAATCTACAGAGAGTGAACCATGGGAGAGAAAAGCTGTCCAACATATTTCTTCAGAAACTGCATTTTGTAGTTTGACAAAGTTACTATGTGGTCAAAACAAAAAACAACTCAATTTTAGAGCAATTTTGCTTGGTCTGTTGAACTAAATGGCAACCATTGAGTTAATTAAATACTTTTAAGGTGCTTCTATAGAATAATTTAAGACTATTAGGTTAACAATTCTGATCATCAATTAGTCACAACATAAGGAATTAAGGTTAAACTCCTAGAAGACAAGCGGTAAAATGAACACAGAGTCAGATCAATTATTCCTTCAATTTCAATAACATTTCCTAATGGAGTAGCGCTAACTGGCACGGATTTAAATTGTTTTTAAGTCGCAAATTGTGAGTCTGTACGTTCAAAAATGGACTGAATAAAGATGTCATGACATAAAGACACACATTTAGCAGATTCTTTTCAATCTCAACTCTTTGAATATTTCGCACCTTCAGTTTAGTGCAATACAGTAACTTATTAGCGTTTTCTTTTGGCTTCCTTTTGGCTGAAGTACAGCGTGATGATCATTTAACTAATGCTACAATTTTGCACAATATGTAATTTTTTGATAACTTAGATAATTTTGTGGAGCCTTTCAGATTGCAATTGTGAATGGATTGCGTCCGTGATTTTGCACGCCAATGCATTGAAACGTGTCGTCACAGAGTTGGACAGAAGTACGGTCAACTTGTGTCAACTTTTGAGGCTTTTATGCTACTGAAGGTAGCATTCTTTTTAACCGGATGGATTCATGCATGGTATCAAGAAGGAAAGGGTTTTTCTTTGCGTCGTCCGCCATTGCTTCTTTACGTCTTTTTGTTTCGTCAAACTGTGGAGATGGACCGTATGGCACTTGGCAATGACCTTTGGGTCTAATTTTTCAGGTGTCCGAAAGACTTTCAGAGATTCCTACAGATACGAATGAACCCTATAGCAAATGAAAAAAAAACTAGCTATTCATACTGCATGAAAAACAAAATCAGGAGTGTGAACCTACCCTAACTAAACTGTGGATGATAAAATATAAGGAAGTAACAAGAACTTCAATGAGGTTATCTTTTAAACCTTTATAGGGCAAGTGATTATTTGTGGTAACAATAACAAAAAACTTTAACCCCAGCGTCCACCAATGTGAACATCACATTTTGAGTCATGTAGGCCACAATGCTAACATTTGGTATACAAGTGTGACCAAAATTGTGATGTCCACATACAGTATTTGGATGCCAGGTCTCAATTATAATATTTAACAATTATTGTATTTTTATATAATTATTATACACATTTTAAAATTAAAAATCACAATTTATAATAATAAAATGTTTAAAAAAAAAAAAAAAATCGGATTGACTGGCAACCATTTCTGAGTGTACCCCATCTCCTGCCCATAGTTAACCAAGATAGGTTTTAGCACCTCAAAAAATAAATAGTTTAATAGACATCGAATTCATTTTAACTGTTAGGACTGTGAGATGCCATTGACAACTCCAGCGAGAGGCTGGCAGCAAATGATCACTTCGAGCCCTCTTTGTCGACTGGACTTCACTGTCAATGGCAGCCAATAAGTTAAATATGTTCTATAAAGGGTTAAGTATTGACATTTTGTTCAAGCCAGTAATCTGTTAGATGCGTTCCACCAGACGTTATGCTAACTTTCCGCAAAATGGCACTGACATTTATTTAATGTTGACCCGTACTGTGCACTGCACATGCATCATCATATAAGAACATTGTGTATTCAATCTGAAGGTTAATGGCACTTCTCGCGCGGAATACATTTTAAGTGGCAGAGGTTTATCTGAAACGTGAATGCATTTGGTTATGAATTCATGTCTGGAGATTATATTGGCGTGTCAAGGCTGGCGGCATGTGTTGAGAACAATACTGCATGTGATAAATATTTGAATTCCATTACTGGTGCAACAACATGTAAAAGAAATGCATGGGTTTGCAACATCTGGGTTCTTTAGCATGACTGCAGCTTTTTTTGCCGTCAAGTCACGACAACTGCCGGCTTGCATCACTTTCAACAGGCAACACTCAAGCAATGCCAATATGCCCTTGCTCGTGTCAACCCCGTGGAAAGTATTTAGCCTTTATTGGGCACTCATTTAACCTATTGATGCTTGAATTTACATACATTTAACAAATAAACATAAAACATTGGAGGAATACATAAGCAAATAAATAGTGATAATATAATACTAAGTTTAGAAAATAGATTAAAAAAAATACTGAGAACATTGAAATAGAGAAAATAAAAAACTAAACAAAAAATATAGTAATGTATGTACATATGTGTGTGTGTGTGTGTGTGTATATATATATATATATATACACTCACCGGCCACTTTATTAGGTACACCTGTCCAACTGCTCGTTAACACTTTCTAATCAGCCAATCACATGGCAGCAACTCAGTGCATTTAGGCATGTAGACATGGTTTAGGACAATGTCCTGCAGTTCAAACCGAGCATCAGTATGGGGAAGAAAGGTGATTTGAGTGACTTTGAACGTGGCATAGTTGTCTGTATTTCAGAAACTGCTGATCTACTGGGATTTTCACGCACAACTATCTCTAGGGTTTACAGAGAATGGTCCGAAAAAGAAAAGATATCCAGTGAGCGGCAGTTCTGTGGGCGGAAATGCCTTGTTGATGCCAGAGGTCAGAGGAGAATGGCCAGACTGGTTCGAGCTGATAGAAAGGCAACAGTGACTCAAATAACCACCCGTTACAGCCAAGGTAGGCAGAAGAGCATCTCTGAACGCACAGTACGTCGAACTTCTGAGGCAGATGGGCTACAGCAGCAGAAGATCACGCCGGGTGCCACTGCTTTCAGCTAAGAACAGGTAACTGAGGCTACAATTTGCACAAGCTCATCGAAATTGGACAATAAAAGATTGGAAAAACGTTGCCTGGTCTGTTGAGTCTCGATTTCTGCTGTGACATTCGGATGGTAGGGTCAGAATTTGGCATCATCAACATGAAAGCATGGATCCATCCTGCCTTGTATCAACGGTTCAGGCTGGTGGTGGTGGTGCAATGGTGTGGGGAATATTTTTTTGGCACTCTTTGGGCCCCTTGGTACCAATTGAGCATCGTTGAAACGCCACAGCCTACCTGAGTATTGTTGCTGACCATGTCCATCCCTTTATGACCACAATGTACCCAACTTCTGATGGCTACTTTCAGCAGGATAATGCGCCATGTCATAAAGCTGGAATCATCTCAGACTGGTTTCTTGAACATGACAATGAGTTCACTGTACTCAAATGGCCTCCACAGTCACCAGATCTCAATCCAATAGAGCATCTTTGGGATGTGGTGGAACGGGAGATTCGCATCATGGATGTGCAGCCGACAAATCTGCACCAACTGTGTGATGCCATCATGTCAATATGGACCAAACTCTCTGAGGAATGCTTCCAGCACCTTGTTGAATCTATGCCACGAAGAATTGAGGCAGTTCTGAAGGCAAAAGGGGGTCCAACCCGTTACTAGCATGGTGTACCTAATAAAGTGGCCAGTGAGTGTATATATACATATATAGTATACGGCGGAAAACAGAGACAAAGCTGAAATAGCAGTTTCTGCTCTTGCACTCCTCTTTAAAACAAACTGCTGTATTTTAAGCCAAAAGAACTGTTTTGTTTGATAGAACAATTTGTCTATATGCTGCCATAGCAGATTCATGGCGCATTAAGCCCCCAAACTATTTTTGTCCATTTTACCCTGGAAACCCCCGTTTACAGACGTCGCACAATCGCTTTTGTTTCAACCCAGCCATAAAACGAAGGTAATTGATTATATTTATTATTCAAAATGTCTGTCATTTTTAGCTTTGACTCATTAATTGATGTCTAATATTTTGTTCAAAAAAAAAAAAAAAAAAACCCGACTTTAAAAAACTATTCACTCCCATATTTTAAACTTTTACACAAATTACGTCACAATGAAAAAAATGGCGTCTGCAAAAAAGTCACGGATATCTACCTCATAACTATCGCTTAAGTTTTTTTTTTTTTTTGTTACTGTTGCATTTTGTCTGATATATTAGATGATAAATAATCGATCCAAACGAAGAAAAATTGAAAAAAAAAAACATTTAAAAAGGGTAAATATATGAAAAACAAAATCTCGACCACTCCTTGATGTCTGCGATTTCTGCATCGCGACCCTTGTTATATTACCATGTTTCACCCATAAAATCCCCCAAAAATCCAGCTGTGGCCATTCACAGCTGTGTCTTGACACTCAGCGATACATGCTATATCAAGTTTTTGGATCGAAACAAGGTAAGTACACGATAATATCTAGTTAAAGTCATGGCATCTGAAATTCTGCTCTCAACTCCAGATAGGGTTTTGCTGTTTAAATTTTTTTTTAATGCCCTCCTGTTCAAAATTTTTCTTCCCCCAGAAAATTGAGATTTTAAGCTTTGCAATGATGTATCACACATGCATATCGGATAATTTTGAAATTTGGCCAAAATCGGAGTCTCAGAGCGGACCTTCAAGTCACCTGAGTGTTTCCCGCCACATATATCAGACATATAGACATATATTTTTAAATTTCTAAAATGAATGAAAAGGGCCAAATGTATTAATTCCTTTTGAACTGAAAATGTTATATTAATGTTTAATTTTTGTTCCTGTATATTTGTTTCAATTTCTTTTACTTAGTATGTGTTATCGTTAATTTGGGTTTATTCCAATTTTACTGGTATTTCTTTTTATTTGAATTTCTATACATAGTGTTAGTTTTTATTATTATTTATTAGAGGTGCGCAAAATGTCCAATTCTTAGATTATTCGCGATTCGGCCGTGGAAGATTCGAGAACGATTCACAAACATCCAAATTCCGATTATTGAAATATGCGAAGTAAAGCGGAAGTACACAACACTCAGCGCGCCGCGCGGTCTTTGGGAAGGAACGGAGCGAGAGTAGCTAAACATCATGCTTCCCATTACCCGGCCCCTCGGGTCATGCAACGAGATAAAAAAAAAAAACACAACAACATACCTGACTGCTGCCGAAAAGCTGCTGCAAAGTACATCCATATGTTACGGTGGATATCATTTATATAGGACTAGATGCAATATAGATTTGGTAGTGTTAGCAGCACATCTACAAAAAGCTAAATGCGGACGTTATAAACGGCCGCCATCTTAAAGCAGTACACTTCCCTGCAAGGCTGTTGTAGCGAACCTTCCAAGCAAACCTAATTAACTTTTTATCTAAAATACTCCTAAATCGGTAAAATATTGACTTGAATCTATCTTTAAAATAGTTTTAAAACTTTCACATGTCGAAAGTAGACAAAAGGGAAATTATGGAATAACGGGAGCAATTTTAACAAATTTAACGGTTGATTCACAACATTAAATTAATTGAATGTAGTTTAAAGCTGCTGATACAGAACCGGGACAGGAGTTTTTTATTTAATGTTATTTTTGTATATTTGTTTACTGCTATATGTTAACTTGATACTGAAATAGTAGTGTGGTTTAGCCTGAGAGTATTTTTGAACAATTTTGGAACTAATGTACAAAACATTAAAAAAAAAAAAAAAAAAGAGAAAAAAAAAGGAGGGTGTGCATCAATAATCGTTTTATAATCGAATCGGAGCCTCTGAATCGTAATCGTAATCGAATCGTTAGGTGCCCAAAGATTCCCAGCTCTATTATTTATATCGTCTTATTCACTACCCCAATGCTTTTTGATGCATCCACGTTAAATGTAAATTCAGGCATAAAGAGGTTAACTAAGTGGCTCCTGTTGCGAGCGCTAGACATCCTATCCGTTTTGGGAGGGCCGAATACGTTCATTTTCCCTCCCATTCAAAATGAACAAGACGTCAATGGCACGAAAGCATGAGCATTTACTACCATTCATTGCAGTTTAAATGAATTTGACGTTTATCGTTGTCAATGGCCGGCAATGTGTTAAATCCAGTACAGCGGAGAAAAAAAAAACAACAACATATAATTAAGACTTGGCATCCACATATACTGTATGTATTTTGGGTGATGTAGGCCACACCAAATATCGTGGCCTACAGTACACAAACTACAATGGGATGTCCACAGCAGGTCTTTGTGTGGATGTTTTTTTTACTATCATATAAAAGTGGGCACATGCCCAATTAAGGGTTTCAAAAAACAAACAAAAAAAACAAACAAACAAACAAACAAAAGACGTTGGGTATTACTAGTAAACAGCGATGATAGAGGTATAATAACTCAGTCATGGCAATAATCCTTTCTTTGGGCTTTCCACTATTTTTGGACCCTTTCTGACCTTCAGAATGAATTCATTCTCTGAATTACTGATTAATTTGCGTCTCTGGAGCTACTACAGAAAGGGCTGGGCTGTGTTGCTCTGTGTGAAAGAAAAGAAGAGGGACATTTTGTAATACTTCTAATCTAGAGAACTGTCAATACATGCTGAGTCTTTGAACCGGAATGAATGACGCAACGGGTGTAAGTAGAACTCAGTTTAAAAACACTGTTTGGTGATGTGGGGTAGCTCATAGTTCATTCTTTTCCAACATTCGCTCCCTCTTTTTGCGTGCTACAGGTGGGTGACTACACCACAGTGTTCCTTTGTCTGTAGGGAGGTGGTGGTAACACATTGCCGGCTTTCATTGCAGCCTCAGACAAGTATTCCTGGTTTTCAGCAACAGCGGGGCGGATGCGTCCATTCTGTCGGTAGAAGAAACGTGTGCTGCAGTCCTGCAGGTACTCCGGGTTGTGCAGGGAGGCTTTTGGAGGAAGGCTGTGCTGCCAGTATTCGGGATTGTCAAAAGTAGCTTTCTTGCCTTTCTTATCCAACATGATGGTTCCGCCAGTAATGCCTGAGTGCAGAGCATGTCCCGAATGCCCCGGATGCAGGGTGTGTGACGGATACGTGGGGTGAGGGAGGTGACCTGGGGCTAGAACGTATGGGGAGGTTGGGATGGCGTGGCTCAATGTGGATTTGTTGACTGTCTGTGATACTGTTTGGGCAGCAGAAGTCCCGGGGACAGAGAAGGAGACGGCAGCAGCTAATCCATTCTTGTCCCCGGGGTTGAGAAAGGTATTCAGGTAAAGTGGCTCATTGATGTACTCATCGTTCCTGTGGGTCGGGTGGCTCCCCGAGGCGGATGCGGAAGCGGCTACCGCGACAGCTCCGGCCATGTGCAGAGTGTGGCAGCCTGCACTGTCGACCGCTGCGTGGGCTTCTCCGTTTCTGCGACGTGTAATGAAAGGGTTTTCTTCAACAGGGTTCATGAGTTCTGAAAACGGGAAGAAAACTGTCATTGGTTTGGATCTATTTAATAGATTTCAAATCAGTTTTTACGGGGATTGTTAGCAGTAAAAGAAAAAGAATGTTCATTTGCTGCACACCCTCCCAGTTCAAATGGATTAGACATCTACTGATGACAAACCAACTAAGGGCATGTCTACACCTGGCATGTCTACACCTAGCAGGGTTTTTTAAAACCGGAGATCCTGCCACGTCAGGAAAAAAAATAATTACGTCTACACCAGCACGTTTGTAGAAAAAAAAAAAAAAGGATTCACGCCAACTGCACTAATTCGTTTTAAGTACATTAATAACTGCGCATGTGTTCTTCAATATGAAGCACTGCAAGAGTTTGCAAATACAGTAAATGGAAGCAAGAAGCACCTGTCTAATAATTAGATCCAAACTTAAACGATGTAAACATTAAGGCATTAGGCCATTAAGGCAACCAAAAGAAACCCGATTCAGTATGACATAATTACGTTTAGACTACTGGAAAAGAGCAGAGGTTTTTATAAAAAGTTACAATCTTTTTTATATAGTAGTTTTCTGCTGTTCAAAATATTTCCTCCCTTCCTCTAGGAATAAAGTGTAGATGAAGTAAACTCAGATTTTGAAAAATGGAAATTTTTAAATGTGCTTCTTTCCCCTCATGCAGCTAAGTCCTCTGACGTACCTCATAATTTGCAAAGCCAATTGCAAAGTGTTTGATAATTTGACACTATACAGTATTTTACAAATTCCCACCTAGTATAATCTCTCACTACGAACAAAATAACCTGAACTTTTCTTCTCTCTCATTCCAGTGGCATATGGATCTTGTTCCTTCTCCACTTTGGCTCCTCGTTCTGCAAGAAGACCAGTTGGATCTGCGCTATAACGCTGTCCACTACAATCCTCCCGCGTACCTATAGAGACACAAAAAAAGCAACAAAGACTCTACTTAAACCATAGTTTTAACCTAAATGATGGAACTGCACAATTCACAATATAATCATTCTTATCAGAAACTAGTGTTGCACGGATACCGTTACTAGTATTGGTACTGATACCACCCTAAAATGATGTCATTGGTATCGGGGAGTACTAAGGCCATGTCTACATGTAGCAGGGTACTTGTCAAAAAGAATAACTTTTTCTACGGTTTGTCCTATAATCCACATGCACACGCACATTTAAACGAGGGTTCTTGAAAGCTGTGCCCAGAGTGAAGATGAGCAAATTCTGCATTTGTGGCGCCATCATGTGGATACTGATAGCCGAAGATTTAACTGTGGAATCGTCACTGACTGCGACAAACTTTGTCCCTACGTCACACATGAGACCAATGTTTACATTTGGATTGAATCTGACAGGTGCTTTTTTGCATTTAATTACAAACTCTTGCAGTGCTTCATGTTGAAGAACACATACTGGTATATGAAGGATGGGGGTATTATGGACAATTATTTTTCTCACATTGTTATGAATATACTTAAAAATGAATGAATGCGGGTGGCTGTGAATGATTGTTTTATATCAACATGCTGGTGGGGATGTAATTATTTTTTCCCAATGTAATAGGGCAGGATCCACGGTTTCAAAAACCCTGCTAGGTGTAGACATGGCCTTAGAAATAATGTGCCGATGTTGCACAACATGTATTTTTAAAGATCTAGTTTCCGACTGCTGGTCACCTCGCCCAAGATGGCTACCATCCACGCACCCCGCCGTAAAAAAGTGAGGATTTGTTGCCCTTCCCAAGACAAAGACATCCAATCAAGCTTCTGCTGTGAATTTAGTGAGTTTATCACGAGTAGACGTCCAATCTATTTCAAGTGGAACTAATGGATTGGACATCACACTCTCACCAATTCGTTTATCACTAATCACTATCACTAGTCCAATCCTTTTGAAGTGGGAGGAATGGTAACGCAGTCTTGAGCCGTCAATGGCAGACGATGAGTAAACAGTGTCTGACGAAGCCATTGTAGCAATTAATTAACATTCAAGTGAGAATGCAGTAATTTAGTATCAAAAGAAAAAGAAACGCACGATAATTTTCGGACAATAAGCCTCTACTTTTTCCCCTCATTTTGAATCCAGCGGTTTATAGTCCAGTAAGGCTTTTTTTTTTAAATTTGGGGTAATAGGTAACATTTATTTGACAGAGGCGTCATAAGACTGTCATATGTCTGTAATGATTATGACATGACATTCTCATGGCATTAATGAATGCTTAAAGTGCATGTGACACGAAAAAGCATGTTTATTTCATAATACACGCGGCATTTTATGCTCCTGAATGATATGGACCGCTTGGATGTGTGTGGAGGCGATCGCTATATTTATTTAGTTTTTTTAATCCCGCGCCATGAAAATGAGTGATTTCCGGCTTCGGTCTTGCATTGAGGAGGAGGGCGCTGTGACGTGTACGGTTGAAGACGTCCTCTTCACTATACAGCATACTGTTGTGTATAAGGACGAAGGATTCAGCTGATTTTGCGGATTAATACGTTTATTTTTCGCATCACGCCAGCCAAACGGCTGCAGAAAAATCATTCTGTATGAGGGAGAGGCGTATGCACCTTTTTGGAGTTTCAAAAGGTTCCCATTCACCGTGGATATTTACTGTGGGACCATTGGACTTACGAGGAAGTGAGTAAACATCTTGTTTTGTATTATGTCAAATACGAATAGAGCGATTACAAAGTAAACACTACAAGCTTTCTTTAAATAAAGGACTACTTACGTTTGATCATTGATAGGCATGTAAAAAGCTCTACTCATGCACATTAGCAGCACGTTAGCTGCACAACAACTGCAGCCACCCTCCTCCGGGGAACGAACTGTAAATTGCTCTCCGCCGGGCGGTTTGCCGATCCACGAAGACAATCGACAACCCAGTCGTCATGTCAATAAATCCAGGCTCGTTATGCGTGATTGAAGACTTTGAAACATCACTCGGTTCGGGTTAGCATGTCGGCTAGCTGTCTTGCCTTTTGGTTTGTTTACATTCTCCGAAGCCGGGGAAGGGAAATGACATATGTCCGATTTAGGTGTCATAAAATATCGTTCGGGAGGTGCGACAGTAAAGGTGAAGTTGACAGTTTTGACCATTATGGAGTAATTTTGCCATGTCGTCCTGAATAAATGCATTTTTATTATTTCATATTCCATTTAGCACAAGACTGTTATTTGTCATGACCATGCTATTTATTTAGCAACTGGGGAAAATACTTGGATAAAAAGAATATCCTGTAAAAATATTGAAGTAAAGAGACAGAAACAATGACATTTTGCAGCTCTCTTCGTCGCGTTTTCCGCGTTGTGAATAGTTCCCCCTCGACGGGCTGACTGGTCCTTCTCAAGCCATTTATATAGCTATTGGGGAAAAAATACTTGGATAAAAACAATATCCTGTAAAAGTATTGGAGTAGAGAGACTTAAACAATGACATTTTGCGGCTCTCTTCGTCGCGTTTTCCTCGTTCTGAATAATTCCCCCTCAATGGGCTGAATAGTAAAACCGATGAGCCCAGTCTACCGCTGACGTCATCCACCTGTTGGGGACGCTAAAGCCCTATAGTGGTAGGCGTGGCTAACCGGCAGATTAAAAGACTAATTTCTCGTCATCTGCGCTTTGCTAAATTGTTGTATATAGTCGAAGCGTCTCAAAATATCATTCAAATTCACATAATAATGCCATTTAAGACTTTTTTTCTCCTGTCATATGCTCTTTAAGTGTCATCTGGCAAATTTTGTCATTAACTCCATTTATGACGAGCTTGGATCGTTTACATCCATTCAAAAGTGAAATAATTTACCGGATGACGGTAGGCTAGGTTCACACCGCAGGTCTTAATGCACGAAACCAATTTTTTCGTGTTTTTCCTACTCGAGTGAGGCATTAACTTGACGGTCAGATTGGGAAAAGTAGCATAAAAGTGGACCATTTTAAATCCAATCTGGGTCACTTTCGTATGTGGTTAAAAGCCGATCCGGGTCACATTTTTCCAAAATGTGGCTGCAGTCTGAACAGTCAAGTCCCCTAAATGGGAATTCATGCAGCAATTACATCAGCAAAGAGCGAGAGAGACAGGGCGCTACGATAGTGATGGAGCATTAGCATTAGCGCCTAGCTTGAACGCTGCTTTTAGGGAAGCGGCGAAGAGGCGGGCTTGACAACAGTCATAAAAAGATAAAATGGGGGGGGGGGGGTAAGCCTGAGAATGCTCGGTTTTATAATAATATTTCAAGATTGCTTACATGTCAGGGCAAACTGTCCATATGTGTGATCAGCATGCACGCACAGTGTGTGCATGCTATCATTCCATATGAACTTTGAATATAAGACTAAACGGATTATTAATGTCTTATTTGAGTCCACTTTGATCACCCTTGAATGACGTTGAGCCAGCATGTGTCAATGTGTCAGTCATTAGTTTTGATGCTCCTGCGCATCCAGGTCAATTTGCTCAGCGCATCTCGGACTGCGAATTAGTGCGCATGCGTGATACTTGAACGGGCTCAATGGACAAAGACACGAGCACGCCCCAAAAAAATATACAGATGTTACCGTAATTTCCCGAATATAACGCACACTTTTTTTCCTCAAAATCAACTTGTAAAATCATGGTGCGCATTATAAATGGGTACATGGATGGAGACAGAAATATACACTCACCGGCTACTTTATTAGGTACACCATGCTAGTAACGGGTTGGACCCCCTTTTGCCTTCAGAACTGCCTCAATTCTTCATGGCATAGATTCAACAAGGTGCTGGAAGCATTCCTCAGAGAGTTTGGTCCATATTGACATGATGGCATCACACAGTTGGTGCAGATTTGTCGGCTGCACATCCATGATGCGAATCTCCCATTCCACCACATCCCAAAGATGCTCTATTGGATTGAGATCTGGTGACTGTGGAGGCCATTTGAGTACAGTGAACTCATTGTCATGTTCAAGAAACCAGTCTGAGATGATTCAAGCTTAACATGGCGCGTTATCCTGCTGAAAGTAGCCATCAGAAGTCGGGTACATTGTGGTCATAAAGGTATGGACATGTTCAGCAACAATACTCAGGTAGGCTGTGGCGTTCCAACGATGCTCAATTGGTACCAAGGGGCCCAAAGAGTGCCAAGAAAATATTCCCCAAACCATTACACCACCACCACCAGCCTGAACCGTTGATACAAGGCAGGATGGATCCATGCTTTCATGTTGTTCATGCCAAATTCTGACCCTATCATCCAAATGTTGCAGCAGAAATCGAGACTCATCAGACCAGGCAACGTTTTTTCCAATCTTTTATTGTCCAATTTTGATGAGATTGTGCAAATTGTAGCCTCAGTTTCCAGTTCTTAGCTGAAAGGAGTGGCACCCGGCGTGGTCTTCTGCTGCTGTAGCCCATCTGCCTCAAAGTTCGACGAACTGTGCGTTCAGAGATGCTCTTCTGCCTACCTTGGTTGTAACGGGTGGTTATTTGAGTCACTGTTGCCTTTCTATCAGCTCAAACCAGTCTGGCCATTCTCCTCTGACCTCTGGCATCAACAAGGCATCTCCGCCCACAGAACTGCCGCTCACTGGATATTTTTTCTTTTTCGGACCATTCTCAGTCAACCCTAGAAATGGTTGTGCGTGAACATCCCAGTAGATCAGCAGTTTCTGAAATACTCAGACCAGCCCTTCTGGCACCAACAACCATGCCACGTTCAAAGTCACTCAAATCACCTTTCTTCCCCATACTGATGCCCGGTTTGAACTGCAGGAAATTGTCTTAAGCCATGTCTACATGCCTAAATGCACTGAGTTGCCGCCATGTGATTGGCTGATTAGAAATTAAGTGTTAACGAGCAGTTGGACAGGTGTACCTAATAAAGTGGCAGGTGAATATATAAACACTTTTTTTTTTTTTTTTATTGACACGGCCACGTTGTATTGAAGAAACGTATGCGGCGATCCGTTGCCGACCATGACGGTACGTGACGTCACCATTTTGTTTCGGTACTACTTCACTGTGATCGGCCGAATGATTTCGTCTGTGTTAAATTCTGCTTTTTTCACTCTTCATAAAGCACAGAATTTAGTTTCTTGAACTCATTTGAGTCAACGTTTATTGCAGTTCCGCAACTCGGACCATAACAAACGTAACAACACAGACTTCTTGTGATTGTCCGTCAACTATATCCGTCCCTCGGGAAACTCAAACCCAAATAACAATAGTTTCTGTTGTTACTGTCGCGTCGACAGCGATGAGCTCTCGGATTTCTAACTTACGTTTTCACTTTCATTTTACCGTATCAATCCATGGAAGAAACATTTATTCATCATGATGAAACGAGCAAGTTATACAGCAGCCTTTAAAAGATAAGTCACATCTGTTTTGTTTTCTCCTAGATTCTGGTAAGTTGGAGAAGTTGTGAAATCATATTATTACCGTAAATATTGTCAGTTTATGGTCATGTTTTGAATTACCAATATGCTATGCTTGTGCTGTGTTTCACCAGTCAGTAAAATGACATTTCTGTATTTGTACACAAGCTCTGTTTTCTTGTATTCTTCTATTTATTGGTGCTAAAATTAGGGTGCGCGTTATAAATGGGTACAATAATTTTCTCTAGATTTTACAAGTAAATTTGGGGTGCGCATTATACACGGGTGCGCCTTATATTCGGGAAATTACGGTACATAAAAAATTGGAATTGTGCATTAACACCTGCGGTATGAACCAAGCCTAAATGACGTTTGTCAGAAGCATTCATTAATGCTAATGACAGAATCACGTCATAATTATGATGGTCTTATGACGCCATTGTCAAATAAAGTGTGACCGGTTAATATCTTTTGGTGCAAATATCCCATAAATATCCCAGTGAGGACAGCTGCGGTTTATAGTCCAGTGAGGCTTATCTATGAACAAATTCCGTTTTCGTGTTAAATTTGGTGGGTGGTGACATCAGCCGATACCGTACAGCCGGGTGACAAAAAATGATATCGTGCAACACTAGCAGTAACACTGCTTTACCTTGTACTGTGGAAAGTGTTGAGCCAGCCACGAGGACACTTGCTCTCGGGGAGGCCTGCTTCCTTAGAGTTCCATTACATCGTGGATCCTCCTGTTTGGCGCGGACAAATCCACTTCCAGAAGCCAGGTCCTGGGTAACCAAGCAGGCGGCACTCACAGGCGGAACAGAGACTACCCTCGTGAGGGTGTTCATCGTGTTCTGCCGGCTGAAATTAGGATCCTGGTAGCAAAACTGATTTTGCATAAAACAGAGAAAAGGAAGGGATTTGGGGTGAAGAGAAACGCGTCGATAAAATTAAATCTTTTTTTTTTGTTTTTTAATTCTGCTTTATACATTAATGTTTCATCCTCCCCAGTCATCCACAACACTTCTGTACAACATAAGAACATCTTCATAGATAGATATTTTTTCAAAATTAAACATTAGTCAGTCAGTATGAGCGTGTGCATACTAACAGAAGAGTTACATGCAGCAAAGAGCCTTCTCTCTCTTGGTAAAACTTCGACTTGTGGCCTGGCTTCGGTATTAGGGGAAACTAGCGTGCTCTAATTAATGTTTTCCTAGATTGGAGACATCAGTTCCACTCAATCTTCATTTTTCACAGTTTCCTCTTTTGGATTTCACCTTAATATTTTGATCAACTCGACATGCACGTATAAAAACCTGTACCCACATAAATATAATATGACTAAATTGCTTTAGTTACAGTTGCAGACCAGTTCTAAAAGTGTTTAAAATCGTACAGGTTAATCACTGAAAGCTGCTGCTGGTGTCGCACTTATTTAGATTTTTAAAACACATTTCTGGGAAATAAAAAATTCACCATATTTCTATCACAATAGCTTTCATTAACTCATTTGGTCTCAAGAATGTATAAATACGTTCTATTTTTAATTGCTTTAGTGTCCCAAGAATGTATTTATACGTCTTTTGCGTTTTTTTTCCACAATCGGCATCTATAGGTTTCCATGTATCTCAGATAGAATGCACAAAGCTCAAAACCCATTTTAAAGCAATAAAACTGGCCACTGGAGGGCAGTAGCGCATTTGGTAAGACCCGCAACCCTATTCAACGGCAACCAACGGCTAAGCGGCAAAGCCGGGGAGAGGGTGGAAGATGACCGAATGGATGACAGGCGACGGACGACCGAGCAGAACAACCGGTAGAACACCCGGGATGCCAGGCGCTGGACGACCGAGCAGAACGACCGGGACCACTAGATGCCATACAGTCCGTGCTGCTCGTGAGCAGAGCCCGCAGAGACATAAAAAAAAAAAAAAAAAAAAAAAAAAAAAGGAATCTTTTTGAAACAGGCGGCGATGAGGGAAGAGTTTAACCCGCTTTTGCGGCCAACACAACGTCATCTTTCAGTTAGTTACTGTATGTCTAAATACATTTTTACTTTGCTATCAAAAGCTCTATTTGTCTTGTTGTTAGCAACTATGTGGCTTAGTGTGGCTCGTCAGTGCTGACGAGTTCGGTTAGTGGGGCAGGGGGTGGGGGGTCACGCCAGCGAGTGAAAGCCGGGCCAATGATTATTCTGTATATCCCGGTAGCCTCCATCTGTTTTTCCTCCTCAGACAAAACTATTTGTCTCTTTTGTTGCTATGCCAACTTTGCAGAATTTGCACGAAAGCGTTAGCATCAACTTCCGTCCTTATAATGAATGGGGCCTGGTCCCCAAGCTTTTTTGCACTACGGACCGGTGTAACGTGGCAGAAAATGACAGTAAATATAAAATAACACGTCGAGGCTAAAAACGAATATTACAGTAAGTGCAGGGAAAATGTCACTCACCATAGACTGAGTCAAACTTTTTTTTTTTTTTAACAGCGACCTCTTCTAAAGCTTCGGCAAATATCTGTGGTCGCAAGCATAATGAGTTCTTCTCCAATCATGAAAGATTTCTTAGCTTTAGCAATACGGTTCACCATGAGGTATGGTGCTCTCAGTGCATTTGCTTTTGTTGCCTAGTTTGCTAGCTTTTAGCCACATATTATGCAGAATGGACTTGGTTATGGGCTCCTCTTCTGGCTCATTAGGTGGCCTTTCCCCCGTAAAAAAGCTGTCCAAAGACGTCGCCACTCGCAGCACACAACTGACAGCAGCTAAAGTTACTGTTTACATTGACTGGCGCTTGGGCTGCTATAGGTGTGCAAACACCCTAGTAATTGCGGCCAACCATTAGTTGGTGACTTATACAAATCTTTACTCAGATAAGTCATATGTGTCAAGAGCCACAGGCCAGATTGCAGTCGTTAATAAATGATATATTTTTCTGCGGCCTGGTCGCAAATGCGCCACGGACCGGTACCTCCACTGTTTGCAGGTGAATCACAATTCTGGGGTGACAGTACCTTGCTAGGGTCGATGCGAGTTTGTGAAGTGTAGGTCAAAGGTGGCATACTAAGGGAGTGTGGCACCACATACTCCTCAGCATCCAGCAGGTCTTCCAACTCCTCTTCATCCAGGAGACTTTGGAAGAACTTGCTGTCATTTGGACTAGGGAGCTTCATTCGGTCATCCCCCTAAGAAGGATTAATATGATAGAGCTGTCAAAATGTCATAAGAGTTCAAATATGTCTTAGATAAAGAGCCACGATCTTATTGAATTAACTATGTCAAACAATGACTACCTCTGATAGAATTTTTCCACCCTATGGGAACTAAACTCAATTACGTGTGACAATTGGTATGTTTACAAAAGGGAATGAGCCAATGCAGTTTGGCAAAGAAATGAATTTTAACTATGTCGTTCTTTTAACTCAATGGCTGCCGTTATAGATGACAGACGTCCAATAAATTTGAACTAGTAGGGCTGGTAGTTAATGATCACTGGCAGCCATCCCAGGTCAAATTGGACATTTAACTGTTGAGTAAAACATCAGTCCTATAATTGTGGGAATCAGTCGACACCTGTAAAAATTTAAAGTGGATTAACCCCAAATGAAGTTAATTCTATGACTGCCATTGACAACAATTCATTCGCCCCTCCCAGTCAAAATGGTTTGGATGTCTATTGCCGTCAATGGCACTGGATCATTCACTTCCTAATTTCCATAACGCATACCCTATAGAATACTATACATACCGTATTGGCCCGAATATAAGACTGTGTTTTTTGCATTAAAATAAGACTGAAAAAGTGGGGGTCGTCTTATATTTGGGGTCTAGACATTATACCCATTCACGACGCTAGATGGCGCCAGGTATTATTGAAGCGAGTGCTGAACTTGACTCCCCAGGCCAAAGCGAACCCCTTATGGTTAATGCAGTTATTGCAATTTTGTTGTTTTATCACAAGATTGGTTTATTTACATTACAAAAACCAGAAGCCATTCATTTACGAATGTGATTGCACTTTAATTTACATATTTAAATGTTCAGATATTAAGATTTGAATGAGGCAAAATAACATGCTTTTTCTCTCAAATATATTGTTAAAATCATTTGTTTCAGATGTACTGTAATTCTTTTCTGTATAAAAATTGGTGTTCAAAAAGTCTTTTTTCAAACTTGAGTCTTGAAAAAGAGGAGGTTGTCTTATAATCAGGGCCGTCTCATATTCGGGCCAATACGGTATACCTTGGCTGGCAGTAAATGAGTTAAGATGTTCGAGTTTTCTGTTACATTTTAGCTTCAACGGCATCAGAGGGATTTTATTGTTCAAGGGTATTAGTCAAGGGTACACAATATTTTCTAAGACTTTAAGTATACCTTGGAACACAGTGAAGACAGTCATCATCAAGTGGGGGAAATATGGTACAACGACGACATTACCAAGAACTAAACGTCCTTCCAAAATTGATGAAAAGACGAAAGGAAAAACTGTCAGGTAGCCTGCCAAGAAGCCAAAAGCAATATAGAACTTATTTCAACAATTACCCATCTTCTTCATATGTCTGAGCTATGAAAGGGTAAGATAGAAGCCTTGTCTTACAAGAAAAGCATTTGAGCTTGAACGCATTTGCAAAAAACACCCATTAGAAAATGTATGTATGTTTGGTGCAATCTACAGCTAGCAGCTTTTTAAATGTTCAAATCTCAGATAAAAGTCATCACCAATCATTTACAAGTTATATTATGTTAAGGCCAGTACATAATAGCTGCAGTGGTATGAATAAGTATCCGAAATGTTTGGAATTTCTCACATTTCTGCATAAAGTCACTATTAAATGTGATCTGATCTTTGCCAAAATAACACAGATGAAAAAACAATGTCTAACTAAAGCCACCCACACATGTATAGGTTTTCATATTTCAATGAGGATAGTATGCAAACAATGATAGAAGGGGGAAAAATAAGTCAGTGAGTCAGAAATATTATGTTTCCCCCTCCCCTCCCCCTTTAGAAACAATAACTTCAACCAGACGCTTCCTGTAGCTGCAGATCAGTCTGGCACATCGATCAGGACTAATCTTGGCCCATTCTTCTCGACAAAACTGCTGTAGTTCAGTCAGATTCCTGGGATGTCTGGCATGAATCGCTGTCTTTTGGTCATGCCACAGCATCTCAATGGGGTTCAAGTCTGGACTTTGACTTGGCCACTCCAGAACGTGTATTTTGCTCTTCTGAAACGATTCAGAAGTTGATTTACTTCCATGTTTTGGATCATTTTCTTGTTGCAGCATTCATCTTCTTTTTAGCTTCAACTGTCTTACAGACGGCCTCAGGCTTTCTCACAAAACATACTGATAAACTTTTGAATTAATTCTTCCA
Organism: Corythoichthys intestinalis; assembly: GCF_030265065.1. Lineage (NCBI taxonomy): Eukaryota > Metazoa > Chordata > Actinopteri > Syngnathiformes > Syngnathidae > Corythoichthys > Corythoichthys intestinalis. Next base: position 42,701,179 of record NC_080406.1, on the reverse strand, counting down.
TTAATGATTGCAAGTTGTCCAGGACCTGAGGAAGCAAAACAGCCCCAAATCATGATGCTCCCTCCACAATACTTCACGGTGGGGATGAGGTGTTGATGTTGGTGAGCTGTTCCATTTTTCCTCCACACATGACATTGTGTGTTACTCCCAAACAATTAAACTTTGGTTTCATCATTCTACAAAATATTTTGCCAAAACATCAGTGACGTGTCCAAGTGCCTTTTTGTATACATCAAAAGGACAACAATGTTTTTTTAGACGGACAACAATGTTTTTTTAGACGGCAGTGGCTTCTTGCGTGGAGTTCTCCCACAAACACCATTCTTGGCCATAGTTTTACATATAGTGCACAGAGATATTGTACTGTGCCAGTGATTTCTGTAAGTGTCTAGCACACACTATAGGTTTTTTTTTTACCTCTCTGAGTTACTCTTGGTGTCATCTTTGGTGGACGGCCACTCCTTGGGAGAGAAGCAACATTGCCAAACTCTCCATTTGTAGACAAGTTCTCTGACTGTCGATTGATGAACACCCAAACTTTTAGAGATGGTTTTGTATCCTTTCCTAGCCTCATACAAATCAACAATCCTTGATCGCAGGTCTTCAGACAGCTCTTATGACCGAGCCATGATGCACATCAGACAATGCTTGCCATCAAGACAATTCTTACCAGGTGTATGTTTTATATTGGGCAGGGCAGCTTTAAACCACCCATCAGTGATTGGGCATACACTGGGCTTAAAATGTGATTGGTTTCAATTGCTCTTTGTGTCTCCTTCTGTCATTGTTTGCATTCTAATTAAAATATGAAAACCTATAAATGTTTGAGTGGTCTTAGTTAAAGCAGACACTGATTTTTTACAAAGATCAGATCATATTTGATGGGGATTTTATGCAGAAATGTGAGAAATTCCAAAAGGTTCAGATACTTTTTCATACCACTGTATGTTTTTTTTCATACCACTGTATGTTTTCAGCTGAGGTAAATTGGCATATATTCAAGGGCATATGATAAAATACCTTACCCTTGCTGAAAGAATAAATATTTAAAAATCCATGTAGACATTTCATATACTTAATGGAGTTAAATGGAGGAGTTGGCTGGTGGACATCTGCAGTATCGGGTTTACGTTTGATCATGAGCATACATATTCATGTAAGTGCATGGGAATTACATCAACCTCTCTAAATTGAGTTAACATACATGTCTCATTTGTAATAATGCCATTTGTTGCTGTATCAGATCCTACAATACACATATAACATCACCTTTCGCTCTGAATGATCTGAACTAAAGAAATCTGTTTAGATTGGTTTGACAGCAATGATAAATGCTTGCTGGAAAATCGCTGGAAAACAACACAGCGCTTCACTGTTCTCTTTTTCTTTCCCCAAGTGAATAATTCATTTCTGCTTGAATATAAAAGTTAATGTGCCGCTGCCCATATCTGCACTCATATGTGACACTGATGACTTCTTTGCTCACCCTTCTCAACTTAACATGCCGTCTGAAGTACTTTAACTGATGAGGTCAGGGTCACATGGAGGTTTCTTTCAGCTCTATGCTACATGCATTTGTAATTGCGTTTAAAAATCAGTTATTGTTGTATCATACACCATACATAAAAAGGAAACTGGCTTCATTCTTTTTGACCGGATTATGAATGTTGATGTTCATGACAATAATCACACATTTGTAAGAGTCAGATATGTTGATTTACATGTTGTATTTTTCAAAGAAGTTAGCAATTTTCCCCAGAGATATCATATTGCCATACTAAATGATACGGTTTTCAAGCTGAACATATTTTGCCAAAACAAATGGTCAAAATAAAAAAGACCAATTTTTTCATGCCATTTTTAAAATGTTCACCATCCCCACGTTGCTGTCAAAATAGTGTGTGTTCACACATAGTTGCAAAAAACATTAAATTAACAAAAATTAACAAAATTATATAATTTACATGTCACTTACCAAAAACTATTTAACAAAAGTAAACAACAGGCTCCAGATTTAGATGAAAAAAAAAAGACACTGTAGCAGCAACTATGATATATACAGTATATATATATATATATATATACAGTATATATATATATATATATATATATATATATATATATATATATATATGTTAGGGTTGTTCTGATAATGTTTTTTTGCTCCCGATCCCGATCGTTTTAGTTTGAGTATCTGCCGATCCCGATATTTCCCGATCCGATTGCTTTTTTTTGCTCCCGATTCAATTCCAATCATTCCCGATAATTTTTCCCAATCATATACATTTTGGCAGTGCATTAAGAAAAAAATGAATAAAACTCGGACGAATATATACATTCAACATACAGTACATAAGTACTGTATTTGTTTATTATGACAATAAATCCTCAAGATGGCATTTACATTATTAACATTCTTTCTGTGAGAGGGATCCACAGATAGAAAGACTTGTGACTGTATATTGTGACTAAATATTGCCATCTAGTGTATTTGTTGAGCTTTCAGTAAAAGATACTGTGGCCATCCCAAATGCATGATGGGAAGTGGAACCATGACTGTGCGTCGTGCTACCAATTGATATATCCTCTCTGCGTTGGGAAATAACTTACGGTGTTAAGACAAAGATCAATTGCCACCTTGCATCCCCACATTGCTTCCCATGATATTTCTAATCATAGGGAGATGGATTGAAAGACTTTAGCCAATGAGAAGAAGGCTCCAAAGGCTGCCAAAATTCACTCTACTCATTTTGCGCTGCCTTTTATCTCTCTATATAGGTAAATTGGCGTCATTACAGATTGAGCGCGACAATGAGGGAGAGGGTCGTGCAGCGCATACATTAATTTGTTTAAATATTTTAACGTGACACATTTTTTAATAAATTAATTGCCGCCGTTATCAGGATATTTTTGATAACCCTACCTTAAGCCTAAACTAAAGACTCTGGATGAGTGTAACATATTATGTCTGTAACGTTAAATACAATTAGAAAACGATTTAATAAAAAAAAAAAAAAAAAAAAAAATTATATATATATGTATATATATATACAGTGCCTTGCAAAAGTACTCAGCCCCCTTGAATCTTGCAGCCTTTCGCCACATTTCAGGCTTCAAACATAAAGATATGAAATTTAATTTTTTTGTCAAGAATCAACAACAAGTGGGACACAATCGTGAAGTGGAACAACATTTATTGGATAATTTAAACTTTTTTAACAAATAAAAAACTGAAAAGTGGGGCGTGCAATATTATTCGGCCCCTTTACTTTCAGTGCAGCAAACTCACTCCAGAAGTTCAGTGAGGATCTCTGAATGATCCAATGTTGTCCTAAATGACCGATGATGATAAATAGAATCCAAATGTGTGTAATCAAGTCTCCGTATAAATGCACCTGCTCTGTGATAGTCTCAGGGTTCTGTTTAAAGTGCAGAGAGCATTATGAAAACCAAGGAACACACCAGGCAGGTCCGAGATACTGTTGTGGAGAAGTTTAAAGCCGGATTTGAATACAAAAAGATTTCCCAAGCGTTAAACATCTCAAGGAGCACTGTGCAAGCCATCATATTGAAATGGAAGGAGCATCAGACCACTGCAAATCTACCAAGACCCGGCCGTCCTTCCAAACTTTCTTCTCAAACAAGGAGAAAACTGATCAGAGATGCAACCAAGAGGCCCATGATCACTCTGGATGAACTGCAGAGATCTACAGCTGAGGTGGGAGAGTCTGTCCATAGGACAACAATCAGTCGTACACTGCACAAATCTGGCCTTTATGGAAGAGTGGCAAGAAGAAAGCCATTTCTCAAAGATATCCATAAAAAGTCTCGTTTAAAGTTTGCCACAAGCCACCTGGGAGACACACCAAACATGTGGAAGAAGGTGCTCTGGTCAGATGAAACCAAAATTGAACTTTTTGGCCACAATGCAAAACGATATGTTTGGCGTAAAAGCAACACAGCTCATCACCCTGAACACACCATCCCCACTGTCAAACATGGTGGTGGCAGCATCATGGTTTGGGCCTGCTTTTCTTCAGCAGGGACAGGGAAGATGGTTAAAATTGACGGGAAGATGGATGCAGCCAAATACAGGAACATTCTGGAAGAAAACCTGTTGGTATCTGCACAAGACCTGAGACTGGGACGGAGATTTATCTTCCAACAGGACAATGATCCAAAACATAAAGCCAAATCTACAATGGAATGGTTCAAAAATAAAAGTATCCAGGTGTTAGAATGGCCAAGTCAAAGTCCAGACCTGAATCCAATCGAGAATCTGTGGAAAGAGCTGAAGACTGCTGTTCACAAACACTCTCCATCCAACCTCACTGAGCTCGAGCTGTTTTGCAAGGAAGAATGGGCAAGAATGTCAGTCTCTCGATGTGCAAAACTGATAGAAACATACCCCAAGCGACTTGCAGCTCTAATTGGAGCAAAAGGTGGCGCTACAAAGTATTAACGCAAGGGGGCCGAATAATATTGCACGCCCAACTTTTCAGTTTTTTATTTGTTAAAAAAGTTTAAATTATCCAATAAATTTTGTTCCACTTCACGATTGTGTCCCACTTGTTGCTGATTCTTGACAAAAAATTAAAATTTTATATCTTTATGTTTGAAGCCTGAAATGTGGCGAAAGGTTGCAAGGTTCAAGGGGGCCAAATACTTTTGCAAGGCACTGTATATATATATATATATATATATATATATATATATATATATATATATATATATATATATTTAAAAAAGGCATGGCCGATATTATTTTGCCGATTCCGATACTTTGAAAATGACGTGATCGGGACATCTCTAATATATATATATACAGTGCCTTGCAAAAGTATTCGCCCCCCTTGAATCTTGCAACCTTTCGCCACATTTCAGGCTTCAAACATAAAGATATGAAATTTAATTTTTTTGTCAAGAATCAACAACAAGTGGGACACAATCGTGAAGTGGAACAACATTTATTGGATAATTTAAACTTTTTTAACAAATAAAAAAGTGAAAAGTGGGGCGTGCAATATTATTCGGCCCCCTTGCGTTAATACTTTGTAGCGCCACCTTTTGCTCCAATTACAGCTGCAAGTCGCTTGGGGTATGTTTCTATCAGTTTTGCACATCGAGAGACTGACATTCTTGCCCATTCTTCCTTACAAAACAGCTCGAGCTCAGTGAGGTTGGATGAAGAGTGTTTGTGAACAGCAGTCTTCAGCTCTTTCCACAGATTCTCGATTGGATTCAGGTCTGGACTTTGACTTGGCCATTCTAACACCTGGATACGTTTATTTTTGAACCATTCCATTGTAGATTTGGCTTTATGTTTTGGATCATTGTCCTGTTGGAAGATAAATCTCCGTCCCAGTCTCGGGTCTTGTGCAGATACCAACAGGTTTTCTTCCAGAATGTTCCTGTATTTGGCTGCATCCATCTTCCCGCCAATTTTAACCATCTTCCCTGTCCCTGCTGAAGAAAAGCAGGCCCAAACCATGATGCTGCCACCACCATGTTTGACAGTGGGGATGGTGTGTTCAGGGTGATGAGCTGTGTTGCTTTTACGCCAAACATATCGTTTTGCATCGTGGCCAAAAAGTTCAATTTTGGTTTCATCTGACCAGAGCACCTTCTTCCACATGTTTAGTGTGTCTCCCAGGTAGCTTGTGGCAAACTTTAAATGAGACTTTTTATGGATATCTTTGAGAAATGGCTTTCTTCTTGCCACTCTTCCATAAAGGCCAGATTTGTGCAATGTACGACTGATTGTTGTCCTATGGACAGACTCTCCCACCTCAGCTGTAGATCTCTGCAGTTCATCCAGAGTGATCATGGGCCTCTTGGCTGCATCTCTGATCAGTTTTCTCCTTGTTTGAGGAAAAAGTTTGGAAGGACGGCCGGGTCTTGGTAGATTTGCAGTGGTCTGATGCTCCTTCCATTTCAATATGATGGCTTGCACAGTGCTCATTGAGATGTTTAAAGCTTGGGAAATCTTTTTGTATCCAAATCCGGCTTTAAACTTCTCCACAACAGTATCTCGGACCTGCCTGGTGTGTTCCTTGGTTTTCATAATGCTCTCTGCACTTTAAACAGAACCCTGAGACTATCACAGAGAAGGTGCATTTATACGGAGACTTGATTACACACAGTTGGATTCTATTTATCATCATCGGTCATTTAGGACAACATTGGATCATTCAGAGATCCTCAATGAACTTCTGGAGTGAGTTTGCTGCATTGAAAGTAAAGGGGCCGAATAATATTGCACGCCCCACTTTTCATTTATTTATTTTTTAAAAAAGTTTAAATTATCCAATAAATGTTGTTCCACTTCACGATTGTGTCCCACTTGTTGTTGATTCTTGACAAAAAAATTAAATTTCATATCTTTATGTTTGAAGCCTGAAATGTGGCGAAAGGTTGCAAGATTCAAGGGGGCCGAATACTTTTGCAAGGCACTGTATATATATATATATATATATATATATATATATATATATATATATATATATATATATATATACACACTCACCGGCCACTTTATTAGGTACACCATGCCACTAACGGGTTGGACCCCCTTTTGCCTTCAGAACTGCCTCAATTCTTCGTGGCATAGATTCAACAAGGTGCTGGAAGCATTCCTCAGAGAGTTTGGTCCATATTGACATGATGACATCACAACGTTGGTGCAGATTTGTCGGCTGCACATCCATGATGCAAATCTCCCGTTCCACCACATCCCAAAGATGCTCTATTGGATTAAGATCTGATGACTGTGGAGGCCATTTGAGTACAGTGAACTCATTGTCATGTTTAAGAAACCAGTCTGAGATTATTCCAGCTTTATGACATGGCGCATTATCCTGCTGAAAGTAGCCATCAGAAGTTGGGTACATTGTGGTCATAAAGGGTTGGACATGGTCAGCAACAATACTCAGGTAGGCTGTGGCGTTCCAACGATGCTCAATTGGTACCAAGGGGCCCAAAGAGTGCCGAGAAAATATTCCCCACACCATTACACTACCACCCCCACCACCACCAGCCTGAACCGTTGATACAAGGCAGGATGGATCCATGCTTTCATGTTGTTGACGCCAAATTCTGACCCTACCATCCGAATGTCGCAGCAGAAATCGAGACTCATCAGACCAGGCAACGTTTTTCCAATCTTCTATTGTCCAATTTCGATGAGCTTGTGCAAATTGTAGCCTCAGTTTCCTCTTCTTAGCTGAAAGGAGTGGCACCCGGCGTGGTCTTCTGCTGCTGTAGCCCATCTGCTTCAAAGTTCGACGTACTGTGCATTCAGAGATGCTCTTCCGACAACGTGTGGTTATTTGAGTCACTGTTGCCTTTCTATCAACTCGAACCAGTCTGGCCATTCTCCTCTGACCTCTGGCATCAACAAGGCATTTCCGCCCACAGAACTGCCGCTCACTGGATATTTTTTCTTTTTCGGACCATTCTCTGTAAACCCTAGAGATGGTTGTGCGTGAAAATCCCAGTAGATCAGCAGTTTCTCAGACCAGCCCTTCTGGCACCAACAACCTTGCCACGTTTAAAGTCACTCAAATCACCTTTCTTCCCCATACTGATGCTCGGTTTGAACTGCATGAGATTGTCTTAAACCATGTCTACATGCCTAAATGCACTGAGTTGCCGCCATGTGATTGGCTGATTAGAAATTAAGTGTTAACAAGCAGTTGGAGAGGTGTACCTAATAAAGTGGCCGGTGATTGTATATATATATATATATATATATATAATATATATATATATATATATATATATATATATATATATATATAATGATTTTTTTTCAGAACATCAAATGTAACGTAACATGGACATTTATAAGATTATATCATTATTATATTAAAAATAAAGACTTTTAGCTGCAGTTTCTTTTTTTAAAAAAAACAAGAAATGAAGCCTATCCAACTTTAGGGCCTGTTTTATTTTGGGTCACATTTACATGGATAGAAAATACATCAAATGTGCACTTTGCCAATGACGGCCCATTTTGACTGGGAGAGGAGAATGAATGAATATTCATTTGCCCCTCCTAGTCAAAATGTCAAGCGCCATCAATGGCACTGAAAGATGAGCATTCACAGACAGTCTTCTCAGTTGAATTGAATTGGCTGTCTCTCGTTGTCAGTGAGTTAATATTCACATGTGCAATACATTCCCTGCTTCTGATTTTAATTCTGCAATTTACTCATCCAGTTTCAGGTTATATTATGAAAATCTGACCGCAGTGGCGTACTTAAACAGTCCCTATTGACATACTTGAATAACAAGGTATCTTTGCGGATCACGAGCCATCCTGGTGAACTCTGCTGCCAGCTCTCTGAACTTGGGTCGGCTGTCTGCATCGATCATCCAGCCTGGAAGGGAAAAAAAAAAAATCACATTTCAATGAATATAAATAAACCTATTTTGAGAAGGGAATATCTGGGCTTAACTTCAAAACAGTGCATGCCGATGTTGACATCAGTGCTCTTCATTTCTTTGTGTATGATTATTCACACAATGCCAAATATATACTAGTATGAGTGCTATGGGGACAAAGGCGCCTGTGATTTATTTTAAGCATACGAGAACAAGCGGGAGAGTAATTTTTTAGTAGGCCAGCAAAATATTTTGATTGAACATCGCCATTGCAATGCGCGCGTGCGCAATAGTCCCATCGCAAGACGTGCGATTTTGTTTGTTTGTCTTGCTTCATAAAAGCAGCAAGTGTGTTGAGAAATGTCCCCCGGCCACCCCAATAGCAGGCGACTGCGTGCCGGATCCGGCCTCAGCGCGCCAGATCCGCATAGCAATCACACCCGCTTAACGGCAGTGCGCCAGATGCAGCGTGGATCAGCATTATGACAGTCCAAATGACAGATTACGCACTGTTCTGGGACGGACCGTGCAGACCGGACACGCTCAGACTCCTACTTAACGTCAGTGCGCCAGATGCGGTCCGGATCAGCACAATGGCAGTCCAAATGATAGGTTATGCACGGTTCTGGGGCGGACCGTGCAGGCCGGACGTGCTCAAAAAATTTAACAGCTGACATGTGACGTCACTGTCAGTGCGCACCAAACAGAAGAGCACGCAGGAGTCACGACACATCAGCGGACGGCAAATGTGTATGGTAAGCAGTGTTGTTAATAACGGCGTTACAATATAACGGCGTTACTAACGGCGTTATTTTTTTCAGTAATGAGTAATCTAATTAATTACTTTTCTCATCTTGGCAACGCCGTTACCGTTACTGAGGCGGGAAAGGCGTGCGTTACTATGCGTTACTAAGTTGGTTGAATAAAAAAAAGTCTGAGAGAAACGGACTCACGGGGACGAGAGCAGAGCAGGAGTGGGGAAGACGCCGTTGCAACCGCGATGCTAGGTGGCTCCAATAATACCTGACTGCAGCCATAGCCGACAAACTACGCCCACATGACACGGTAGATATCATATTATAGAACTAGATGCAAATGATAGACACTGCTGCACTGCCAACATGTTTTAAGGACTACATGCGTTTGTAAACAGCCGCCATCTTAAAGCAGTAGACCTCTCAGGAAGGCCCTGATGTAGAGATCCTTCCTAGCGAACCTAAGTAATTTTTTAAAATCTAAAATGCTCCTAAATCGGCAAAATCTTAACTTAAATCTATCTTTAAATGATGAAACAGTTTTAAAACTTACACATGTTTAAAGTAGACAGAAGGGAACTAATGCAATAACGGGAGAAATTTTAACAACTTTAACGATTGATTCACAACTTTAAATGACTTCCACACATAGCAAAGGTTACTAGCTAGTTATCGCAATACCCTTGTGTCTAGTTAAGTGGAGGGTAAAGAATTGGGCTAGGGCCAATTGTCCCCCAAACACTTTAAGCTTCACATTGTGTGACCTGTGTGTGTGTGTGTGTGTGTTTTTTTTTTTTTTTTTTGTTTTTTTTTTGAGAAAGAAAAAAACATATCACTAGTTACTTTGCCAAGTAACTAATTACTCTTACATTCAGGTAACTGAGTTACTAACGCAATTACTTTTTGGGAGAAGTAATTTGTAACTGTAATTAATTACTTTTTTAAAGTAAAATTAACAACACTGCATGGCACTAAATGCGTTAGTAGACAGCCACCATCTTAAAGCAGTAGACTTTTTAGGACGGCTCTGTTGTAGAGAACCTTCCTAGCGAACCTAAGTAACTTTTTATCTTCTTTTAATCTTTTTATATAAATACTTCTAAATCGGCAAAATCTTGACTTGAATCTATCTTTAAATGATGAAACAGTTTTAAAACTTTCATATGTCGAAAGTAGAGAGAAGGGAACAAATGCAATAATGGGAGCAATTTTAACAACTTTTTACAGTTGATTCAGGGTAAAGGATAAATTAGGGTAAAGAATTGGGCTCGGGCCAATTGTACCAAAAACCTTCACAAAAAACTTCACATAGTGTGGCCAATGTTTTTTTTTTTTTTTTTTTTTTTTTTTTTTTTGAGGGAAAAAAAAAAAGTAATTATCACCAATTACTTTGCCAAGTAACTAATTACTCTTACATTCAGGTAATTGAGTTACTAACGCAATTACTTTTTGGGAGAAGTAATTTGTAACTATAATTAATTACTTTTTTTCAGTAAGATTAACAACACTGATGGTAAGTGCTTAATTCAAAGTCATAATCGCGTTTTGAAGTCACTGCTTGACTGCTAAACAAATTATTAAATCAAGCGTTAATAAAATGGTCGGTGTATTCAAGTGATCTGACATGTCTGCAAGTTAAGTAATTCAAAATTTGTTGCCTAACAACATATGGAAGGAAAAATCATTTACTGTGTTGCTGTAAATGTTTCAATTGCCACGTTTACATGGAGCCAAATATTCCAATTACAATCGGAATATTTGTTCAAACCGAATAAATGTGTTCCATATAAACACCTCATTCGGAATGAACAGGCCCAAACCGAATGGAATTTCATTCCGATTCACAAGGGTGGAATATTCCTTTTCCCAAACCGATTAGAAGTAAAATTATATCATGTAAACAGGGAAGCGGAAATGTGTCCGGTTGCGTTATTTCTGCGCATGCTCTGTACTGACGTGGTGACGTCACTTGGTGACGTAAGTAACGTCAATTGCAACATGGCTTCCAAGCACACGCACAGCGCACCCACACAACTTTTTAAATGAACGGCGTATCATTCTGAAGTTTTGTTTCTACTCGAAAAGTTAAAACAGCAGCTGATCTGACGATCGAGCTCCATGTTTTGCACGTGACGCTTTGTTTTGATTAATCTGCGCATGTCAGACGGCAGTTGTCAAACGTCCTTTCGGAATAAAGGCAGTCACATGTAAACGCTGGATCGGAATAGATGAAGTGACATGTAAACAGCTGATGTGAAATTTCCATTCGGAATGATTTGAATCAGTATGAATAAAAATCAGCATGTAAACATGGCTACTGTTTGAACACTATGAAACTAAGCCCAGCCTCCTTGTCTTTGTGTATTTCCGCCTTGATTGCACAGATGGGTGAGCCTGGGACCAGGTGCCGCTGATCATCGTCAGCAGTTTATTCACACATGGCACATCATTGCCAGATCAACAACTCACCAACAGGTATGTGGCTTTCAGCTAACAAAGAATTTTATAATCCTGATACTAGTGATGGGTCCGTGAGACCTGATGAAGTGTGTCGACACAGTGACACACTGTGTTGACACAGTGTGGATACTGTGTCATTGAATACTGACACCTGCTGGACATAAAAAAATCCCTACAGGCAACCCACTTGACAGACTGACACTGAATTGACGACATAGTAAAATCAAATCATTTAAGTCTTTGCATTCATATTGCATTATTCCATATCTTTAAGTTTTGTGAACATATATTATAATGTGAAAATGTAAGTAATAATGAATGGGTGAATGAGGATGCTTGTGGACTTTTTGTTCTGATGAAAATTTTATTCAAAAACATAGTTTTTTTTAATGTTTAAAATTTAGTTGGTTCCTTTTTATTTATTTTGTTAAAACAAGCAATTTCACCTGCTGTGGACAACACACACTCGCATGGAACCAACGATGCCAGCATGCGCAAGAATTTCTTAGCCAGTTGAAAGAGGTTTGGATAAGGTTTCCATCGGCGCCTTCAGTATTGAAGAAAATCTGCAATGCGTGCCATGTTCGGCTCAGCCAGACATGCCCAAAGTCCGGCCCGGGGGCCAAATGCGGCTCTTGGTCAAATTTCAACCGGCCCCCTGCCTCTGTCATAAAATCAATAACGTCTGGCCTGCACACAGACTTATTAAATTGGTCAGAAGTGCTGCTACCAGCATATGAAGTAGCTTACACACTAAATGCTGCTCCTCATTTACCCACTAAAAGGCAGCAGCACTCTAAGCAACATTACCCCATGTGACTTTTTACTCCCAATTTTCTAAAATGGCGACAATCAACAACAAAAAAAAGTTGACTGCGACGGCCGACGCTTCAAGGATAGGTGGAAATTGGACTATTTCTTCACTAAAATACACAACAACTGTGTCTGCATCATTTGCAAAGAGACAGTCACTGTTTTTAAAGAGTTCAATTTGAGGCGATATTACCAAACAAGACACACTGACATGTACGACAAGATTACAGGGAAGATACATAGCGAGAAATTGAAGCAACTTGAAGCTAGTTTAATTATACAGCAGCAGTATTTCACAAGAGCCCAAGAGTGGAAAGAGAACGCCACAAAGGCTAGTTGCGAGATTGTTGAAATTATTCATTAAAAAAAAAAAAATAAAGCAAATGTGACACAAGGAATGGCTTGCTAAAATTTGCTTAAATATATTGTTCTACGTAAAGAACGTCAGCCAAGATCGGCCCCCCACATTTTTACCACACCAAATCTGGCCCCCTTTACAAAAAGTGTGGACACCCCTGGGCTAAGCCATTCATCGTTGCACTTTTGCAATTTCATCTACATTTGCATTGCCTCCTTGACTCCCCACTTCGTCATCTAAGTGCTACCATAGCCCATCAGAAAAAAAATTTAAGTGGGCAATAGATAAATTATAGCTTAATTACCGATTTATAATAAATTACCAAAAAAGCTACTGTGGGAAAGTAAAGGAATGGCTCTATACCAGTGTTATCTTGGGATTATCAGAAACTTCATTCTCATGTTTCGCCCAATAATGCTTCAGCATTGAGGACGTGGCTACTGTTTGTATATGACAGGTTGAAAGTACAAATGCGACATTTCACCCGTAAAAAAAAAAAAAAAAAAAAAAAACGTTAATAAAATAGCCGATGTTCTTCGAGCCGCGCCGTGCAACGCGATCCATTCATCATGTTCAGACCAGGACTCGTACCTGCACGCACGACACGTCAAGGACGATAGGCGAGTACTCTGACCAATATGCTAGCAGGTTAAATGCCATTGGTTTCTCTTGAAGGCATCAAAAGGGATATTTCCACGCACCGCAAATGACTGACCCGCATGTAACCGTCACACTAATAAACTAAGCGTTACCTTAAAATTAATTGTATTTTGAATGGAAGATGACAAGTGCGTTTTCCCTGTGTTACGTCCATTTCCACAGCATGTAGACAACGAGGAAGTAACTGTGAGATGTGGATTGTTTCAGCGTCTCCATTGCGTTGACAGACGCTCTTCCTTTTGAACCAGTTTGCCGCGTCATGACTGTGTCAACACAGTTCAATGAGTTCATGCATCGGTCACGTGATTTTCTTGCAGCGATAAGCGCACTGACGCAGGGGTTGCTCCATGAGCTCGGTGCGCGCAGGCGCATTAGTGTCACCGGCCCATCACTACCTGATACTGAGCTCATTTTTGTGTTTCCCCCCCCTAGATCCTGTACTGCTTACCTGACAAAACACCTGCATGCCCGTTCACCTGTTCTATCACCAAACTGCCCACCGGATTCTTCAGACACTATCTACCACTCCCTCTCATTGTCAATGAATTAGGTCCCCCGTTACCCCAGAACCTTAACAAGTACAATACGTTGTTTACAGTCTAAAAATGGATCATCTTTAATGTTGAGTTGCTTGTTCCAATTAAAATATTATGTGCAAAAAACAATGTTGTATTTTTTTGTATGTTGCCTTAATATGTTAGCATTAATAAATGACATGAAAAAAGTTGTCATTATTGCTTTTAATAAACAAATTTAATTTGCAATATAAACACATTAAAGTATGATACATTGAACAAAATGGACCCAAAATTTAATACTGAAAACGGTTTTGATACAAATCTGGCCCAGACTGGGTAACGTGTGCCATATCCGGGCCATACATTATCGTAGTGTCTACTACTTTGGACCAGTTCTGGCCCAAAACTGTTACTTATCTGGCAAGTGACTCCATACTGACGTTGAGCCATTGTTCAAAAAGACATTGGGGCGGATCCGTTTTATGAAGTTGGGCTGGAATTTGCAGTAAATCTGGCCCATGTCCGCTCCTGTTATATTTTGCTATCTGGGCAGTTACTGTACGTACAGCAATCCTCATCATTCACCGATGAACCCCCTTAGTTTCGATTAAACGGTATTGGATGAATACAAAGTGGTCATGGTGAGTCAACCAAAAGCTTCCCAAACAGACCTTTTCAAGTAATCTGGTGAAAATTCTTGTAGCTCTAATATTGCAACACATATCCCAAATCCCCAAAAAGTAACATCAGTTTTTTTTCCCCCACTACCGTTCAGCCCTAATATGTAGTGAAATAAGACTTCATGGATTCTATTGAGAACTGCTGCCTAATAGCACATGTTGGGATAAAAAACACCTTCACATTTCCTGCTTGTGGCCTTATCTGAAAGGAAAGTACACCTTTAAGGTTTTTGAGGAGTCGTGTGTATCAAAATGAAACAAAAGTCACAACAGATAGGTGACCTCATTCTGCTGTGCCTGCTTGCCAGGTGGCTGCTGGTTCAAGGTGTCACCAAACGCCAAGGTGACTGGCAGGACTCAAGCTCACAGGCTGAGGTGATACTGGCATGAAATCAAAGGTTTACTGTGCCACCGTGCCAGGACAGCAGTGACCAATTGATAAAGCTACCATGTTGATGGGGAGGTTATGTACAGTTCGAGAAGAGTAGTTTGCACGTCTTACAAACTTTTTTTTTTTTAATGTTTATCCTCCCTCACAAATTCAGTTGTGTTGTTCAGAGCAGTAGCATTGAACTCATTGGCTGCCATTGACGGTGATAGACGCCCAATCCATTTGAAGTGGGAGAGCTGCAGTGAATGAACAATTGTTTTTCAATGTGGCAGATCTGCCTGTAATAAGCAGAAGGATGAAAAAAGTCACACAATTGGACATCTATAATCGTCATTGGCACTGCAAGAGTTAATGGAGCCACTGGAACTGGCACATTTTGTTCGATTGTATAAAATAAACAGAGACCAAGCGGGGAAACAGACTGTTTCGAAAATAAGTCTCATGTGGAGCTGCAATATTGATGCCCGTACATGTCAGTGAGAAAACCAATTTTCTAAAAATAACTTTAATAATATGTTGTTTGACTTGGCTTTCTATCATCTTAAATTTGTTTGTCCAACAGAAAAGCAAAACTACAAAATTAATTTAAAACTAAATTAACTCATTCCCTGCCACTGACGACAATAGACGTCAAATCTATTTGAAATATACGCCAAAACATATTGAACATCCATCTCCTTAAGGGGGGTGTGACCGCACCCGGGCCTCTTAGTGGCCCAGTTTGCGGGTGTAATGTGGCCGAGGTTGGACGAGGTTATGGTCAAACAGAAAGGTAAGATAATGCGTGGAGCTGTAATATTATTAGAATTAATCTGCCAGGCACCCCACGCTTGGACGGTTGTCCAGAGGGGCCCACAAAAAAATTTCCACTTGACCCTCACTCCACAACACTCACAGGATGATCGGATTGAGGGGCCTACAAACAAGCAAGATTTCTGGCTGTCACAGACGTCTAACTTCTTCTAACGAGGTCTAACGAGGCTCCACTCGTTACCTGTATTAATGGCACCTGTTTTAACTCATTATCGGTATAAAAGACACCTGTCCACAATCTCAGTCAGTCACACTCTTAACTCCACTATGGCCAAGACCAAAGAGCTGTCGAAGGACACCAGAGACAAAAATGTAGACCTGCACCAGGCTGGGAAGACTGAATCTACAATAGGTAAAACGCTTGGTGTAAAGAAATCAACTGTGGGAGCAATTATTAGAAAATGGAAGACATACAAGACCACTGATAATCTCCCTCGATCTGGGGATCCATGCAAGATCTCACCCCGTGGCGTCAAAATGATAACAAGAATGGTGAGCAAAAATCCCAGAACCACACGGGGGGACCTAGTGAATGCTACAGAGAGCTGGGACCACAGTAACAAAGGCTACGATCAGTAACAAAATGCGCCGCCAGGGACTCAAATCCTGCACTGCCAGACGTGTCCCCCTGCTGAAGCCAGTACACGTCCAGGCCCGTCTGCGGTTCGCTAGAGAGCATTTGGATGATCCAGAAGAGGACTGGGAGAATGTGTTATGGTCAAATGAAACCAAAATAGAACTTTTTGGTAGAAACACAGGTTCTCGTGTTTGGAGAAGAAAGAATACTGAATTGCATCCGAAGAACACCATACCCACTGTGACCATGGGGGTGGAAACATCATGCTTTGGGGCTGTTTTTTTTTTTTGGGAGGGGGGGGGTGTACCAGGACGACGGATCTGTGTAAAGGAAAGAATGAATGGGGCCATGTTTCGAGAAATTTTGAGTGAAAATCTCCTTCCATCAGCAAGGGCATTGAAGATGAGATGTGGCTGGGTCTTTCAGCATGGCAATGATCCCAAACACACAGCCAGGGCCACAAAGGAAATGCTTCGTAACACACATTTTCAAGGTCCTGGAGTGGCCTAGCCAGTCTACAGCTCTGAACCCCATAGAAAATTTGTGCAGGGAGTTGAAAGTCCGTATTGCCCAACGACAGCCCCAAAACATAACTGCTCTAGAGGAGATCTGCATGGAGGAATGGGCCCAAATACCAGTAACAGTGTGTGAAAACCTTGTGAAGAGTTATAGAAAACATTTGGCCTCCGTTATTGCCAACAAAGGGTACATAACAAGTATTGAGATGAACTTTTGGTATTGACCAAATAATTATTTTTCACCATGATTTGCAAATACATTCTTTAAAAATCAAACAATTTGATTTTCTGGGTTTTTTTCCACATTCTGTCTCTCATGGTTAAGGTTTACCCATGTTGACAATTACAGGCCTCTCTAATATTTTCAAGTGGGAGAACTTGCACAATTAGTGGTTGACTAAATACTTATTTGCTCCTCTGTAAGTACTGTATTTGTTTATTATAACAATAAATCCACAAGATGGTATTAACATTATTAACATTCTTTCTGTTAAGGGATCCACGGATAGAAAGACTTGTAGTTCTTAAAAAATGCATGTTAGTACAAGTTATAGTAATTAGGGCCCGAGCACTAAGCGTGCGAAGGCCCTATTGTTTTGCAAAGGATTATTATTATTATTATTATTATTATTATTATTATTATTATTATTATTCTTTTTTCAGGGCAAATGAAAATGGCCAATTTGGAGGCCTGAACATGCACGAAAAGTCACCAAAATTTGCACAAACGTGCGGCTTTGCGTAAATTTCGATAATCTTGTGTCGTTTTGAAAAAATGTCAAAAAATGGCTCAGTGGCGCCCCCTTGACCCTTAAAATTTTCAAAAAGGCCTCTCCTCTCAGGTTTTCAACGTAGAGCAATGAAATTTGGGGAGTAGATACCTTATGCCTAACTGTTCAAAAAAGCCTCTTGCACCCATATTCCAAATCCAACAGGAAATCGGATATTTTGGATCAAATGTGAAATTTTTATCGGTTCACAGTTTGAGTTTACATTTGGAGGCCTGAACATGCACGAAAACTCACCAAAATTTGCACATACATGCAACTTTGCGTAAATTTTGATAATCTACAAAAAAATTTAACAAAATGGCTCAGTGGCGCCCCCTTGAAATTTTAAAAAAGGCCTTTCCTATTAGGTTTTTTCAACGTAGAACGATGAAATTTGGCGAGTCGATACATTGTGCAAAACTGCTCCAAAAAGTCTCTTGCACCCATATTCCAAACCCAACTGGAAGCCAGAAATTTTGGATCAAATGTGAAATTTTATCGATTTACATTTGAGACCTTGTCGCTGAAGAAAATAGTTGGATCGTCTTCAAAATTGGTCAGACTATTCAGGAGACATATGAGATCTTAAGTTTTCAAAATGGTGAGTTTTCACTCAAGGGTCTGACCTGGGCGTGGTCCCAAAGTCGGCCATTTTTGGGCAAAATACCAAATTCAGAAAATGATTAAAAACTCCGTGATACAACGTTCAATCTTTTTCATTTCTAGCATGTATATGAGATATCCCAGCCTGAACACGACTGCATTGAAATATTACCCATTAGGCCTGGCGCCCCCTAGTGGGAACAGGAAATGGCCTTCTTTACGAGACAGGCTCCTCCTCCAAGGGAAAAAAATCTATTGACCTCAAACCTGTTTCAGGGGAGCCTCAAGACATGTGTTCAGGTCCCTGATGAAAAATATTGAGGTTTCGTTGAAGCGGAGAGGTCCAAACTGGAAGTGAAAATGACCGTCAACAATTTGTCTCGCCAAAAATTTTGAACAGTCATAACTCGGCAGATATGCAACATATCTGCGCCAAACTTTCCGTGTTTGTTGAGAGTCATACCCTGAAGGTTCTTGTAGGGGTCATTTGCATCAACTCTACAGTGCCAACTAGTGGCGACAGAAAGAAGTTTTAAAAAAGGCCTTTCCTATTGGGTTTTTTCAACATAGAGCAAGGAAATTTGGGGAGTAGATACCTTATGCAAAACTGCTCCAAAAAGTCTCTTGCACCCATATTCCAAATCCAACAGGAAATCGGGTATTTTGGGTCGAATGTGAAATTTTCATGGGTTCACAGTAAGAGTTTACATTTGGAGGCTTGAATATGCATAAAAACTCACCAAAATTTGCACATACATGCGGCTTTGGATAACGTTCGATAATCTTGCAACGTTACGAAACAATTTAACAAAATGGCTCAGTGGCGCCCCCTTGAAATTTTCAAAAAGGCCTCTCCATTTAGGTTTTTCTAACATAGAGTGATGAAATTTGGAGAGTCAAAACTTTGTGCAAAACTGCTCCAAAAAGTCTCTTGCACACACATTCCAAATCCTACAGGAAATCGGGTATTTTGGATTGAATGTGAACTTTTTATCGATTTACAGTGTGCACATTTTACACCTTGGCACCTAGGGAATTAGTTTGATCATTCTCAAAATTGGTGAGACTGTTCATGAGGCATATGAAATCTTAAGTTATAAAAATGGTGTGTTTTCATTCACGGGCCTGACCTGGGCGGGGCGCCAAATTCTTCCATTTTTTCGCCAAAACACCGAATTCGGAAAATGACTGATAACTCCCTCATACAACGTTCAATCTATTTTAAATCTGGCATGTGTGTGAGGTATACCAGCCTGAGCAGGACTGGATTGAAAATTTACCATTTGTGCCTGGCGCCTCCTAGTGGGAACAGGAAATGCCCTTTTTTACGGGACACACTCCTCCTCTAAAGGGAAAAAATCAATCTACTTCAAACCTGCATAAGGGAAACCTTAAGACCTGTCTTCAGGTGCCTGATGAAAAATATTGAAGTTTCGTTGAAGCGGAGGGGTCCAAACAGGAAAGTGAAAATGACTGTCAACAATTTTTCTCTCCAAAAACTTTGAACAGTCATAACTTGGCAGATATACAAGATATCTGCGCCAAACTTCCCGTGCTTGTTGAGAGTCATACCCTGAAGGGCCTTGTAGGGGTCATTTGCATCAACCCTACAGCGCCAACTAGTGGCGATATAAAGTCACTCGTTTTTCCAAAACATGTCCAGTTCTTTTCATGTTGGTCATTGTAGTTTCAAGACCTATTAAAATACTTTTTTACGGCCCATGTCCACGTGTCTCTGTCTGTTGCCGTGACGACCCTTTGTTCGCCATTTAAAGGAAATATTTTTTTTCAGAGACTCAGGGAGCTTATAGAGCCACAATAGTTGGCACACTTGGTCGAATTGGCCCAGTTAGAAGATTAATTTTGGTTTTGAATAAGGGCTTGGCTGCACAGCTCAGTAGTGGCTCCTTTTTTGTAGTACTCTCTCCAATAGGGGTTTTTATCTCTTGGGTGTGGGAATGTAAATAGGCGACTTTCGAGCATGTTAGGTTCTAATGAGATGATTAGAGAGGAGGATCTGCCACCACCCTGACCTGCACACAGTCCGAGTTGCGTGACGTCCGAGTTGCGCTAGATTGCGAGGGCCCGTTCAGTCCTGCTTGCAGGCCTAGTTTTATATTAAAACCCCTCTTAATGTTTTCGTTTTAATAAAATTTGTAAAATTTTTAATCAGAAAATAAACTAGTAGCTCTTCATTGTTGACGTCGCCGAGCAGTGACGTTACATGGGCTCCCTGCCGTCCTTCCACAGTGTCTTTAACTGCGTAAGGTAGTGATTGAAATACACCACAAGGTGTTAATGGCGAGTTTTAAATTAATTACAAATCAAGCCAATGAGTACGTTTTGTCCCTCGACTGACGCCGTAGTTCCCTATTTACTGATCCATCCACATCATTTGAGTGCTGGCTTCACAACGTACGAGACCTCTGATAGTTTGTATTTTGTGACTAAATGTTGCCATCCAGTGTATTTGTTGAGCTAAACAAAATGTTTGAATAGAGTTTGACCAAAGTCTGAATAAGTTTTATATTTATTTTGCATAGCTATTTTGATTGGGAATGCCAGTTCTCTTTGCATTGCGCGCTTTTCTTTTTGTGAACATTATTTTTTTTTGAGAGATAGGAATATTATTTTTGTTGTGCTTTCACTGAATGATACTTATGTTTGTTGGGAAGGAGTTGCCAAAGCTTATGTCAATAAACAGCATGGTCCAATGAACATCTGTGTCCACTCGCCTTTCTCAGCCTCCAGGCTCTCAATGTGCAAAAAAACGGCGTCTTTGTAATCTGTTTGAGGCAATGCATGAGCGGGTCATTCTGCGCATGCGTTAAATGCGTCAAATATTTTAACGTGATTAATTAAAAAAATGAATTACCACACGTTAACGCGATAAATTTGACAGCACTAAAAGAAACTAATCATAGAAAAAAATATGAGCGTGGTGGGCATGTGAGTGAAATGGCTAGACAATACAGCTCACAACACGACTCACCATATCCTCCTCTACTTACACAAGCGCTGTCTCCTCGGACTTCCGTTCGTCAGTAAGTTGAGCGGCCATAAAAATGCTTTTTTGTTTCCTATTTATTCATAATTTATCTGTTTTACATGAGTGTAATTTAATGCACTTGTTAAATTAGATAGAACACAGCTCACTGTATCCTCTACCTTCACACCCCCCGTCTCTTCCGATCTCCGTTCGACAATCTTTATAAGTTAAGGTGATAATAAAAATGCTTATTTTATTTTCAATTTATTTATAATTGATTTGCTTTGCTATGTGTAATTGCTATTTGTAATTGTATTTGCAGTATTTATTAAGGATTTAGCATAGGTTTTTTTGGCTGAGGAATGAATGAACCGAATTTTAATGTATCCTTATGGGGAAATCCCTCTCGACACATGACCATTTCGACATACAAACAAGGCCCTGGAATAAATTAAATTTGCATGTCGAGGCACCACTGTATTAAAAAACATGTATGTAAAAATATTACCCCATTATGATTTATTTGTTTTTTGGACAACGATGGGACGTCCAAATAAACTGGAAGGACTGGCTATGAATGCTCATCTTTCAGTGCATTCACTGCCAGCGCTCCCAATAAAAAGAGATTCAACATTTAGTGTCGTCAGTGGCCGCCAATGAGTTAAATGATTGCCTATAATGAGTTAAGATTTGTAAATTATTCACTTACATTTGACTAAAACCATGTAGACGTCAATGGTGCAGATAGGTGGCTGTGGGAGACGTTCCCCTTTCTCCAGGAGGTCTGGAATATCTCTGGTTGAAATGCCATCATATGGTTTCCCTCCAAAGGTCATTAGCTCCCAAATTGTCACCCCTAAAAAATAGAGTAATTATAAAAAGAGTTAGACATTTATTATTTGGAAAAAAAAAAAAATAATAAATAAATAAATAAATAAATAAATAAAGCAAAGGAACAAAGGGGAAAGGAAAACAGAAAACCAAGATATTTGTTATCGGAGAAGCAAAGACATGAGCAACCAGAGGAGATCAGAGAAAAAGCTCGGATTAAGAAACAAAGAATAGCAGAGGGAACTAATCAGAGGAACTGACAGGATGCATTTGAACTTTGAATGGAATGAGAAGGACTAATTGATTAAAAGATAAAAGAGAGCCTAATATAGATTTGGTTATTTAAAAACTAATGAAATCAGTGTGTTTGTGGGTGAAATAGTAAAAGCATGACTTGACTTTTATGTCAGATTTATAACACAAAAAAAACTACAACCCATTAAATATGATATGGACTCAATATATATATATATATATATATATATATATATATATATATATATATATATATATATATATATATATATATTTAAATCAGTATTCAGGTATTATGTATTTCTGACAATATACACTGCTGGCCGAAAGTATTAGCACCCCTGCAATTCTGTCAGATAATGCTCAATTTCTCCCAGAAAATGATTTCAGTTACAAATGCTTTGGGAGTAATATTCATTCATATTCATTTTGCTTGCAACGAAAAAACACAAAAGAGAATGGGAAAAAAATTAAATCATTACATTTTACACAAAACTCCAAGAATGGGCCAGGGAAAGTATTGGTACCCTTTGTAAAATCATGTGATGCTTCTTTAATTTGTGTAATTAACAGCACGTGTTACTTACCTGTGGCAAATAACAGGTGGTGGCAATAACTAAATCACATTTGCAGCCAGTTTAAATGGATTGAAGTTAACTCAACCTCTGTCCTGTGCCCTTGTGTGTACCAAATTGAGCATGGAGAAAAGAAAGAAGACCAAAGAACTGTCTGAGGACTTCCATCCATCCATCCATTATCTTCCGCTTATTCCGGGGTCGGGTCGCGGGGGCAGCAACTTCAGCAGGGAAGCCCAGACTTCCCTCTCCCCAGCCACTTCAGCCAGCTCCTCCGGCGGGATTCCAAGGCGTTCCCAGGCCAGCCGAGCGGCATAGTCTCTCCAGCGTGTCCTGGGTGGACCCCGGGGCCTCCCGCCGGTGGGACATGCCCGGAACACCTCTCCAGGGAGGCGTCCAGGAGGCATCCGAACCAGATGCCCGAGCCACCTCAACTGGCTCCTCTCAACACGGAGGAGTAACGGCTCGACACCAAGCCCCTCCCGGATGACCGAGCTTCTCACCCGATCTCTAAGGGAGAGCCCGGACACCCTGCGGAGGAAACTCATTTCGGCCGCTTGTATCCGTGATCTTGTTCTTTCGGTCACGACCCACAGCTCGTGACCATAGGTGAGGGTAGGAACGTAGATCGACCGGTAAATCGAGAGCTTCGCCTTTTGGCTCAGCTCCTTCTTCACCACAACGGACCGGTGATGAGTCCGCATCACTGCAGATGCTGCACCGATCCGCCTATAAATCTCCCGCTCCCTCCTACCCTCACTCGTGAACAAGACCCCAAGATACTTGAACTCCTCCACTTGGGGCAGGATCTCATCCCCGACCCGGAGAGGGCATGCCACCCTTTTCCGGCTGAGGACCATGGTCTCGGATTTGGAGGTGCTGATCTTCATCCCAACCGCTTCACACTCAGCTGCAAACCGCCCCAGTGAGAGTTGGAGGTCACGGCTTGATGAAGCCAACAGCACCACATCGTCTGCAAAAAGCAGAGATGCAATGCTGAGGCCACCAAACCGGACACCCTCAATGCTTCGGCTGCGCCTAGAAATTCGGTCCATAAAAATTATGAACAGAATCGGTGACAAAGGGCAGCCTTCGCGGAGTCCAATCCTCACTGGGAACGAATTCGACTTACTGCCGGCAATGCGGACCAGACTCTGACACCGGTCGTACAGGGACCGAACAGCCCTTACCAAGGGGCTCGGTACCCCGTACTCCCGGAGCACCCTCCACAGGACTCCCCTAGGCACACGGTCGAACGCCTTCTCCAAATCCACAAAACACATGTAGACTGGTTGGGCGAACTCCCATGCACCCTCGAGGACCCTGCCGAGGGTGTAGAGCTGGTCCACTGTTCCACGGCCGGGACGAAAACCACACTGCTCCTCCTGAATCCGAGATTCGACTTCCCGACGGAACCTCCTCTCCAGCACCCCTGAATAGACTTTACCGGGGAGGCTGAGGAGTGTGATCCCTCTATAATTGGAACACACCCTCCGGTCCCCCTTTTTAAAAAGGGGGACCACCACCCCGGTCTGCCAATCCAGAGGCACTGTCCCCGTTGTCCACGCGATGTTGTAGAGGCGTGTCAGCCATGACAGCCCTACGACATCCAGAGCCTTTAGGAACTCCGGGCGGATCTCATCTACCCCCGGGGCCTTGCCACCGAGGAGCTTACCAACCGCCTCAGTGACTTCAACCCCAGAAATTGAAGAGCCTACCTCAGAGTCCCCAGACTCTGCTTCCTCAAAGGAAGGCGTGTCGGTGGAATTGAGGAGGGCTTCAAAGCTCACTCACGACGTCCCGAGTCGAGGTCAGCAGTACACCATCTTCACTATACACAGTGTTAATGGTGCACTGCTTTCCTCTCCTCAGACGCCGGATGGTGGACCAGAATTTCCTCGAAGCCGTCCGGAAGTCGTTTTCCATGGCCTCGCCGAACTCCTCCCATGTCCGAGTTTTTGCCTCGGCGACCGCCGAAGCCGCAGTCCGCTTGGCCAGCCGGTACCTGTCAGCTGCCTCCGGAGTCCCACAGGCCAAAAAGGCCCGATAGGCCTCCTTCTTCAGCTTGACGGCATCCCTTACCACTGGTGTCCACCAGCGGGTTCGGGGATTGCCACCACGACAGGCACCAACCACCTTACGGCCACAGCTCCGATCGGCCGCCTCAACAATGGAGGTGCGGAACATGGTCCACTCGGACTCAATGTCCCCCACTTCCCCCGGGACAAGGGAGAAGTTCTGCCGGAGGTGGGTGTTGAAGCCCTTTCTGACAGGGGATTCCACCAGACGTTCCCAGCAGACCCTCACAATACATTTGGGCCTGCCAGGTCTGACCAGCATCTTCCCCCACCATCGGAGCCAACACACCACCAGGTGGTGGTCAGTTGACAGCTCCGCCCCTCTCTTCACCCGAGTGTCCAAAACATGCGGCCGCAAGTCCGATGACACGATCACAAAGTTGATCATCGAACTGCGGCCTAGGGTGTCCTGGTGCCAAGTGCACATATGGACACCCTTATGTTTGAACATGGTGTTTGTTATGGACAATCCGTGACGAGCACAGAAGTCCAATAACAGAACACCGCTCGGGTTCTGATCGGGGGGGGCCGTTCCTCCCAATCACGCCCCTCCAGGTCTCACTGTCATTGCCCACATGAGCGTTGAAGTCCCCCAGCAGAACGAGGGAGTCCCCAGAGGGGGCACTCTCCAGCACACCCTCCAAGGACTCCAAAAAGGGTGGGTACTCTGAACTGCTGTTTGGTGCATAAGCACAAACAACAGTCAGGACCCGTCCCCCCACCCGAAGGTGGAGGGAGGCTACCCTCTCGTCTACTGGGGTAAACCCCAGCGTACAGGCACCAAGCCTGGGGGCAATAAGTATGCCCACACCTGCTCGGCGCCTCTCACCGTGGGCAACTCCAGAGTGGAAGAGGGTCCAACCCCTCTCGAGAGGACTGGTATCAGAACCCAAACTGTGTGTGGAGGAGAGTTCAACTATATCTAGTTGGAACTTCTCTGCCTCACACACCAGCTCGGGCTCCTTCCCCGCCAGAGAGGTGACATTCCATGCCCCAAGAGTTAGCTTCTGTAGCTGGGGGTCGGACCGCCAAGACCCCCGCCTTTGGCTGCCGCCCAAATTGCTACGCACCTGACCCCTTTGGCCCTTCCCACAGGTGGTGAGCCCATGGGAAGGCGGACCCACGTTGCCTTTTCGGGCTGTGCCCGGCCGGACCCCATGGGAAAAGGCCCGGCCACCAGACGCTCGCCTTCGAGCCCCACCCCCAGGCCTGGCTCCAGGGGGGGGCCCCAGTAACCCGCGTCCGGGCAGGGGAAACTTGGATCCTGTAATTTTCTCCATCATAAGGGGTCTTGTGAGCCATTCTTTGTCTGGCCCCTCACCTAGGACCTGTTTGCCATGGGTGACCCTGCCAGGGGCTTAAAGCCCCCAGACAACATAGCTCCTAGGATCATTGGGACACGCAAACCCCTCCACCACGATAAGGTGATGACTCAAGGACTTGAGAAGCAAAATTGTGAGAAGGCATGGGCAATCTCAAGGCTACAAGTCCCTCTCCAAAGACCTGAATGTTCTTGTGTCTACCGTGCGCTTTGTGTCATCAATAAGTGTAAAGCCCATGGCACTGTGGCTAACCTCCCTAGATGTGGAGGGAAAAGATAAATTGACGAGAGATTTCAACGAAAGATTGTGCGGATGGTGGATAAAGAACCTCGGCTAACATCCAAACAAGTTCAAGCTTTCCTGCAGTCCGAGGGTACAACAGTGTCAAGCTGTACTATCCGTCGGCATCTGAATGAAAAGGGCTTCTATGGTAGAATACCCAGGAAGACCCCACTTCTGACCCAGATACATAAAAAAGTCAGGCTGGAGTTTGCCAAAACTTACCTGAGAAAGCTAAAAACATTTTGGAAGAATGTTCTCTGGTCAGATGAGACAAAAGTAGAGCTTTTGGGAAAAGGCATCAACATAGAGTTTCCGGGGAAAAAAACAAGGCCTTCAAAGAAAAAAGCACGGTCCCCAAAGTCAAACATGGCGAATGTTCCCTGATGTTTTGGGGTTGCTTTGCTTCCTCTGGCACTGGACTGCTTGACCGTGTGCATGGCATTATGAAGTCTGAAGACCACCAAGAAATTTTGCAGCATAATGTAGGGCCCAGTGTGAGAAAGCTGGGTCTCCCATCAGAGGTCATGGGTCTTCCAGCAGGACAATGACCCAAACACACTTCAAAAAGCACTACAAAATGGTTTGAGAGAAAGCACTGGAGATTTCTAAAGTGGCCAGCAATGAGTCAAGAGCTGAATCTCATAGAACACCTGTGGAGTGGATGGCAGTTTAGAGAAGGCACCCTTCAAATCTCAGAGACCTGGGACAGCTGGCCAAAGAAGAATGGTCTAAAATTCCAGCACAGCATTGTAAGAAACTCACTGATAGATACCGGTGTATTGTATAAGTGATTGTTCGCAGTTATTTTGTCTAAAGGTTGTGCTACCAAGTATTAGGCTGAAGGTGCCAATACTTTCGTACCACATATTTTTGGAGTTTTGTGTAAAATGATGAGGATTTTTTTTCCCATTATCCTTTGTGTTTTTTCATTGCAAGCAAAATAAATGAAGATATTACTACCAAAGCATTTGTAATTGCAATCATTTTCTAGGAGAAATAGAGAATTATCTGACAGAATTGGTCAGCAGTGTAATTGATATGAATTTAATGTTGGAATTCAGAATGACTAAGTCTTATTAAAACACATGAACTCTAAATCATTCTACAGTAGGATACAAATGTGTTTGTTGTCCATACACATGTATTTAATGCAATCTTACCATAACTCCAAACATCACTCTGATGAGTGAACTTCCTGTAATGAATACACTCCAGGGCCATCCATTTAATGGGCATCTGTCAGGGTAACCAGTGACACATTACTTCACAACACAAAAAAAAAAAATCACCAGGGATTGTCCCTTTTCATTGAATTTGAGTGGAAACCGATCAAAATGATTGATTATGTAAAATTAAGTGCTACAGCAGAAGTGAGAGCTCCATGACTGATATGAATGCTCTTTAAATACTTAGTTAAAGCTCCTGTTACCAGGCCGTAAACTATTTTCAAATGTCCATATAAACTCCGAACCATTGTTATTGTTATGACTAACGTTAAACAACAACAATAGGTCAATGTATAATATTTAATAACCAAGATCCTTACAGCTTATAAATACATGCGGGACAATGAAACACAAATAATGCCGATTATTTATTGTACTTTTAACTCTTAACTTTTAACTCTTTAACTCTAGCATACCGCAGGGATTTTTAGACCGTGACGTCGCCATCTTAACGCCGAAGTGGGACATTATAGACACGCCCTCACATACAATCCATGTTATTTCTGTTTGTTTTCTCCGGTAATCTTTCAAAAACGAACACGCCGATCAAACACTGCTGCTATGAAACTTGTAGAAACGACAATACGACATATGAAGGATGTTTTCTTCATATGTTTCCCGAAACCAAAAACCCGGAGGAAAACAATGTGAAGAATGAATCAACTTGCGTGGTCGTCCAAAATACCAGTGTAATGCCAGCAAGGTGAAGCAATTCACATTTCATATGCAGTAAACGTTTTGTTGGGGGCCATGGCGCTACAGAGGATGAAGAGGTAAGCCATTTTGATATTTTTACTTATTTTTTAGCGTGGTGTTTTGCCGTGCTGCTTCTTTCTGACAATGAATGACCTGAAAAAAATTTTAACAATTAAAATGGTATCTGACTGCCACTGTTCTGTTTTCTGTTGTAAAAGAAACAACTTTAGTAAGGGGAAAGTGTGAATAAATTATAGAATTAAGATTTGTTATTAATGAAAAAACTGAAAGGGTTTGTTGGCTATCACTGAGTAGCATTTGCGATCGCTACACAAAAATAGCAATGTAAATTGCCCCCAAGAACAGTAGGAGACATAAGACAACCAGAGGATATAATATACTGGTATAATAAAGAGTCAGTGGCGTAAGGCAATGTACACAAGGAGTCGATAAAAAAGCTAACTCTGGATCAGGTCATCTCTTTTTCCCGTCTTTTCAGCCCTCGACACTTAAGCCATCTCTAACTGAACATTTATATGTTCTTCTACATCTTTACCAGTGAATTTGGCTCCAGGGACATCATTTTCGGACAGAATTTGTAGGATTAGATCAGAAAACATCTCGTTCATACACTATTTCCATTAATTTGGTATTAGGGACAAACGGGAGGTCGACCCGCCTAGCAACAATTGTTAACTTCATGAATATTAATGAGAAAAAGTGACGTGTTGCTTGTAGTATGCCATTCAAATTAGTTTGTCACGAGCATATGTCCACTCCATTTGAACTGGGAGGCCTGGAAACCACTGAAGGAATGTTGGTGAGTCGTTCATTCGTTCCTCCCAGTCAAAAATGCATTGGATGTCTAGCGCTGTCAATGGCAGCCAATGAGTTAAATGTAAATTCAGGCATCAGGCAGTTTCTCAATGGCGTACCGCAAGCAACACATCACTTCCGCTCATTAATATTCATGACATTAGCTACTGTTGCTAAGTAGGGACAAGCCACCGTTTGTCCCTAATAGGAAACAAATGGAAATCGTGTACGAAGGAGATGTTTACAGAGCTAAACCTACCAATTCTCTCCGAAAATGATGTGTCTGGTGCCAAATTCACTGGCAAAGATGTGGAAGAACATAAAAATGTTCAGTTAAAGAGATGGCTTGAGTGTCGAAGGCTGAAAATGACGAAAAAAACGAGCTGACCTTAGCATAGCCTTAGCTTTTTTATCGACGCGACAGACAATGACATTCTCCTGTTTCAACAAGCTATCCTTTACCATCAGCACTGTTTTTCTTATATATCCTCTGGTTGTCCTACGTCTCTTACCGTTCTTGGGGGTAATTTAGTTAGCTTTGTATAGCGATCGCAAATGCTACTCAGTGACAGCCAACGAACACTTTTAATTTTTTCATTGATAACAAATCTTAATTCTATCAATTATTTACACTTCCCCCTTACTAAAGTTGTTTATTTATATTTCTATTTATATATATATGAAACAGAAACTGTAACACTGGCAGTCAGATACCATTGTAATTCTTTTCAGGTCATTCATTGTCAGACAGAAGCAGTACGGCACAACGTTACGCAAAAAAAAATAAGTTAAAAATACAAAAATGGCTTACCTCTTTGTCCTCTGAAAGACCATGACAACCCAACAAAATGTTTACTGCATATGAAATGTGAATGGATTCACCGAGCTGGTGTTAAGGTCCGTGCAAGTTGGTTCGGTCTTCATATTTTTTCCTCCCGAGTTTTTGTTTTCCGGAAACGTATGAAGGAAACATCCTTCATGTGTCGTAATGTCTAGAGTCGTTTCTACAAGTTCCAAAAAAGCAATGCGTGATCGGCATGTTCGTTTTTGAAACATTACTGGCGAAAAGTAGCACAAATTACGTTGTTTCTATGCGAGGGCGGGTCTATAGTGTCCCTTTTCGGCTTTACGATGAAACGTCACGGTCTAAAAATAGCATGCGTGCGGTACGCCATTAACAGAAGTCCAAGAAATGTGCGATTTCCATACTTAAATACTTTGTGCAACTGTTTTTCAAATGAATGCATCTATACTAGATGCTGTCTTTCTATTTAAAGCTTTCATTTGTCTCATGCAGTGAGTTATGTTGTTTGCCTCATTTACAGTAAATGCAAGTGTTTACCTTTCCTCCATCTGCATTATATTCCTTCTCATTCACATCTAGCAAGCGGGCTAAGCCAAAGTCAGTAATCTTGATATGGTTTGGAGATTTCACCAGGACGTTGCGAGCTGCCAGATCCCTGTGGACCAGCCTACGCTCCTCCAGATACATCATCCCCTGCAACACACGTGTGAATATAAGTTTAGAAAATACTGTACTCATTTATATGCAGTACGCAGCCACAGAGACATCAATGTTTACTGGCAGTGACCTGCAAAAATAAAAGCATGCAAGACTGAGTCGTGTTCAACATCACCGTCTGTCTTTGCCATCTCATCATTGCAGTGCTCTACAACCATCAAGACCCCATTAGCTTTTTCATAATTATTGTTGCAATCATCATTACTACCACACTGTTATTTCCATGCAAACTCTCATTAATCAACAACCCAAGTGTAGAAAAGCCCTTTATGTTGTAAAATTGCAATAACAACAGCCTCCATATGCATCAATATAGTGAAGGATTTTCAATTAAAACAGGATCCATAGGCGTAAGAAGAAACTCAGTATAGCCAGCGCATTTAATAATGAAACAAGAAAACACCCAGTCGCATACTGTTGCCATAACAAACTTTAATTAAAAATGATTACCTGCCTAATAAAGGCAAGCAAACAAGTTTAGATGAGCTTGCCTTGGTTCATATTTGGTACTTAATGCTGGCACCACACGTGATTATCTTGAGGAAGTTAGAAGGCAATCTAACACTCCCACACACTCATAGAATTAATACAAACTTTGCATCACCAGAAGTTATGAAACATGCTCTGAAATATGTATTGCAAATGAGCTGTCTCAGAACAAATCTTGCTGACACAATTACAGAAATTTGTGAGAAAAACTACACAGTGGCAGAAGAATAAACTCCATACTGTAAAGGAAATAAATTGTTTTGATAAAAACACACCATAAAAGTCACCATAAAACAATCAAGTTAATGAACAAGAAGGCACATTTTTTTGTGGAATTCAATAAACATATAGTATTATTTATAAATTTGTGGTGGGGTGGGGGAATCTTCCCTGAAAAGCATGTCTTACTTTGAATGTCTTTGTTGTTTCTCAAATTCACGTTGTGGAAAATCCATATTTAAACTGTCAGAAACATGCATTAAGGAACCAAGATGTTGTGGACATTGTTTTTCATGTAACTCTGGAGGAAAAAACAATTCAGAGGCTTGTCCATACTAGATATCACACCTCCAGATGAACACTGCCTTTAAATCTGCAGGGATCAGACGTGGCAAGCCAGCAAACAAAGGAGAAATGTCAGGACTTTGTATCAAGAGAGTTTTCCCTCACATTACGAGGATGTTACAAAAGGGTGGGAACAAGGTTTTGCACTCCTAGATAACCAAGTAGTGTCATACGCTGGTACTATTTGGAAAGAAAAAAACAAAAGTTGATCCCCAAAGTCTACTATCGATAAAGTTCTTTCCTTCTCGCATAATATTTAAAACAAATTCAAATGTACACTTAATACCTATTCAAAATTTAACAAAAAGGTCCAGTATCTTCCCTTCTTTTTCAATACTATAGTATTTCATGTGCTGATTTTAAAAATACTTCTTTTAATTCTTTATAAGGCAAATGACTTTTTTCGTAATTGATTAAAAACTTAAATTCCCCATAGGGACTGGTGGACATCACATTTTGGGTCAAGTAGGCTATAGTATAAACATTTGGTAAACAAATGTGGCTTACATGACCCAATCCGTCATGTCCACAATTGCGGACAGCGGGTCTCAGTTAAAATTGTATTAAAATATTTCATTATTAATCATTTTTATATATTTTGGTACAGTTGGTACACAAGTGTGGTCAACATGATCCATAATGTGTTGTAGTCATATGTGGATGGCAGGTCTCAATAATAATTATATCATATTAGAGCTTGGAAAAATATCATTTGGCGATATATCGCTATTCTTTATGTCACGATCTGAGTATCGATACTATTTTTGTGAATATCGATGCTTTAGATACTTCTAATGTGCTGTGCCAATGCAGCACCAGCCATAAGCCAACAAACTAGAGATGTCCCAGTCCGATCACTCTGTCCTGCTGCTTTTCTTGGTCGGCAGTCCGCTTGAGATTGCTTGTTAAAGTTAACAATGAGTGACAGCTGTTGAGGCTTTGATGTCGCTAGAGAACCTTGGGAGCGCTATACTTGAAAAATGCTGCATCGTTGAGCTTGTTTTAACACTTGAGGTAGTGTGAGTGACAATTTATTGTGTGTGTGCGTGTGTGTGTGCAAGTGAGCAGTAAGAGTGGATTTGAGTGGACTGACTCAATGAAGCATTTAATAAAGACTAGCATTTTTCTATGATTCTGTTTGAAAAAAATAATTCAGTGGGACAAGTTTTTTTTTTTTCTTTGGAACCTTTTTTTTATATCGGATCGGGACTCGGTATAAAATGTGATGTGTTTTAAATAGTTTTTGTTCTTTTTTGCACAGGAACAGTTGCTGCAACAGTTAATGCACTTTTCAATGTAAAAAACAGACTAAATTTCAAATGGCAAATTTTCTATTAGATTGAGGTCTGGAGACTGGCAAGGTCACTCCAGAACCTTGCTATACTTTTAAGGCAGCCACTTCTTGGTCAGAGTGGCTGTGTGCTTCAGATCATTGTCATGTTGGAAGGTCCAGCCACTACCCATCTTCAAGTCTATCACTGAAAGAAAGAGGTTGTGGCTCAAAATATGACGATTCTATCGTAATCGATTGCAGTAGTTGTCAATGGCAGTCAATGAGTTACATCCTATTAAATTTAGGACATGATCCTTTCGACATCCGATGTAAAATTTGAGTCGTCATTTGTCTCGACATCTGACAACATGCTCGAAATACGACAATCTATGACGCCGTCACAATTTCATGGTTTTCCTACAACATGGACGCACGGCATATTTTTATGTGAGAAAGATCAACATGGGTTCAAGAAGGTTAGTGCAGGTGGTGAAAAAAGGAAAAAGGGGACATTTACCAGTGAAATTAAGATGCAAATGGTAGAAAAATATCAGCCAGGTTTGCGTGTCTGTGAACTGGTTGGCAATACAGCTGGAATATGTCTATGATTTTGACGTCCACCCTCTAGCTCAATTTGCCAGTCTTTATAAGTTACGGTGGCAATTCTTATTGTGCAACACAACACGGCTACTGTCCGCCGTAGTTGGCGCCAACATCAACATGAAAAGTAAGAGTAAAATCTCTTTCGCACCTCTCTCAATCTGTCATCAGTCACAGGGTGCATTCAAGAACAGCATGCAAATCACAACGGCCACATTAGAACCCGATTCGTTACATTATTATTATTAGATTATTATTTTTCCGATCTGTATTTATTATGTATTTGTTTTGTCATGTGTAATTGCTATTTGTAATTGTACCAGTGGATTTATTAAGGATTTAAGGTAGGTTTGCCGGCTGTGGAACAAATTAATCGAATTGTAATGTACAACCCCTAGCAAAAAGTATGGAATCACCAGTCTCGGACGAGCACTCAGTCAGACATTTTATCATGTAGAACAAACTCGGAAAAAAGCTTGAAAAAATAATGAATTAGTTTCAAAAGTGCAACTCTTAAGCATTCAGAAACACTAAAAGAAATGAATAAAAAACATTGTGATGGTCAGTAAATGTTACTTTTATAGAGCAAGTGCAGGGAAATATGTGGAATCACTCCATTCTGAGGAAAAAAATAATGAATCATGAGAAACAAACAAAGAAATAACATTCAAAACACATCTCTAGTTTTTGTAGCATCACCTCTGGCTTTTATGACAGCTTGCAGTCTCTGAGGTATGGACTTGAGTATTCTTCATCAATTTGGTGCCAACTCTCTTTGATTGCAGTTGCTAGACCATCTTTGCAGGTCAGAGCCTTGCCGTGGACTTTTTTTTCAATTTCCACCCCAGGTTTTCAATAGGGTTGAGATCTGGGCTATTTGCAGGCCATGACATTGACTGGATGCGTCTTTCTCCAAGGAATGCTTTAACAGTTTTAGCTCTGTGGCATGATCCATTGTCATCTTGGAACATGACAAACATATGTTCAATTGAAGGGATAAGAAAGCTGTCTAAAATTTCAATAAGAACTTGTGCATTTTTTGAAGATTTAACCACAGCCATCTCCCCAGTGCCTTTGCCTGACATGCAGCCCCGTATTATCAAGGACTGAGGGAATTTTGATGTTTTCGTCAGGCAGTCATCTTTGTAAATCTCACTGGAACGGCACCAAACCAAAGTTCCAGCATGATCACCTTGTCAAGAGTCAAGAATCTGCATTGGACAAGGTGTCAAGAGTCAAGATTCTGCATTGGACCACCACAATGTTTTTTATTCATTTCTTTTAGTGTTTCTGAATGCTAAAGAGTTGCACTTTTGATGTAATTCATTTTTTTATTCGAGAGTTTTATCTGAGTTTGTTCTACATGATAAAATGTCTGAGTGAGTGCTCATCCGAGACTGGTTATTCCATACTTTTTGCTGGGGGTTGTATTCTTATTGGAAAATCCCACTTGCTATACGACAATTTCGACTTACAAATCAGGTTCTGAAACAAATTGAATTCGTATGTAGACGTACCACTGTATATAGATATTTCTATCTATAGTTGTCAATGGCCATTGCCTGCCATTGACAACTATAGACGCCAATTCATTTAGACTAGGAACACTGGCAGTGAATGCTCATATTTCAGTGCCCTTCAAAGTGCTAGACCATCAATACATTTTGACTGGGAGTCAAAATGGATTGTGGCTCCCATTTTGACTGGGAGTCAAAATGGACTGGATGTCTATTGCTGTCAATGGCAGCCAATTAGACTCCGATAACGGGTTAAAGAGGTCATGAGAGCATGCGGTAGTCAAGATTATATCATACCACTATAGTTAAGAAAATGGCAGGAAAAGACTGTGACATGTCTGGATTCTTTGTGCTCAACCACCCCTTTAAAGGCAAAGAGAACAAGCTCGCGCAGAAAAATGTGACCTACTGCCACGGTTATTTATGCTTATTGCACAGACTCGCGGGGAACAAAACCGGGTTAAACAATATTTTTCCCCCTACGTGTTTTGGGAAGACAGATGCTGCTCTGAATGAAGTGAAGGGCTGAAGATCAAATCAATAGCAAGGAGAGAGTGGTGAAGTAGCACCATTCTTCACCACCTGGCACTTCCCATTGCAGTTAATTCTGACAAGAAAATAAATACACAGAGGAAGCTGACAAGACACTCAAGCAGCACACCCACCAAAATGTATAATCAAGCGATTCATCCCGAAGGAACGTGATTCATGATGAAACACTCCTAATGAGATTGAACACTCTCTGTTAGCATGTACTAGGGGCGTGGGAGAGAAGTACATTTACTGGGAATACGTCTTTAGAGTAACGCGATCTTAATGGCTTTTGATCTTCATTAAGCAAAAGTACTTATTTGTTGGACAATCCAAGTAATTAAAACAATTGTATACAGTTAAATTTGATCTATCAGTATCAAAATCAGGTATGTCATTAGTATAGGATATGGGAAATACTGTTCACTCTTTCAGCGCCTTAACAATAATATAAGTCCAATCATATGGCTTCTTTTCAGCCATCGCCATCAATAGCAGCCACTGAGTTAATTTTACATTTTAAGTATCTAATTAGTGTATCACAATTTGTTCAGGTCTTTTGTGTGTTTTACTGTCTTTTGTTTTCTTTTCAACCTGTCCTGTTCAGCTGCTTTGACACAGAGAATGTGAATCCTAGTGTTCTTTATTTCTCTGTCCTCTCAAAACCCTTTTCTGTCCTGCTGCATTCTCTGAACAAACAGCACAATATAAACAGACACAATGGGAGTACACCAAATTACACATAAAAACTGTTCATTTTATATGACACTCAGATTTTTTTTCCCATATCGAAGCAGCTCAACAGGACAGGTAAAAAAATGTATACAATTTTATAGCTAGTAAGTTTTTAATCAAGATCCCTCTGTATGTCCTTAAAAGCAACAGACGTTGTGTAGCATTCACAAAGATTTGGTTCATATATCAAAGCCCTTTAAATCTGTTAGTCGTATTGTTTTTTTTAAAAATTGTATTTAGATTTTTTATTATTATGCTCCAATCCCCCATTTTATTTAATTTAATTTATTTATTTATTTATTTTTGCTGGCCGGTGCAGTGGTGCAGGAAGATGAGTACTGAGGTTGCTGCAGCACCCTCTGGTGTTGGGGGGGAGTGTTTTGGTAGATTCTTTTTTCATGTTGTTAAAAATAAATAAAACTATTTAACTTTGGGGATTAAATAAATATGTTGAAAAAGGTTTTTTTTCACGTCACATTGAATGAGGCGCTATTGGAACGGAAACCTTAACTGTTGACATAGGAGGCGTTAACATGGCGCAAAAACAAATTTTTCTTTCAAAAACTTTTTTTTTTTTTTCGAAAATTGAATTTGAGGTCGAAAATGAAGATGATAATGATGATAGTTCTATAGTAGTGCCCAGCGAGGAAAAGTTTGCTACAGATTTAGACTGTGGAGTCCATATCATTGTTTTTTTGTTGCTGTTGAGATGCCGCCGTGCAGAACGCTGTTGGATAATAGTGTGTAATTTATTTAAGTGTTGTGAAAAGGGGGCTGTTAAACCGAGGCTTATTGGACCTTTTAGTTTTGAAATGTGTTCAAGTGTTTTTGCGCTGTCTAGCTGCAGGGATTTGTATTACAATACACGGGCACTTTTTTTTCCCAATAGAAAAACTCCAACACACACATTGTAGGTGAACTAGAACGTTGTCTTTATAGTAACCTAGTAGTAGTAAGTTTTCAGCATGCTTTGTCTGGAGAAATGCCGCGAGCATGACAAATTTGGACCGAAATGGCTGTTTATGGATGGGAAAAAATAAAAACGATCCTCAGCACCCACTGCTCTGAGGGACTTCCAGCGTCCCTCAGCCAGTATGTATGAATTTTAATTCAGACAAAACATACGCAAGAACAGTGTTTTTCAACAGGTGTGCCGCGGCACATATTGTGCGAGAGATCATCAGGTGTGCCGCAAGAAATGATCTAATGTCACATTTAAACATATATATTGTAATGTCTGTAACTGTGTGGGCCCTTGAAAGGGCCATCAGACTGCAGAGTGGTGACGTAGCAGGAAGCAAGCAAGGAGGGAGGGAGAACGGCGTGAGAGCAAGTTAGCGGTCGCATGTTGCGGATGCCGCTGTTATTTTGTTTATTATTTTCCATTGTTGCCACAATAAAGTGGGAAAGTCATCATTGACTCCTTTCCTTCCTATTTCCCCATACGGGGCTATTACAATATTTACAGTATTTACGTCGCCGGGCGGAGTTGCAGTAGGAAGGAAGGAAGGAGTAGGTAGAAAGTTCTCGGTTGTGCGCAGATGAGCGAAGTTTTCTCGTGTCGCGTTCAAAAACTGGTCGGATTTCTAGCCATCAAAGACCTTGCTGTCCGCGACAATGTGGATTGTGGACCCCAACACGTACTGCACATTATTTGGTTAGACTCGTCATGTGTCAATATACTCGAAAGTGTCCTTTCTATTTTATCCATATGTGACGACCGTCAATCCTCCCCCTGTGTTATATTACAACACATTGTTGAGAACAGCAAGGTGGCTAATGGCTAAAAATCCGAGCAGTTCTTGAACGCGACACGATCAGCACAACTCCATGGTGCCAAGCAAGTTTAAACGTCTTCTCCAAACGAAACACCCATCGCTTCAAAACAAGTCGATGGACTATTTTGTTCGCCTTCGTGAAATCAGAGAAACAGGCAACTTTTTTTGTAATATAAAAACTGCGATGGAAAATGAGAAAGCCCTCAAAGCCAGTTACCTTATTGCTTAATCCAAAAAGTCCGACACCGTGACAGAGACATTAATACTACCTGCCTACAAAGCCATTGTCTGCGAGATGCTCGGCCCTGATGTGGTTAAAGACATTGCTCAAGTCCCCCTGTCTCATAATTCTGAGGTTTTTCAAGCCTAACTTCTATATAAAAAAATAATAATAAAAACTAAGACTGGGAGCTGTTGAAGAATAAGGATATCGACTTTGTGTTCATCTAAACAGGCTCAAGTTTCACACTGAGTAAGTATACATACTGAGAAATTATTTTATAATTGAATATACTGTACAGAAAATAATTTTGGAACATTTTTGGTTTGTGGTGTGCCGCAAGATTTTTTCAAATGTAAAAACGTGCCGTGAGTCAAAAAAGGTTGAAAAACACTGCTCTAGAAGACAAATAAATAATGGAGACAACCAAAAGATCTAGACCAGATTAACGTATAAAGCAGTTCAGGATGTCTGTGTGTCTGTTATACTTCCTCATACCTACTGCCAGTCAACCTTTCACTGAGCAAACAGATTTCTCTTTGCATTTGAAAGAAACAGAATAAAGTCTGTAAATTAAGGGAAAACCAGTCCAAAACCTGGTCTAAAACGCCACTTTGCCTAGATTTAGTCAGCGTACAAAATAGGGCTCTGCGTTTCTTAACCTTCACCGAACCCCTGAGGCTTACTCACCGAACCCCTAGGGTTCGATCAAACCCTAGTTAAGAACCACTGATCTAGAGCAACGTATAAAGCAGTTCACACTTTCTGTAGGTCTGTTATACTTCCTCATACCTAGTGCAAGTCAACCTTCCACTGAGCAAACCAATTTCTCCTCCCAATAGATAGAGGGCTAGCATTTCAAATAAACGGAATAAAGTCTGTAAATTAAGGATAAACCAGTCCAAAGTGTGGTCTAAAATGCCACTTTGCTAGATTTAGTCAGAGTACAAAATAGGGCTCGGCATTTCTTAACCTTCACCGAACCCCTGAGGCTTACTCACCGAACCCCTAGGGTTCGATTGAACCCCAGTTAAGAACCACTGATCTAGAGCAACATATAAAGCATTAAGGATGGACATAGTAGAGGGTTGGGCAAACTATTCTACAAAGTGCAGTGGGTATGGGTTTCCGTTGCAACCCATCAAAAGGACATCTTTTCACCAATCTGGTGTCTTCCAAATGCAATCAGTTGATTGCAGTCAGGTGCTTCTTGTTTTTGCGGTCCCCTCATTGGTTATACTGCCTGTGCTGGATCAGTTGTAACAAGGACCAGGACCCTCTGCGGCCCTTGAAGACCGATTTGTCCTCCCCTGATACAGTACATAGAAGCAACATGCTTTGTCTTCAACAGTGAGAACTTCAACACAGATTCACCATACCATAAATGATAATACAATGTAACTACAAAATGCAATTCCTGAACAACTTAAGCGGGGGATGCTTTGCTCTGCAGTATCACTTTTCCGTTAATTCCTCTGACGGCTATAGCAATCAATTCCAATGACCTCTATAACCTTGAGGAGAAGTTACCGACCTTTGTTCCGTTTGTGCATTTCTAAATTGATTTGCAAGGCAATATTATAGGAACGCATCCATTCTAGCCCTGTAACAGGGATCTACAGTATTTACCTTATTTTTATTGATTTGATCTCAAAAGGAGGACTTAACAAAATAAAGCACGCCAAAACATTCTACTAAGATTAAATATATAGACTGCATACAGTGGTACCTCTACATACAAAGTTAATTTGTTCCAGGGCCTTGTTTGTCGAAGTCGAAATGATCATATGTCGAGCAGGATTTTCCCATAGGAATACATTATAATTCCATTAATTCATTCCACAGCCCAAAAACCTACACTAAATGCTTAGTAAATACTGCCGGTACTTTTACAAATGGCAATTACACATAGCAAAACAAATAAATTATAAGTAAAAATCGGAATAATATAATAATAATTATTATTTTTGTAACAATGTAACGAATCGGGTTCTAATGTTGCGGACGTT
Source organism: Corythoichthys intestinalis (assembly GCF_030265065.1). Lineage (NCBI taxonomy): Eukaryota > Metazoa > Chordata > Actinopteri > Syngnathiformes > Syngnathidae > Corythoichthys > Corythoichthys intestinalis. The sequence goes on along the minus strand of NC_080406.1, from coordinate 42,660,570 downwards.
TTTTGCTGTACCTGAACGCACCATGCCCGAGAGCGGTGAGCTTGAGAGTTTCAGTTTCACTTTCAATGTTTTCTTGAGAACACCGTCAACTTTGGTGGTCAAGAGGTGTTTTGTGTTGAATAAGTTGTGAAATAAATGATAAAAACATGATGAAGCTGGCAATTTCTTTGGTGATGATGCCACAATAATAATTGTCATCTTAACTTATAAAGACTGGCGAACGGTGGTCGTAGGAGGACCATGGAGATGTATTGTTGAGCCAGTTCACGGATGCGCACCCCACGTTCATATTTTTCCATAATTTGCATCTTCATTTATCAGGAAATTGTCACCTTTTTCCTTGTTTCACCACCTGTACCAACATTTTTGAAACCTGTGTTGATTTTTCACGCAAGAAAATCCGCCGTGCGTTTGTCTGCGGTGCTGTCATGTCGTCGTATTTCGAGCATGTCGTTGGATGTAGAAATAAATGGCTAGTCAAATTTTACGTCGGATGTCGAAAAGATCGTGTGTCGAAGCGATTGTATGTCGAAGTACCACTGTGTGTATATATATATATAAAATATATATATGTAAATATGGCGGAAAACACAGACAAGACTGACATAGCAGTTTCTGCTCTTGCACCTCTGTTTAAAACAAACTGCTGTATTTTAAGCCAAAAGAACTGTTGTGTTTGATAGAACAATACAGTATGTCTATATGCTGCCATAGCAGATTTATGGCACACTGAGCCTCCGAACCATTTTTAATTTGTCCGTTTTACGCTGGAAACCCCCGTTTACAGACGTCGCGCAACCGGTTTTGTTTCAATCCAGCCATAAAAAGAAGGTAAGTAATTATATTTATTATTCAAAATGTCTGTCATTTTTACCTTAGAATCATTAAATCTCTGATATTTAGTTAAAAAAAAAAAACAAACAAACAAAAAAACAACTTTAAAAAATTATTCACTGGCATATTTGAAACTTTTAAACAAATTACGTCACAACGAAAAATTTGGCGTCTGTAAATAATCACGGATATCTACCTCATAACTATCGCTTAATTGTATTTTTTTTTTTTGTGACTGTCGCATTTTCCCCGATATTTTAGATGATAAATAATCGAACCAAACAAAGAAAAAATGAAAAATAACGTTTAAAAGGGTAAATATACAAAAAAGAAAATCTCGGCCACTCCTTGTTGTCTGCGATTTCTGCATCGCGACCCTTGTTATGTCACCATATTCCACCCATAAAAATCCCCCAAAAATTCGGCTGTGGCCATTCACAGCTGTGTCTTGACACTGAAGTGATACATGGTACATGGAGTTTTTGGATCGTTAAAATTGTGGCGTCTTTAATTCTGCTCTCGCGTGCTCTAGGGGTGTAACGGTACACAAAAATCTCAGTTCGGTACATACCTCGGTTTTGAGGTCACGATTCGGTTCATTTTCAGTACAGTAAGAAAACAAAATGCAAAATATAAATGTGCTAGTTGTTTATTACACACCTTTGTGCTTTCAACAATAGGAACATTAGCCTATACAAAGCTAGAATTCGCTCAAAAAGTAGCGGGTTTTTAAAGATAATCCAACAACAATTTGCCTTTCAGACCCCCCGTATTGGTCAGCTTTCTTTCTGAAAGAAAGAAGAAAAAAGAAGTCCTGTGCTAAAGAGAAAAGCAATCCCAATGACAAAGATTTTAACATGTATTTTACAAATGAAATGCCTCAATGAATCATTTTTTTTTCTTATCAACGGTTTTCAAAAGCTTTATTGGTGGATTTTCTCAAGTTAAAGCGTCACACAGAAATTAATAAATTTAATTGTGTAAGTGGGATCTGTATTATTCTTATTATTTAATTACAGGTGTTTTAGCTCATTTCAATTTATTTTATTTAAATGGGCTATTCTTTATTTTTTGATGTGTTTATATTTTCCAAATGTGATGTAGTTTTGATTTATATTGTATATTTTATGTTGTATAACTTTAGTTCCTATGTGAATATTAGTTCCTACTTGTTTTGTTGTAGTAGGAGGGTTTTGTATTGAACACGGGGCAGTGCTGGTTATTATTATAGCAGAGAAGACAGCAGTAAATCAACAAAGACATGTCAACTGTGCCCCGATCTACCACTCAGGAGATCTGATGGACTCAAAAAATGGGTTACGATTGCATATTACTTTGAAAATCGACCGGATCCACCGTATTTTTTCATGAGTGACTTCTGGTCTGCCCGATCCTAGCTACCGGCAGTAGTATTGACGCAGGAGGGTCGCGTCTCGCGTCAAATAATAAACTCTGCCGTTCTTTCCGCGAGCGTCGTGTTGAGCCGCTTCTGCGACGCGTCTAACACGCAGCTGCACTGCGGCTGGTGTGCATTGGCTGATTGACATTAATGCCCGTGTTTCACTGCGTTGTCGCGCCGTTGACGTTTCTGGGTTATATACTGTCCTACCGTGTTGGTCCTCATTATAGTAGAGAAGCCGGAGTAAATATAATATACACAAAGAAACTGTAACACGATTGACTCACAACCTCGAAAAGTAAGGGTTACATTATGTCAGAAACTCGTTCGGTACGCCTCTGTTCCGAACCGAGCACCACGTACCGAAACGGTTCAATACAAATACATGTGCCGTTACACCCTTACCGTGCTCTCACCTCCAGTTGGGTTTTGCTCTTTTAATTTTTTTCTATTTTTCTTTTTTTTTTAAATACCCTCCTGTTCAAAATTTTTCTTCCCCTAGAAAATTGAGATTTTAAGCTTTCCAATGATGTATCACACATGCATATCGGACAATTTTGAAATTTGGCCATATATATATTAAATCTTACTTTTTTAATTTTGTCATGAATAAATAACAGGATGACCAAATCATTGTGCAACATCTTGAGTCTTTTCATTATGTTCATTATTTTCATGGTTTCAGCTAGCCCTGCAACTTGTGATGTAACGTGCGAAAAAAGCACTGATATATAGTGTTTTATTTTTTCAGAAATATATTGCTTAACCCAGTTTGTTTGTCACCCAAGATTACACTTTATTTACATTGCCTGCATTTAAATGAAAAAAAATGACAACATTTCTCAAAAGGATCAGATATTTGGTGACTATTTTTGCGAAATTATGACGATCGAGCTTTATTAGAGATTTGTGGCATCAGTGCAACGTTTGCCTGATGTAGCACATGCTTAATGAATGCTATGGATATAAAAAGATCCCAGTGGGCACGGGAGAGGGTGAATCATTGTTTGAGGAATGAGGTGTGACAAATCAGACCAACGTGGAGGAGAAACGGAAAGGATTACACAATACTGATGAAAGCAGTATGCTTTTCTTTCAATTTGAACTACCGTGTCAGAATGAATTTAAATAATGACGTTGGGGGACAGCTTCAATATGAAGCACCAGACGAGGTAAGCATGGAGAGTGAGGGAGAGACTTTGTGTATATATATACATTTATTCTCTCTGATGAATGCCAAATGCAGCAGACAACAGAAAGCCTACAGCACACAGGGTATTCGCATTAGTATAAGAACATCACAAATGTATGATATTTACAACTATACCCAATGAATCTGACTCCAATAGCAACACCACTACTACTACAACTACAACAGGGTACAATATTTAGTCAGTCAATTAGACAGTCATCTCGAAAAATTAATGACCAATTACTAACCAGTTTTTTTAATAATTTCAGGGTCAACAAAAAGTGCAAATCATTTACGAAAATAAAAGTTTGCCCATTTCATTATTAAGTGCATCAATAAAGACCACAACCCCACTAATCCATCTCATAGTCAATAAGCTAAAGTGCAAGACACCGAACATTTTATGTGGGATGTGGACACAGCTCAGTGAGCATTAAGTCAGGTAGCTGAAAACACTCAACTCCCAAGGTGCCCACCAATTCAAATTGTTCAATTTCAATTGCAGCCTTTTGCCACAGCAAACAAGTTGTCTTGTTCATCCAGGCGTTTGCACTTAATTGTGAAACCAATGCAACACAACCATAAAATAAATCTAGATTAATTGAATCAATTTTGAGCAATCACATAATTGATGAACACTCTGTTGATAGTCAAACAAACACATAAATCTTGACTACAAACAACCCATTTTGAAACAAATTTACACAAGGTCAATAAGGGATAATGTGTATCTACACATTATGCCTAAATACATGCATCTCTGCAGGGATATTGCTTCCAATGTGACTCACTGGGCCATACTAAAGACATCCCTCGTTTGATGGTTTGTTGAGAGTTCAATGAGGAAGATCTTTTTCTTCCTGATGGGAATTCCTGTCTCATTTCAGTTAGGTTGACCCACTGTTGTGGATTTTCCCACGCTGTTAAAACCTTAAATTCACAATTGTAACGTTCCAGTCACAGTGGACTTGAGGGTCGATCAATATCTGAAACCTACTCATTTGAAAGCACCTCTGCAATTATCACAAATCCCTTGTGTAATTCTTCACCAAATATTTATTGAAATAATAGTGCCAAAATTGCTACTTATAAAACAGGAAAATATCTATTAGGCCGTTCAAAAGTCTATTAGACAAAATGCAACATTTTTTGAGGTGTGTCTTTGTGCCATATTAGCTGGACATGTTTCGCGTCATGTTACTAATACTGTGTGGTTGCTGCCAGCCTGCTGGTGCGCCAGACCCTTGCAGTCACATTGGGATCAGGTGGCATATTTGAACCATGAGCCAACAACATGACCTTGTCCTGGAATGGCCATTTGAGCCCAATAATGGTTGCGGGAGGGACTTTGAGAGTGTTAGAAAACCTCAGACACCAGATGGATATGTTTACGCACTTGGCAACAGTCTATGAATGTTTCTTTTTTTTTGTTTTGTTTTACCTGCTGCTTGTGAGGATTTTTATCCTGTGCATTTTCCACTCTTTTCGACCCAATGTTTGTTTGTTTTTTAACTCTTTGGCTGCTACTGACGGCAATAGACGTCAATAGCAAAGGGTAAAGGGGCAATAGTTAATGAATGTTCATTAAAAAATAGAACATTTCTTCATTTACGAACTAACAAAATATATACTGTACTCTGTGTACATTGGCAGGGAATGGGTTAAGCTGCTTTTTTCCGACCTCCATTGTTACACTACTCAATGCTGGGTTTGGATCGACTTGAAGAACCTGACTTTTATTGAGCTTTAATCAAAGAGAGAGGAGAATAAAGCTACAAAGATAATGCTGGGAAAAAACTAAACACTAAACATCAAAGATTTAGTGAGACGCAGAGAAACAAGTAGGGAAAAAAAAAAAACTTTGTGATGAACAATGAAGCCAAGGCATCTTTTGGACCATTCCAGAGAGGGTCTAGCTGGAGTATTCTTTTGACTCAAATAGTACAAACAATAGATTTCTTTATAACTGGGTTACAAAAAAATATAATGCTATACAATACTCTGTTCAAGCAGTTTGTTTGTTAATACAAACGTACACTCAACCAAATTACAGTGGTATGAAAAAGTATCAGAACCTTTTCGAATTTCTCACATTTCTGCTTAAAATCACCATTAAATGTGATCTGATCGTTGTCAAAGTCACTCAGATGTAGAAACAATGTCTGCTTTAACTAAATCCACCCAAAAAGGTATACGTTTTCATATTTCAATGAGGATAGCATACAAAAAAATGACAGAAAGGGGAAAAATAAGTAAGTGAACCCTCTGCCACAGGAGACTCAAAGAGCAATTAAACCCAATTCTCACCAAAGAATTTAAGTCAGGTGGGTGCCCAATCACTCATGAGTAGTTTAAAGCTGCCCTGCCCACTTTAAAACACACACCAGGTAAGAATTGTCTTGATGAGAAACATTGTCTGATGTGCATCATGGCTCAGTCAAAAGACCTGTCTGAAGACCTGCGATCAAGTATTGTTGATTTGTATGAGGCTGGGAAATGATACAGAACCACCTCTAAAAGTCTGGGTGTTCATCAATCGACAGTCAGAGTAGTTGTCTACAAATGGAGAGTTTGGCACTGTTGCTTCTCTCCCAAGGAGTGGCTGTCCCCCAAAGACGATGTCAAGATTTCAGCGCGGAATGTACAGGGACGTACAAAAGAACCTTGAGTTTCTGCTAAAGACTTACAGAAATCACTGGCACAGTCCAATATCTCTGTGCACACATTAACTAAATGTAAAACTATGGCCAAGAATGGTGTTTATGGGAGTACTCCACGGAGGAAGCCACTGCTGTCTAAAAAAAACTGCTGCTTGTTTAAAGTTTGCAAAAAGGCACTTGGACACTCCACAGAAGTTTTGTGGTCGTTTCCAAAAAGTTTGTGGACTCATAAAACCAAAGTTGCATTGTTTGGGAGTAACACATAACATCATGTGTGGAGGAAAAATGGAACAGCTCACCAACATCAACACCTCATCCCCACCATGAAGCATGGTGGAGGGAGCATCATGATTTGGGGCTGTTTGCTGCTTCATGGCCTGGACAACTTGCAATCATTAATGGAAGAGTGAATTCAAACGTTTATCAGGATGTTTTGCAGGAAAACTCTAGGCCGTCTGTCAGGCAGATGAAGCTAAAAAGAGGATGGGTGCTGCAACAAGACAATGATCCAAAACACAGAATTAAATCGACTTTAGAATGGTTTCAGAAGAGCAAAATACACTTTCTGAAGTGGCCAAGTCAAGGTCCAGACTTGAACCCCATTGAGATGCTGTGGCATGACCTAGAGACAGCGATTCATGCCAGACATCCCAAACATCTGACAGAACTACAGCAGTTTTTTTAGAGTGAATGGGCCAGGATAAGTCCTGATCGATGTGGCAGACTGAACTTCAGCTACAGAAAGCGTCAGTTATTGCTGAGCAATTATGGGGAAAAAAATCTAAAACGGGATTTATTAAACTTTTTAGCTCAATTACACTTAATATATGATTATCTGAAAAAATATTTTCAAATAAGGTAGAAAATAAATCAATAAATTATAATTAGTGAATAAATTCACATATAGGGATTTGGTTTCGAAAGTGTTGTGTTCTAAACCAGGCTGTTTACAAGAAGCAAAGCAACAACATTTTGACTGTCAACACTTTCGTGTGAAAGACAGAATGGGAATGCTCCCTAAGCAGCTTGTTGCTCACGTTTTGCTGGGTCTATAGTTTCCAGCATGACATTTCTCACAGTTTAATTAATATTAACAGGTAGAAATATACAGGAGGACACTTCTCTCTAAGCTACTTCCTACTCAACTTTTGCAGGTTAGCATAACATTAAACTGTGTGAACTTGCTAACTCTGATGCAAGTTAGACTTTAAGTAGCAAAATTAATGGCGTGTTCCGACCTTCCACAACATTGACGTGTTTCTGCTGCTGCTGCTGCTGGCGGGAAAAAAAAAAAAAAAAAACTTCTAATATCCCTCCTCTTTGAAGGGGCGGAGAAGGCGGCATGTTGTATTTCTGTCGAGGTAGTGTGAGTGTGCGTGTGTGTGTGCGGGGTCTAGTCATCAGCCAATCAAACGTGTGTTTGACGCGGGGAAAAATGGACTGGCACAATCAGCAAGTGAAAGGGGGTAAATATAAGTCTGAACATAATGAAAATAGTTCACTTATTAATGGCAGGGTCAATTCTATCCTTACATCATATGGGAAGATAATCTAAATTACCAGTATAATTTAACTCATTTCATAATGCAAATTTCAGCATCCTAAAAAGTTGGTAGTGTTATGTCCCTACCGTCCCCATGCAAACTAACGCCCTTGCTTTTAAAACATGCACATACAGCAATTCAATACTAAAGTGACATGAATTGAAACCTGAACTTCATCGGTCACATATTATTTCTTAGAGCAGGAATAAGGAAGGAAAGCTACCGCCTTTATTTTTACAGACAACAAACATTTCTGGGTCAGTAAATGTTTTTATAGGGCCATCTAATAAGAGAAAAACTAATGATTTTATTCAGATTTTGGCCTAGTTGTTGACTGATAATTTTCCACGAGATGAATCACATAACGGTATTTCTCCCCTTTTTAGTATCAGGTCAGTGTTTTGTTACATTTATATATGCCTTTAAGATTTGTCCTGTTTTTCCGAGTTAAAAAAAACAAAAAACAAAAAAAAAGACACTGTGACGTTTTTACCTTCAACATTAGGCATCTCATGTGAAACTAAAGCCCCTTTTTTGTTAAATATAAGCATACATACGTGACATATTTGGAAATTGTAAAGGAACGATGTTCTGCCAACAAGTAAAATAATGGGACATTCCTAATCACATTGGATGCACATTGGGTGTCTGTCACAAGCTCAGGTTATGACGAAGGTTGGCGACTGTTGAGAGACAGAAACTATTTACAGCTGTTCTAATTTCTTCAGGAGACGGCGACTGCTCCATCTCTGCTGAGCTAATCGCTTTCTTGTGTTCAAGTGTAGGCAGCCCATTTTTAGTTGCGCTTTCAAGCGAGACAGCGTGGGGATTGCCTCAGGTTGTTTACAGCGGGGCGGCTGAGTTGAAACACACCTCGCTTGCAAACATTCACTGTACATGGTCTAAACGATAATGTTATCCCACAGGATGGTCTTTAAAGTGTGATATTTATCTTGAAGAAGATATCACAAAATGGTTTGTATAATGAACTGTGGAAAAAAAAAAGTTCAAATGTTCCACAAAGCACAAATTGGGATGGGGGTTGAAAAGAAAATTGAAAAAGAATTAAGAACATTTATCATAGTGAGGAAGAACCAATAAATGGCACATAAAGCAAAGAGTGTATAGTATATGGTTTTCTAAAATTACCAGGCACGGTAGGGGAATATTTCTGGGCTAACAGAATATGCATGCTGTCAGTTTATGTAAACAGAAAAAAGTGGCAAAGCAAATGCAGGCCATCTTTCCAAGTGAAGCAACCATCTGAACAGTCTAAAATGCATCTGTTTTTATGAGAGACGTGCATGATAAGCAGACATTGCAATGAAAACCTCATTTTTCATTTTTATCAATACTGCAAAACCGCACACATGCGTATTTGACCTCCATTATGTGTTTCTTGACTCATCACACTGATAAAAGCAAAAAGCTCAAAACTTTCTGTTTAAGAACTATATTAATGAAAAATAGCTTCAGGTTGTCTATCAAGGACATTTGTCGGATTGTCTAAATTCCTTCAATCCACCAAATATAGCTACGTCTTTTAAAGGTGCTATGAAATACTAGAGCAAATGACTTTAAAACGATAGCAGAACATATTTTTTTAAAATAGAAAACATAAAAAAGTAAAAGGCATAATAATAATGAAAGTCGATATTGATTAGTCTTCTTTTCTCAGCTGCTTTTATCTTGTCCACTAAAAAAAGTTGATTTTACAACCAGCTAGCATGCTATTCATTGGCTTTCTATTCTTTGTTGCCAAGAGACCGTTTTGTCATTCTGTCAACATGTACTAGCAAGGGCAGCATTAGAAAGCTAGGCATGATCATCAATTTTTGTTGTAATGTCATAACCAGATTTGCAGAAAAAAAGTTGCCTTTCCCCTCACTATTTATTAACCCCCCCCCCCCATCCATTACTTTTTTTTAGCCTGTTAAGCTACCTAGACAAGAGAATGGGAATCTGAATGCCTTTATACAGTGGTATGAAAAAGTATCTGAACCTTTTGAAATTTCTCACATTTCAGCTTAAAATCATCATCAAATGTGATCTGATCTTTGTCAAAATCACACAAATGTAAAAACAGTGTCTGCTTTACCTAAAATCACCAAAACATATACAGGTTTCATATTTTAATGAGAATATCATGCAAACAATGACAGAAGGGGGAACATAAGTAATGAACCCTCAAACTAAGGAGACTTAAAGAGCAATTGAAACTAATTTTTACCAAACAATTTAAGTGAGGTGAGTGCCCAATCACTGATGAGTGGTTTAAAGTTGCCCTCCCCACTATAAAACACACACCTGGTAAGAATTGTCTTGATGAGAACCATTGTCTGATGTGCATCATGGCTCAGTCAAAAGAGCTGTCTGAAGACCTGCAATCAAGGATTGTTGATTTGTATAAAGCTGGGAAAGGATACTAACCCTCTAAAAGTCTGGATGTTCATCAATCGACAGTCAGAAAAGTTTTCTACAAATGGAAAGTGTTTGGCACTGTTGTGTCTCTTTCAAGGAGTGGCCGTCCACCAAATATGACGTCAAGAGTTCAGCGCAGAATACTCAGAGAGGTAAAAAAGAACCCTAGAGTGTCTGCTAAAGACTTACAGGATCACTGGTCCAATATCAGGATTTGAGGCTGTTTTGCTACCTCAGGGCCTGGACAACTTGCAATCATTAATGGAAGAATGAATTCAAAAGGTTATCATGATGTTTTGCAGGTAAACCTAAGGCCGTCTGTCAGACAATTGAAGTTAAAAAGAGGATTGATGCCTCAACAAGACAATGATCCAAAAGACAGAATTAAATCAACTTTAGAATGGCTTCAGAAGAACCAAATACACGTTCTGGAGTGGCCAAGTCAAAGTCAAGACATGAACCCCTTTGAGATGCTGTGGCATGACCTAAAAAAAAAAAAAAACGATTCATGCCAGACATCCCATGAATCTGGCTGAACTACATCAGTTTTGTAGAGAAGATTGGACCAAGATTAGTCCTGATTGATGTGCCAGACTGAGCTGCTGAGACTGCAGCTACAGGGAGCATCTGGTTGAAGTTATTGCTGCCAAAGGCGGGGGCACAAAATAATATATGTGATGGTTACCTTACTTAGTTTCCCCCCTTCTGTCATTGTTTGCTTACTATCCTCATTAAAATATGAAAACCTATAAATGTTTGGATGATTTAAAGCAGACACTGTATTTTCATCTGTGTGATTTTCACAAAGGTCAGATCACATTTGATGGTGATTTTGTGCAGAAATGTGAGAAATTCCAAAAGGTTCAGATACTTTTTCATACCACTGTAGACCGAAGAGTTTTAATGTGCCACATAGGGGTTTGGTGTACTCCCATTGAGTCTGTTTATATTGTGTTTTTTTTTTTATACAGAGAATGCAGGTGGACGCAAAAGGGTTTTGGGGGTAAGAAAAAAATAAAAATCATAAAAATCATTATAAAAAAAAAAAAAAATCATTAAATACACATTCTACTGCCTAATGTAAGTAGCGATGCTATCGTGATATGACTATTCTTACCAGAGGTCATCATGTGGGGGCTGGGGGGACCCAGCAAGTGGAGGACAGGTTTGGAAGGGTGGATCAGGTTGAAAGGTGAGTCAAAGTAAGCAGTGTCTGTAATGGGTAATGTAGGAACCCATTATGAGGACAAATCTCCTGTGATAATGAGTAACTCAACGTCAAATATTTCAGTTATTTGATCACTAATCCTGGCACCAACAATTATATTTCCCTGAATGTGTCTGGTTGCACCGCGTCATGCGTGTACACAATATGGCGTGTGTTACTCATGCAGAAAAAGCAAAACTGCTATGCAGGAGCCGAGAGCTAGGCATGGCACCACCCGTGCCAACCGAGGGAAGAGTGGACAAGGTGCGCCCCTTCTCCCGCAAATCTAGCGGATAGAAACAGTCAGAACCTCAGGACCCAAGGTGGTCCCCCAGTCCATCCAAGTCGCCGCCAACCAACCTTCGGGAAGAGGATGAAGAGACACCCATCCAACCCTCCACGCCCATCTCCACCATCATACACCCATCCGCACCAAAGCCGCTGCCCCTCATCCAGCTAGGGCCGTTACGAGACCCCCACGGCCCAAGGGCAGGAAACAACCCCCACCCGGAGAGAACGACACCCGAACACTCCACTAACATTAACCGCAAGGTGACTGCTGCCAAGGACGACACCCAGTTAGAGTGGAAGAGGAACACAGGGAAAGAGAACGACAGGAGGCCATCGCAAGATGGAGTGGAAAGTAGCGGAACAACAACAGGGAAATTCTTCCCAGCTGTCTGTCTCTTTTCACCCGCCGTAGCTCCATTGTTGAGCATAATGTATGTGGTTTATTAAAAGAAGGTGTGGTAGAGGGTTAGGCGACAGACAGCCACCTGTTTCGATCTATTACCTGCGATAGATGTCCAATCACTTTGACCGTCCAAATTCAAATGGATTGGACATCTAGTAGTAAAGTAATTCAAATTCACTCTATTAAAAGACCTACATGATTGGACATCTATCATTTTTAAGGGCACTGAAAGTGTTAATATAATAAGCTCATGAATTTGAATATGGCGGAAAACACAGACAAGACTGAAAAAGCAGTTTCTGCTCTTGCACTCCTCCTTAAAATAAACTGCTGTATTTTAAGCCAAAACAACCGTTGTGTTTGATAGAACAATATGTCTATATGCCGCCATAGCAGATTCATGGCGCATTAAGCCCCCAAACTATTTTTAATTTGTCCGTTTTACCCTGAAAACCCCCGTTTACAGTAGTCGTGCAACCGCTTTTGTTTCAACCCAGCCGTAAAACGAAGGTCATTAATTATATTATTCATAATGTCTGTCATTTTTAGCTTAGAATCATTAATTGATGTCTAATATTTCATTTGAAAAAAAAAAAAAAAAAACGACTTTAAAAAATTATTCCCTAGCATATTTTACACTTTTAAACAAATTATTTTTTTTTCATTCATTCATTCATTTTCCATGCCGCTTTTCCTCACGAGGGTCGCGGAGGTGCTGGAGCCTATCCCAGCTAACTCGGGGCAGTAGGCAGGGGACACCCTGAACTGGTTGCCAGCCAATTGCAGGGCACAAGGAGACATACAACCATTCACGCACGCACTCATACCTACGGACAATTTAGAGTGTTCAATCAGCCTACCAAGCATGTTTTTGGGATGTGGGAGGAAACCCACGCAGGCACGGGGAGAACATGCAAACTCCACACAGGAAGGCCGAAGCCCGGGATTGAACCCTTGATCTTAGAACTGTGAGGCAGACGTGCTAACCACTCAGCCACCGTGCCACTTAAACAAATTATGTCACAAAAAAAAATTGGAAAAAAAAAAAAAAGTTTAAAAGGGTAAACATATGAAAAAGAAAATCTTGACCACTCCTTCATGTCTGCGATTTCTCCATCGCGATCCTTGTTACATTACCGTATTTCACCCGTAGAATCCCCCAAAAATCCAGCTATGGCCATTCACAGCTTTGTCTTGACACCCAGTGATACATGCTACATGGAGTTTTTGGATTGAAACAAGGTAAGTATGCGATAACATCTCGTTAAAATCATGGCGTCTTTAATTCTGCTCTTGCGTGCTCTCACCTCCAGATAGGGTTTCACTGTTTAAAAACATATTTTTAAAAAAAACATGCTTTCCTGCTCTAAAATTTTCTTCACCCAGAAAACTGACTTTAAGCTTTCCAATGATGTATCCCATATGCATATCGGACAATTTTGAAAGTCGGCCAAACTGGGGGTCTTAGAGCGGACCTTCAAGTCACCTGAGTGTTTTCCGCCATAGACAGCTAACATGCTGCAGGCGATTGTGGTATGTTTGTAAGAGGCTCATTTCAAGACGTGAGAATAAAAATTCTCCAGCTTCCTCCTCTGAGCTTTGGGAAGTGTCACTATACATGTGCCTGGATCCTACAAAGTCCTACAAAGATTTTACTCTCTTTATTAAAAAAAAAAAAAAGGGTAGGGTGGGTGTTGGGGGGAGAGAACAATCCCGGTCAATTAAGTCAACTGAACAGAGTATTTCTTCATAGTTTGGTATCATTTGCTTGATGATACACTCCAAAACAACCTTGAGCTTCAGTTCAACAAAGCACCACAGGGGAATTTGAAAAATGGTGCAAGCTTTGAACAGATACCATTTAAGGTTTTAGACACACTTAAAAATGAACCTTCACATACAGCGCATGTGGGGTGAAGTACCTGGTAAGTGAGAGATAAATTAAAATGAGTTTTCAAGGAGACAATTCATGTACAACACATATTAATAATTAATTGAGTTGTGCACATGGGTATTGCTTTGAGATCAGTGTGAAGGTTATGTTTTAATGTGATTTTGTTCCCACTGCAACGAATGGCTGTGGCTATTTGTTCTCGGACAAAAAAGATACAATCAAAAGAAACATTTATTATATTTTGGGAATTTTCTAAATATATTTAAAAAAAGGAGAATTCCAAAAAGTGTCAAAAGTAATTGAACTACCATTATACGTAATTATTTGATATCAATGTAATTTATTAAACATATTTTTAGGAAAAAATAACATTGATAATATGTAAGACATGTAAGGCTTTTGAAAGCATGTGGCTTATTCAATGGTGTAAATTGATTGCCAGAGAGGTTGTCCAGCAATTCAAAGACACGTCTACGTTAGTGTTAGCGAAAAATTCCAAGGGGAAATAAATATAAAATTACAGTACAATCTCCAAGTGGGAAGGGGATGTTTGAGCAAACAGTGCAAAGGTTTGACTTGAAAAGGTGAAAAAAAATCTCATATGTTTAAAGACAACATATGAGAATTAAAAAGAAAAATGCCAAGAAGACACGCAGGCTAAATTAATGGTTCCAAAGGGAAAAAAAACCAACCAAAACAATGGTCACTGAAGTAAATCAAAACTTGCAAACCTTGTAACAAATAAAAATACAGAGGGAATTATCTCCTTGGCTGCTATTGATGGTGAAAGAAGTACAATCCATTAGAACTGGGATGCCAGGCAGCAAATGAACATTCATTCACTGCCAGCCCTCCCAGGTCAAATAGATTAGACATTTACGTGTGACAAACCATTTAAATTCACAGCAAAAGAATGAAAAAAGCCACATGATGGGACATCTAAAAACATCAATGGCAGTGAAAGAGTTCATAAAAATAAAGTATTGCTTTTTCGGTGTTCCATATTCTTACATTTTTATATAACAAAAACTCGAAAGGATCACTGTAAGAGCTTAAAAGTGACTCCAGTTGATTGCCAAGCCCACTGGTTTTGTTGAAACATTCCATGTGTAGTCAACTTCAACTTTAAAATTCTGAGAAAGAGCTACTAAAGATAGTCATTACAATGACTAACAGCTTCAAGCGTGTAGAAGTAGTTTGGATACTTAAAGGCTTACATGCATATTCGTTGTGTGAGCTGCTTGTACTTATGCATTTCCTGAAGTGTCCTACCGCATCCTTTTACATGCAATGTGTTTGCGTGTGTTTACGTTGGAAGAGACAGACTGAAAGCTTGAGATACAGTTGCTTGTTTGCAACAGCAATAATAGAGCAACAGTGAGTTATTGCAGCACTAATCTGTTCCTTTCTGTACCATTTTTTTTGTTACCGCCGAGGGGAATTTTAAGAACTGGGCACATAGAAAGTAGTAATCAATTAAGAGACTTTACTGGAGAACTGGGGTGTACAATTCAGACTGATGCAATGAGAATTACAGAGGCAAAAGAGTGTCTGTAACACTTCGACTGTAATGACTTGTCGTAAACATACACCATGTTTCCACTTGGCAATGCAATTTAGTTTAGCTTGCCGTAGGAATGATGAATTCTTCATGTAGCGTGTTTTCACTAAAAGGTGGAAATAGCTATGCCACGTTTACGTACGTACATGACATCACAACAGAACAACCAGACAAGATGGAAGACTAAGCTAGTCTGTAGTTGTGATTGACATACTTCTCTGCTGCATGCTGATGGGTATCCATTAAAAAAAAAAAAATCTGGATCCATTGAGTGTTTTTGAGGAGAAACTCAATCCTCAAATACAGCAATTGTATTAACCAAAGTACATACACTGTCGTTCAAAAGTTTGGGGTCTATGCGACCCCAAACTTTTGACCCGTGGTGTATCATATGGTGTCATTATGTACACTATGGTTCAAAAGAACGGTAGTGTATCTGATTTCAGGGATTCTAGATGACATGTTCCTTTGTCTGATCCAGCTTTTGATCTGCCAGGGATGTCTGCCAGATCCCATGCAAGCAATATTTGTGTTTACCAACAAAGTCACAGTTTGCCCAGATGTCAATATTTGGAGCGCCACATAAGTAAAATCAAAACATCGCTCCGTTCTCCATGACATACTGCAAGTGTCTTAACACAGCTGTTCATGCTGGATTAGCTGACTATGGCTGATCTAGATGAAACCTTTAACTGTCACGACAAGTTGGTGCCTTCATTTATATTTGACATCACATTCTGTTCCAAAATGGTTGAGTGTTGAGACTGAAGTCTTAAACCTCGGTGGTGTTGGTACCTAATCTTCATTAAAGTGGTGAACTTTTAAAATCTAGCATGCTAGAAGAGGAGTTCTCAATATTACAATTAGGGATGTCCCGATTGCATATTTTTCCACCAGAGTTCGAGCCCCTGATTTTGATAATCTGCCGATACAGAGTGCCGGTCCGATACCGAAAAAAGTTGGATTATTTTTGGTTTCATTTGAACAAAAGTTCCAAACATGTTACAGTACTGTACTTTTTACAGTACTTCCTCTTCTGCTTTTTCCGGGATAAAACAGAAATATGTTTGTATCTTTTGGCAATTTTAATTCTGGATTATCTTTTTTCTTTTTAGCTCTTATAAAGAAAAAAAAAAAACATATCAATCAGACCTGAACGATATTTGAAAAAATTAACATTGCGATATATGTTGCCATGTGTCCACACTTACTTTTTGCATTGGTTGCACTGGTGCGCCTAATGTTTTTCTTAAGGTGCAATAGCACAAAATGAAGACGCACCCACACATTTCATTGTATCATCTTTCATGCCATAATTTTAATCACTTTTCATACTATTCATATAATTCATTCACATTCTGAACCACTTATCCTCACAAGTGTTGTGGGGATGCTGGAGCTTAGCTGGAGCTTATCACAGCTAACTCCAGGCAGAAGGCGGTATACACTCTGAACTGGTTGCCAGCCAGTCGCAGGGCACATATAGGCACACAACCATTCACGCACAAACACACAGACCAAATGACAATTTGGAGTGTTCAATCAGCATAATCAGCATTGTTTTTTGGAATGTGTCTGGTATCCGGAGAAAACCCACGCAGGCATGGGAAGAATATGTAAACTCCACACAAGAAGGCAGAAACCGGGATTCAACCCACGATCCCATAACTATACAAGAATATCGTAAAACAATTCTTGTCTTTATCAAATGCTTACTTGAGTGATTCCACTCAAATTCACTCTGCCACAGCACACTTAACGATGATGCCTACCTTTGATAGTAGAACTACGATCATTAACTTTAAGTACCAAACGCCAGCTGCACTGGTGGCCAAGAAAAGCAGCAGGAGGGAGAGTGAGAGGCTGTACGGGCATGAAGCAGAAAAACATAAATGTATTTTTTCAATTTAGAAATTTGTAAAGAATTTATTTCCAAATTAGAGTGGAAAATAAGTATTTGGTCACCAACAAACAAGCAAGATTTCTGGCGGTCAAAGAGGTCTAACTTCTTCTAACGAGGTCTAACGAGGCTCCATTCATTACCTGTATTAATGGCACCTGTTTTACCTTATTATCGGTATAAAAGACACCTGTCCACAACCTCCGTCAGTCACACTCCAAACTCCACTATGGCCAAGACCAAAGAGCTGTCGAAGGACACCAGAGACAAAATTGTAGACCTGCACCAGGCTGGGAAGACTGAATCTGCAATAGGTAAAACGCTTGGTGTAAAGAAATCAACTGTGAAGCAATTATTAGAAAATGGAAGACATACAAGACCACTGATAATCTCTCTTGATCTGGGGCTCCATTAAAGATCTCACCCCGTGGTGTCAAAATGATAACAAGAACGGTGAGCAAAAATTCCAGAACCACACAGGGGGACCTAGTGAACGACCGACAAAGAGCTGGGACCACAATAACAAAGGCTACTATAAGTAACACAATGCACTGCCAGGGACTCAAATCCTGCACTGCCAGACGTGTCCCCCTGCTGAAGAAAGTACACATCCAGGCCCGTCTGTGGTTCGCTAGAGAGAATTTGGATGATCCAAAAGAGGACTGGGAGAATGTGTTATGGTCAGATGAAACCAAAATAGAACTTTTTGGTAGAAACAGAGGTTCTCGAGGTTTGGAGGGGAAAGAATACTGAATTGCATCCGAAGAACACCATACCCACTGTGAAGCATGGGGGTGGAAACATCATGCTTTGGGGCTGTTTTTCTGCAAACGGACCAGGACAACTGATCTGTGTAAAGGAAAGAATGAATGGGGCCATGTATCGAGAGATTTTGAGTGAAAATCTCCTTCCATCAGCAAGGGCATTGAAGATGAAACGTATGGAGGACCAGGAGTGCAAAAATTCTATATAAAAAATACACAATTAAATAAATAATTAAAAGTGTCATTAAAATGCTTTTATTTCAATATTTATTTATTTATTTCAATATTTATTTCAATTTATATTTATTTATTTCAATTTATATTTATTTATTTCAATTTTTATTTATTTATTTCGATTTATATTTATTTATTTCAATTTTTAATTATTTATTTCAATTTATATTTATTTATTTCGATTCATATTTATTTATTTCAATTTTTATTTATTTATTTCAATTTGTATTTATTTATTTCAAAATTTATTTCGATTTTCATTTATTGATTTCAATTTTTATTCCTTTATTTCAACTTTTATTTATTTATTTCAATTTTTATTTATTTATTTCATTTTATATTTATTTATTTCAAAATATATTTCAATTTTTATTTATTTATTTCAATTTTTATTCATTTATTTCAATTTTTATTTATTTCAATTTTTATTTATTTATTTCATCATTTATTTATTTATTTCAACATTTATTTATTTCACTTTTTATTTATTTCATTCTTGCACTCTTGTTCCCCGTGTGGCCGCATGAAATAATTTTATCTGTCATTGGCTCATCAGACTCGGTGGGCGGGCGTGAACTAGGCGGGGTTTGAGTTGATCGAGTAATAAGCGATTGCTACGTCCTATTTCTTCCCAACATGGCGGCATTATCTGAGATTTTGTATGAGCTCTCTTGGGACATGTTAGATTTCTCAGAACAAATTGAAGCAGGACATTTGGACACTGAGTACGTGTCCTACAAAACAGAGCAATTAATTAATGTTATTAGCATCATCTCGGCTCTGTCAGATCAAGATGTTGGTCGAAGAGTTTTCGATAGTTTAGAACTGCGGTCAAGCCAGCCTCCACTCGTAAAAACGAAGTCAAACCAGCCGCCCCTCATTTGGATTATTGTTTGCATTATGTGCATTACGGTAATGCAATGCGCTGGCTTCAGAATGCAATGACGTGGCTTCAGAGCGCAAGTCCCTTTATTAAATATATGGGGGGAAAAAAACGGTGACCTATTCGATAACGGGTCCACTTTAGAGAGACACTGGAGCACCCCTAGACCCAAACTAAATCATTATCATGTAAAAATGATGTCGGAGTTCAGAGTAAAACTACCTAGAAAACTGCTAGTTATTTCTGTCATTTAGCCTCATTTCAAAACTTGATTTAAAAAAAATAAATAAATAAAATCTGGTAAATATCCAAGGACCGTTCCACTTCTGAGTTATACTAGTTTCCCGTATGCAGACATCAGCACGTTTAAAGGCGCTGGCCTGCGCGATGTAGAAGCCACAGACTGGACTCCACCATGGGCTGCTGGTGGAGTTCTCCTCAGAGTGTCCTCGATTAAATTTGCTGCTCCTCTGAGCAGCTCTGGGCACATTTTGGACATATGTATGTTTTGCTTGGACAACACGCGAAATGCGTCAAAGCCTACTACCGCTACACTGACCACGCTATTAATCTTCGTCGTTTTTGTGATTTTGAGGGAGCAATTATTTTTCAGATTATACGGATCTACACTGCCACCTTATTTATTGGGTGTACATAAAAATTAGCCAATGCCTCATGTAGAATGTTGCTTGTTTCTGTGTGAGTCAAGGATCACACTTGAGCTGAATAAAACACTTGTTTATTAACAAAACAATAGACTCGGGACGACTGATTGCCTCACATGCACACTTTGTTGTTCGTCTCATCAATACTGGTGCTACTCCCGTGAATGGCAACTTACATATGACATCGAGGGTACGGCGGCTCATGAGTGTCAAACAACATTTAACCAAATATTCTACACCTCAGGCGTCAATCTATTATCTGAGATCGACTAGTTAAGACTTGCTTTGCTGAGCAACCAATCAGACGTTAGAATCTTTGACGAGCAAACGTGACAGATAAAATTATTTCATGGTTGCACCTCCAGAGGAGCAAGAGTGCAAGAATGAAATAAATAAAAAGTGAAATAAGTAAAAGTTGAAATAAATAAATAAATGATGAAATAAATAAATAAATGATGAAATAAATAAATAAAAAGTTAAATAAATAAAAAAAAATTAAAATAAATAAAGTTGAAATAAATTAATAAAAATTGAAATAAATCAAAATCGAAATGAATTTTAAAATAAATAAATGTAAATTGGAATAAATAAATAAAAATCGAAATAAATAAATAAAAATGGAAATAAATAAATATAAATCGAAATAAATAAATATAAATCGGAATAAATGAATATAAATTGAAATAAATAAATAAAAATTGAAATAAATAAATATAAATTGAAATAAATAAATATAAATTGAAATAAATATTGAAATAAATAAATAAATATTGAAATAAAAGCATTTTAATGACACTTTTAATTATTTATTTAATTGTGTATTTATTTATTGAATTTTTGCACTCCTGGTCCCCCATAGAAACGTGGCTGGGTCTTTAAGCATGAATATGATGGTAAATGGTGTTATCCCAAACACACAGCCAGGGCAACAAAGGAGTGGCTTCGTAAGAAGCATTTCAAGGTCCTGGAGAGGCCTAGCCAGTCTCCAGATCTGAACCCCATAGAAAATCTGTAGAGGGAGTTGAAAGTCTGTGTTGCCCAACGACAGCCCCAAAACATCACTGCTCTAGAGGAGATCTGCATGGAGGAATGGGCCAAAATACCAGCAACAGTGTGTGAAACGCTTGTGAAGAGTTACAGAAAACGTTTGGCCTCCGTTATTGCCAACAAAGGGTACATAAGAAAGTATTTAGATTAACTTTTGGTATTGACCACATACTTATTTTCAACCATGATTTGCAAATAAATTATTTGAAAATCAAACAATGTGATTTTCTGTTTTTTTTCCACATTCTGTCTCTCATGTTTGAGGTTTACCCATGTTGACAATTACACGCCTCTCTAATATTTTCAAGTGGGAGAACTTGCACAATTAGTGGTTGACTAAATACTTAATTGCCCCACTGTATGTATATAGATGTCCAATTCATTTAGACTGGCAGTGATTTGACGTCTAGCTTCGTCAATGACAGCCAATGAGTTAATGAGTGCCCTGTCACCAATGAGTGGGTTGATAATAAACAGAAAAAAACTATGAAGTCACCATATAAAACCGACATAATAGTATAAAAACATAAAATATTAATAGACTAATTAGTGCAGAAAAACATGACACTAAAACTGTTTTAAGATGCTGTTTAATTACTTGTTCTTCTCTGCAAATATCTCATCAATGAAAATATGTGCTGGTAGTTTTGCCAAGCTTTAGTATAACACGGCAGCCAAGCAAATATTATCAGGGACAAATGACAACTGTATTCTACACTCTCATTCAATTCAAATCAGATCTTTCAGACATAAGGGAGGCATGCTTGCCAAAAATACTGACTCAAGACTTTTTTTCATGCAACAATAAAGGCCCAGCAGTAAAAAAGTTTAATGAATAATTACTTTGGGGATGAAAAATGGGCAGAAGCATTAGTGAGAGCTGGATGAAGAGCAAAGGATTCAGGGAGACACTTGTTGACATCAACATCAAATGCTTCAGGCCTGTGATCTGCCTGTGTGCATATGCATGCGTGCGCATGTGTAAGTGTGGATGTGTTGACAGAGGGTCTTGAAGTCAGCGAGCAGTAGTATGTGAATGGACTTAAGCGGATTTATTTAAAGTTAACAACTGTTCAGATTTGTGTGTATTTGATTCAATCACTGAAATCTATTTAATTGAAAAAAAAAGGACCAAAAGTGTTATGAGATACAGTATAAATGCGATTAATCATGATTAATTAATTACAAAGTTGCAAATTAATATTTCAGTCGATCAGTCAGTCAGTCAGTCAGTCAGTCAATCAATCAATTTATTAAAAAATACACTGAATAACACCTATAAGTATTGTATTTTTTTTCAATTATTAATCCCTATGGAATGTTTTAATCATTATTATATTTTTTATGAATTAACACAAATATAAATTATTTTTTATGAATTCATGCAAATATGAATTGATAAAATGTAATTAAAAGAAAACAAAATATACACAATTTAACTGAATAAAAACAGATATGCAATCTGTTCATGATTCCCATTTAAACTATTCACTTTTCCAGGCCATTGACGGTGCTGGACATTCAGTCCACTTTGGCTGGGAGGTTTGGCAGTGATTTTTCGGTGCCAACCTCTCCCATTCAAAATGGATTTGACATCTAGTGCCGTCAATGGCAGCCAATGAGTGCCCTATAAAGTGTTACAAGGTCTTGAATAAACACAAAAACCCATTCACTCTAAGAAAGATATACATCAGAGGGTGATAAGGCTGTAAAGCCGGTTGTGTTAAGAAGATGTAGCAAGATAAAACAGAATGAAAGAAAGCATGCATTCGTACATCACATCACTGATAAATCAGCTCATTAGTATATCTCTTGAGATGGTGATCATGATGAAAATTGTTCTTGACAAAGGGGTAGCACAGGGATTTACCTCTGGCATGGAAGTTGTGTCACTTGGAAGAGACCCGAGTACTTAACATCGTGGGACCCAAATGTGATTGATGCAAAAGTCCAAAATGTTGTGCAAAGATAATCTCATTCTGTTTAAAGTGTACTTACGGTATGTACTGTATGTGTCAGCCACTTCGATCTAGTGTAAAGTACATAATCGTCCTCCTTTCATGTACAATAAGTATCTTTATGTTAACCACTGTTCACAGCAGGCAAATATGTAGTATATTTATTAATGTATAGCTGTGCTTGCTCACTTTGCCAAAGTGCTTACTGTGGAATGATAATGTTAAACAGCATGGGCTCAAAATGTAATGGTGTGCAGTGTGATGATATTTAATTGCATTATCCCAGTGAAAGGTTAAAGTCTGCATCTGATTTAACCATCATGGAAACACATATTTGCCAAAAGAAAGTAAATGTAGTAGTGCCAGGAATTGAAAAGCAATTTTTAATTGTACTTTCCATCTTTGTTTCCATCCTCTAAAGCCAAAGCCAAACACAAATTTTTGATGAAACATGATTTGATAGAGGTGAATTAAATTAACAACGAGAGTCGACACTTGGTCCATTTAATCAATAATTTTCATTTCATAATATACATTGTTACTGTATGTCTTCTGTTTTGATACCATGCCTCATGTCACTCAGAAATCAATTATAATCATTTAATTTAATTAATTTATATTCCATTATCTATTGTTCCAAAACTATTTTGAGATTAACCCATTTGACCAAAGTTTTCTGATCTTAACCAGAGAAATGTTTTGTAGGACATCAACATAAGTAACCATTTATGTGATTACTGAATCTACACATAAAATAGCCATAAGGTAAGTGTTTGAAACCACAACAATCACTAATACTCAACACACAAAGCCACAATTAAGCAGTCAACTCTCCAAACTACACAACTGACTCAACCAGGCGAAACATCAACACATTAACTCCGAAACTGCAGCCATTTTCTCCACTTACCTTAGCAATCTGGACACACCAGTTAAGCAACAGCTGGGATCCAATATTGTCTTTGTGTTCATAGACGTAGTCGAGAAGGCAGCCGTGCGGCATCAGTTGCGTAACCAGCTGGATGGTAGGACTCAGACAAACACCCAGCAGGCGTACCAGGTGAGGGTGCTCCATGCTGGCCATAATGAGGGCCTCCTGAAAGACACACATTTTTATTCTCTGGTGTGTGGAGGAAATCAAACATGGGGAAAATACATTAAAGGTGATAACTATGTGTTATGGTTAATTCTCTTTACTGCCTGTCTACCAAAAGCATAATTAATTGTATAATTATAGAGTTCTTTTTTCCCCGTTTTTCTATTTGGTTTTTTAAAATAATGAACTTATAAGACCGTTGTTTCAAGTCATTGCCTGCCATTGACAACAATTCATTTACTGGGAGGACTGGCTGTGAATGCTCACACTTCAGTGCTATTGACAGTGCCAGATAGCAAATCCATTTTGACTGAGGGCTGGCTTTGATTATTCTCTGCCTGCCTCTCCTAGTCAAAATATAGATTGGACGTCCCTTGCCATTAATGGAAGACAATGAGTTTAAAAAAAAAATGAATTTAACCATATACAGTAATCAGATAAATGCAGTAGTGATACAAACATACACTAGCAAGTGTTAGTACAGTAAATGTTAGTTGTTACTGTATATACGATAAGCACTAGATCAAGGACTGAGCACGCTAGCAGAATGTTCACCCTGTTTACAAGTACTGATTTAACTGGCAAAGATCACAGGGCTCCTTATTCTGTTTTAGGCTCAAGTTTCTCTTGAAGCAGATAGCAGCAAGGTTCCACTCTAGTCAAAAAGTATAGAATTTTATTTGATCAAAGTGGCTCACTGCACCACAGGATTCATGGCTTTCTTCAAATGCAATAAATAAACGATTATGTCCTACTATACTATGATACATATGTCCCAATTGTGCACTTTTTGACAGGAAATTTCGTTTCTGGGGATCAAATATGAGAAATAAAACACTTTAGTAACACCTTCTGTGTGTGGGAGTTGTTAGGTTTGAGAGTGAACATATTGTGCGTAAATCTACATGCTCTCGCATTATGAATACTGAAGATAACGGGTCCTTATTTAGTGTGAAATTCTTGGGAAAAACACCTTTAAGTGAATTGCCTTCAAATTACAGTATACAACTATGAAATAGTCAATAGTCTTCAACTGCTAAGCCATTTTTTCAAATTTATTTAACAAGGAGGAACATAGTGCGAAACTACGTGATGAATTTTAAACAACACTCACATTCACACACAGTGTGCTGTGTATATGGGTTAATTCATCACTAGACAGATAGTAGTAACATACATGCAGCACACATTGTGGTAATGTGCTTTTGTGCGTATCAGGCAGACAGATATACGGTACATCTTGTAAAGCTCCAGTGAACACCAACAGGAGTGATATCACAGAAGAGGATTAATACGTTACAAGTATCAGAAGGCCTGGATAATAAGATGTAGCAGAGATTGAAGCGGAAACTACGCGTCTGCAGTTAAAATAGATTTTTTTTTTCCACACAAATATGCTAAATCCAACCTGTGAGTACTACATGACACTTCACTATGCTGTATATTCCAACATTAATTTGTATTTTTGAGTGAAGAAGAAAGTCTTAGAATGTATTTTGGTGGTTGTACTACAAATCGTCATGTACAAATTTGCCAATGAATAAGGATTTATAGTCAAATGAAAAAAAATTAAGGACATCCCATTAAATTTTCAGTTCTTTATTAAAAAATTCACATATAAATGACTGATCTTGTTTTTCTTTACCTCTGGAAAAGAAAGTGATTTAATTGCAGGTACACAACGGCATGTTTTTCACAAAGAGCGGTGGTCTTTATTTTTTTATCCGGGGCTTTGGCTCTCGGGTCATTTGGTAAAAAAAACGTCTCTTGTCTGGCGTCTCCTCCCGCCTGTGCCCTCAGTCCTTCCGGCCGCCAAATTAGCACCCGCGCCAGGCCTCTGTCTGGTCGTGGTGCCTAATGAGTTGAACCCGAGTGGCGGCGGCAGCTACGTTCGTAACAGATATGTTATGAACGTAGCATATGTTAATGTGCTGAAATGGTTGCGCACATTTGGAGGCTAAATCAAGTACATAATAATCGGGTTGCATTATCAGTTACATTTTTTTTCATCTGGATTATCTGTGTGACGTCATAATTGCCATTATCGGCCGATAATTATCCGCAACAGATATTATCATGTATCTTTAGTTTACGCCAAACATGTCCTCTGTTCTGGTGTCCAAATAATTCAATTTTAGATTAATCTGTCCAAAGAAGATTAATGCAGAAGTCTTGGTTTTTGTCTAAAATCACTCTGGCAATTTCAGTCTGGTCTTTTATGTTCTTCTTGGAGGGCAAAGGTTTCCTCCTTGCACACCTCCCATGAAGTTTAAACTTGTGAAGTCTCTTTCTGATTGTAGAGGCATAAACTTTCACATCAACAGTGGCGAGAGCCTGCTGTAGGTCCCGTGATGACATTTTAGGGTTTTTGGAGAATTTTTTTAGCATCTTGTGGTCTGTTCTTGGGGCGAACTTGCTTGGACCTGGGTAGGTTGGCAGTTGTTTTGAATGTCCTCCACTTTTACACTATTTTCCAGACAGTAGAATGGCTGATTTTATATTCTTTTGAGATCTTTTGAAATGCCTTACTAGACTTTTAAGCGTCTACAGTCTTCTTTCTGAAGGTTTCAGACAGCTCCTTCGATCTCACCATGCTGTTTTCTCTCACTTCAACAGTCAGGAGCACACCAAACTAAATGTGAGGTTTAAATAAGGCAAGCCTCCTTCAAAACACTGGGTAATGATTTTCTAATCATGTGCACCTGATGTGATAACCCTGTGTTTGACTTTAGCCATTTTAAGTGGGATTGAATGTGGGAGTGTCGTATTCCTCAACAGAAATTGAATTTATTTAAAATTACATTTTACAGAAAATTATAAAAAATATTTCTTTCAGTTTTAATTGTTTTGTTCTATTACTTGAATCTCTCAAGATTGTTAAAATTGATATTAGACATCCATATGACCAAATATGTTAGAAAACACACAGGCTTCAATAGGGTGTCCTAATTTTTTCACATGGCTGGTCAAAAAATGTGTTATTTAATGGCGTTAAGTGCCTTGATGTTTTTTCGTTCTTGCTTAAATCACTGATATTTCACAGATAACTTGTTTGATGTCTTAGTTCAAACACCAGTTTAATATTATTTAGACAAAAAAAAAAAAAAAAAACTTGCAAGTAAACAACTTTTATTTTGTGTTGATACTTATTTTTTATGTTTACTGTGAAGTTGGTGTCAGCTTGTTGCATTAATAATACAACTTCCTCTGCCTAGCGAACATTACTGGTCTGCTGGGCAAATTTGTACATTTTCTGTGCATAAAGGTTAATGCACTCACTTGACAGTGACAGAGATAAAGTAATGTTTAACCTGGATGGCTGGCATTGAATGATCATGACTGTGATGGCAATACATGTAAAATCTATTTTGACTGGGAAAGGCTTGCAGCTAATAATCGTACCAAATTGTTAGTGCATTTCAAATTACGGTATTAGCGTACAGTGTATTTTACACATTCTCAAATATGACCCTTTTCATAAAAAAAATACAACTTCAGCGATGTGTTAAAGAAAAATAAAACATTTACTGCACTGTATGGATACTGGATTGTGCCCTCATAAATTTATTTTTATGCCTATTTTAGTCTACCTGCCAAGACAAGCTTTCAAAGCACACTGATCATTAATTATAACAAACACTGAGACTTCATCAAAGACATCCTGATGAAAACAGAAATGCTAACGCTAAAATTTCCTCTTAAAGCGTCAAAGTAAGTATAAAAAATATGAGTGCAATTGGGTCGCTTTTTGTGTGTGTGCGTGCCAGGATGTGTACTGTATGTGTGCTAATGAGAGTCATTTCATCTGCATTGCATCATCATTGGGTAATAAGCTGGATCTTTTTCCAGTTTTCTTTTTGAAAGAACTGTTCATGTTTGAAAGTGGAGTCTGGTGAAGTAAACAGTAGATACTGTATGCTGTGCAGTATGCAAAAAAAAAAAAAAAAAATCATCACGACATGGGCCATTTTATACCATAATATCAATATGTCACTGTATAATACGTTTTAAATTATTTGGTCAAAGATTATGCAATTATGACAGCTTTCCTCCAATTCACCTTATTGTTTAATAGACATTAAATGGACCTGCCACAAATGTTAAACAACATAAAAGTTTCCAGTGTAAACAAAAACAGCCCAGGATATTTCTGCTCAAATGTAAAGACATCTACTTATCTACTAATCCTTGTGACTAGTGGTTTTGCCTTTTAAAGTGCCTATGACAGCAAAAAGCATGTTATTTCATATTTCACGCGGTATTTTATGCTCCTGAATGAAATGGACCGCTTGGCTGTGTGTGGAAGCGATCGATATATTTATTCAATTTTTTTTTAATCCCACGCCATCAAAATGAGTGACTCCCTGGATTGACGAAGAATGTGAATGTGACGTCAGCCGGCTAATCATTTTCAGCATACAGCCAATACTACAGTATGCATAACGACTGCGGATTCATTTTATTTTGCGGATTATTTTGTATATTTTTCACATCACGCCAGCCCAATGTCATCATCTTCATCATCACGGCTCTTGCGTTGGGGCTGGTTTCCGTCCCATTGCGTAAAGCTGACCAGGTGAGCTAGGCCCATCCAGTGCTGGCGGTCTTGTGCCACCAGATTTGCATCCTTCAAGGTAACGCCGTGTTGTTAGAGGTTGTCCGCGATGGTGTCAAGCCATCGAGTGCAGGGCTTTCCTTGTAGTCGTCTCCATCCTGCAGCTTATGGGTCAAACTTCAGGATGGCTCTTATTGGGTGGTCAGGAGGAAGAAGGAGAACAAGGCCAAGCCAGCGGATGCGGTGCTGTGCAGCCCAATGTGCTGCGGGCTTTTGTTGCTGCACCAGGGAGAGGCGTGTGAGCCTTTTTGGGTTTCAAAAAGTTCCTGTTCACCACAGATAATGGCCAAAACAAGTCCGACAACTGTGGGACCACTGGACAAACGAGGAAGTGAGTAAGCTACGTGTTTTAGATGACGTCAAATATTGGGATCATGGCACACGTTTTAAAGGAGATGGCTTGCATTTTGTGGGTGAAAATGCTCTCTGTCCACCGAGAAGGCAACTCGGCCTAGAACCGGCGGCTTGTTACACACTATGGTCTCTTTCATCCCCTCGGTCCTCTTCATGTGGCCGCCAATAGACCACTATCCTCAGCTGGGGCTCGGGCAGCCCTCCGCTCCGACGTTGGCCGGTTTGTCCACTGAGAATGCGCTATTTTTGGCGTTCATTCCCCACTCTCCCCTCTTTGCCTGCCCGCTGGAGCTGCAGCAGAACGACAAGCTGTAACTTGCTCGCCACCGGGGACTGGCCAGCCGGTGAAGACAATCAACCCCGCCTCCGCGTGTGTCATAAGTCAGGGTAGTTTTGTGTCATTTTTAGTTTTTGAAAGGCGGAAATAAAACTTGAAAAAGCTGCTCGGTTCGGGTTAGCATGTCGGCTAGCTGTCACACCTCCTGTTTTGTTTACGCTCTTACCTCCCTTTCCGAAGCCGGGCCAGAGAAATGACAAAAGCCGGACTAACTCCGGTGGCATAAAATACCGTTCGGGAGAGTCGGCAATTTTGACCATGATGCAGTAATTTTGCCCTGTCGTACTGAATAAATGCATCTTTAATATTTCAAATTCCATTTAGCAGAAGACTGTTATTTGTCATGAATATACCATTTATTTAGCAGTTGGGGAAAAATACTTAGATAAAAAGAATATTGGAGTAGAGAGATTGAAACAATCATGACATTTTGCTGCTCTCTGTGGCATTTTCCTTGTTCTGTATCTTCCCCCTCAAAGGGCAGATTAAATTGTTTCCCTGCCGACGTCATCATCCAGCTGGGGATGCTAGAGTGCTATAATGACAGGCGGGGCTAAACGGCAGATTAAAAGACTAATTTCTCGTCATCTGTGCTTTGCCAAATTGTTGTATATCGTGGATATAGTGGAATCGTCTCAAAATATGATTTTAATCCAGGTAATAATGCTATTTAAGATTTTTTTTTAATGCTGTCACAGGCACTTTAAAATGTCTGTATATTATGTCAGCATAATATTATTGTGAATAAATTTAAATATAATACTACTGGAAGAACGGTGTTGTCTGTGTTCTGTGTGAATTATACTGTATGTGCTGCTATTTGTGATTGTCCTGCATGCATTGCTCACATACTGTTGGCAGGGGGAGGGGGGGCAATTGACTAATTATTTCGAGAAGAACTCTTAAGGCTGTCTGTTGGTATCACAATGGAATATTGAATCCCTTTAATTAAGCAAGTGAGTGTAAAAACATACATTGCAGGAACAAATCTATTATGGCGACAATGACATTAATTTAAGTAGTATTGTATGTTGATAGATCATTTCCGATTGTTTGGGCGATAGATATCATCATATGGTACACAAAAGGAATAGGAAACCTGAGAACAAATGAGGCATGGTCGTGAAAAATATACTTTTAATTATTTTTTTATATTTATTTTTTATAAAACCATAACAAACATAATACATATTGAGCACAATTATTTTTGTCTTTGACAATTATTTGAGTCAGTTTGTGTGTTGTTTCATTGGAGATGTGTGCAGGAATACCAAATGACAAACATACAATAAATGAATGATAAAAATTGTAATTGAATTGATGTGTTGTTTCATTGGAGATGTGTGAAGGAATACCAAATAACAAACATACAATAAATGGATGAAAAAAATTGTAATTGAATTGTATTTACTCACGTCCATGAATTCCACGTTTGCCTTGGGCCCTGTAGCTTCGTTTAGGATTTTGATGGCTACAGGTATCTTAACCGTTTCACCCTCTGGGATCCAAATTCCCTAAAGTGAAATGAACACAACATCTCTTGAGCCACAGAACATTCATGACCCGTTTAACTCATTGGCTGCTATTTAGAGACTTAGACGTCCAGTTCACAAAATGAATTGGATTTTTAGCACTGTCAGTGGCACTGAAAGATGAGCAATCACTATGGATACCCAAAAGGGTCAAAATAAAGTAAATAAAACCTGCATTTTGTAATAAATACAACTGACAAATTGTGTAATAAGGGCCTTAAATTGTAAAATAAGCAAATATTATTATGAAAAAGAAATTACAAGATAAAAGCGTATTTCACAAAGTATTGTTTTTTTCTATAATGCTTTTTTACACAATAGCCTTTTTATTTCATAATGCCGTTTTTCAGCTCAATGAGATTTTACAAGATAAAAAGTGTTTTTCACAGTCATTTTGTTCATGTCTTTTCCCACAATGGCCTTTTTATTTCATGATGGGTTTTTTTCAGCACAATGAATTGTCTTCTGTCAATCAAATACATACGGCGGAGTCTTTTAAGTGATTGGCTGTATCATGGAGTCAGGTCATTAGCATTTGGTAGCATCGATGAACTGTTAGGTAAATTTCCAGAAAGCATCTCATCAGAAACACACTGCTACTGAAATCTTCGCTCAGGCTGCGGTACAGGCCTTTCATTACG
The DNA here is from genome assembly GCF_030265065.1 of Corythoichthys intestinalis. NCBI lineage: Eukaryota > Metazoa > Chordata > Actinopteri > Syngnathiformes > Syngnathidae > Corythoichthys > Corythoichthys intestinalis. The sequence goes on along the minus strand of NC_080406.1, from coordinate 42,629,138 downwards.
ATATCACACTGATCCGCAACTTCTCTGAGTAACTAAAAGGGACGCAGTAACCGCAGTAGCTAACGAGACTCCACGATCCAGCCAAACACTTAACTGACTCCGCCTTATGTATTTGATTGACTGAATTCATTGTGCTGAAAAACGACATCATGAAATAAAAAGGCCATTGTGGAAAAAGACATTATGAAAAATATTTGTGAAAAGCAAATTTTGTCTTGTAAAATCTCATTGTGCTGAAAAACGACATTATGTAATAAAAAGGCTATTGTGGAAAAAGGCATTATGAAATTAAAAACAGATACTTTGTGAAAAACAGTTTTTTATCTTTTAAAATCTTTTTCAGAATAATATTTCCTTATTTTACAAATTAAGGGCCCTACAACACAATTTGTCTTTTATTTATCAAATGTATTTATTTCAAAATGTGTTTATTTATTTAATGTTTACCCTTTTGGGGTTCCACAAGTCACAGTCATAAATGAATTGGATGTCTATTATCATCAATGGCAGGCAATGAGTTAGAGATAGATGATGCTTTTGTACATTTTCAAACAGAGGTTCTAAAGCTTGAGTTACAGTATGCTTCTGTGTTGAGGTAACTGTGTAGCAACGATGTAGACCCTACGGCGTCAATGAGCATTCGATAGTTCTGCGGCAAGGGAATGCGTTGCTTTGTAATTCACCGCCAAGCCACCAGCGGAGTGTGGCGTTGGGTTTTTTACAGTTTTGGGGGACTCTGATTTCTCTCTATTTTTCTACTTTCTCAAATTTTATTCCTGTTACACAACAATGCCAACGGAGATGAAATGCTTGAATGTAGATCTTCAGCTTATAAACATTGAACAACAAATGCTGATCATACAAATGTTGAGGCGCAGGCCACTGTTGCGGAGGTTGTCTGTCAGACTGTTGATGCCGCACAGAGACTGGCAGTCAACCAGTTTACCCAACCAAGATTTTATTATATGGCCAACTTTCCACACCACAGGGGTCAAACTGGCAGGCCAGATCTGGTACTCGACTATATTTTGTGTGGCCTTGAAAGCAAATCATGTGTTTGTCTTTAGATTTTTCACGTAAATTTAATTTCTGCAGTTCACAAATCGGATAATATTTAAAGTTTTGCCTTTTTTTTTTGTGTGTAAATTTTAAAATGAATTAAAAAATGCACAAATATAAATCAATATAATAATTGTCTAAAAAAATAACAAAATAAATATTACAGATTCAAATAATATAATAACATATAAAAAAAAAAACATTATAATAATAAATGTCCTATTGCTATTACAAAAATAAGTGAAAGGATTCAGACAATTTTAAAGTGCCTGGGACACGAAAAAGCATGTTTATTTCATAATACACGCGGTATTTTATGCTCCTGAAAGAAATGGACCGGCTGGATGTGTGTGGCAGCGATTGCTATATTTATTTCGTTTTTTGAATCCCGTGCCATGAAAATGAGTGACTTCTGGCAACAGTCTCGGAGGAAGGAGTCCTCTTCACTATACAGCCGTACTGTTGTATGAGAAGGACTAAGGATTCAGTTGATTTTGCGGATTAACACGTTTATTTTTTGAATCACGCCAGCCAAACCGCTGCAGAAAAATCTTGCTGTACGAGGGAGAGGCGTAGGTGCCTTTTTGGGGTTTCAAAAGTTTCCCATTCACCGGTGGATATTGGCCAAAACAAGCCCTACTACTGTGGGACCATGGGACTTACGAGGAAGGGAGTAAACATCGTGTTTTGTATCATGTCAAATACTGGGATCATTTTAATATGTAGGTGGCTTGCATTTTGTGACATGCTCCTTGTCCCCTCGGCCGACGACCGGTGGCTTGTCGCACATCCCCCCATCAGGCGAGCACTATACTCGGCTAATTCCCCTCTTCAAGTGCCCGGTGTTCTGTCAAATTTTCCGACCATCAGAAATTGCAACTTTAGTTAAAAATAGCCTTGAATACAACGATTACAAAGTAAACACTACCAACTTTCTTTAAATAAAGGACTACTTATGTTTGAACATGGATTGGCATGTACATGTTCGGCGATCATTGTCTAGTTGCTTCCCCGGCGAGCTCTCCTGTCCGTATTAGCAGGGGAACGAGCTGTAAATTGCTCTCCGCCGGGGGGTTTGCCGATCGGCAAAGACAATCGACAACCCAGTCGTCACGTGAAATAATCCGGGCCAGTTATGTGTGATTTTCCGCTTTGAAGACTTTGAAACATCACTCGGTTCGGGTTAGCATGTCGGCTAGCTGTCACGCCTCTTGGTTTGTTTACATTCTCCGAAGCCGGGGAAGGGAAATGACATAAGCCCGATATAGGTGGCATAAAATATCGTTCGGGAGGTGCAACTGTAAAGGTGAAGTCGACAGTTTTGACCATTATGGAGTAATTTTGCCATGTTGTCTTGAACAAATGCGTTTTTATTATTTCATATTACATTTAGCACAAGACTGTTATTTGTCATGACCATGCCATTTATTTAGCTATTGGGTAAAAATACTTGGATAAAAAGAATATCCTGCAAAAATATTGGAGTAGAGAGACTGAAACAATGACATTTTGCGACTCCGTCACGTTTTCCTCGTTGTGAATAATTCCTCCTCAATGGGCTGCATACTAAATCAGATGAAATCGTGACTCCGCTGACGTCATCCACCTTTTGGGGACGCTAGAGCCCTATAATGGTAGGCGTGGCTAACCGGCGTGTATAATGTTGTGTATAATCGAATCGTCTCAAAATATGATTTTAATTCACATAATAATCCTATTTAAGACTTTTTTTCTCGTGTCGTACGCACTTTAAGGTCAGAAATGCTGAAAAGATTCTGTGACTATTTAAATAGTTGTTGATTTATTGGTATTTGATTACTATTCAATTAATTGCCACAGCCCTAGTTGGGCGAAATAATGGCTCTCTGAAGAAAACCATAACTATGATGTGGCACGCGACATGAGTTTGACACCCCTGTTCTACACATGTTATATAAAGTACGATGCATCTACAATAAATAAAAATAAAAGAACCAAGGAGTACATTAAGAGCATAATCAGTTTCCCCATTAAAGCATTTTCCATGCTGTTTGAGTTCATTTTGTTCATGCAGAGATGACGTCGATTTACATCAACCCAGTTATTCTTGTCCATTGTTCTATGGCACATTAGTGAAGTAGGAGATATCATTACAACTTCTCAATTTTACATCTTGGTCTGAATATTAGTTAATTTTTTTATTGCTGAGGAATGTTATTACGCTACACACCCACAGCGGTTATTAGTTTTCCAAAGTTAACAGTGACGACATTTCAATAACCTCCAGCCCCATCCGCCAAAGCTTTATTCTTGTAGAACCTTTCCAACTTTCTTGTTAAATAATGGCTTTCCTCTCTATCTCAATTAGTAAATTGATCATTCCTCCACCCCTGTCACCTATTTTATCTTCTTTCTTCGAACCTTTCATCCAAAATCCCATTGGGGTAGGGATGTTCTGTGATGATATAGTGCATGCTGAATGATTAAAAGTTATTTTGTCCTTCAAAAAATGGGCAAAACTATTTTATCATTTTTGAAGGATCCAATTTCAACTGTGATTAAAGTGATTTAGCAGCTGCCAAAACGGTCAAAGCATTTAAAAGAGGAGGGAGGATTCAAGTGACTCTCAACTTTTCAACAAGCTTCTAATGTGTTGCACTGCAGCTATACACCCCTTATGACAGCAGGCTTAACACCTCCACTAAAGTGAAACCCCCTCTGATCACAGCTTCACTTTCAGGGGCGATACATTTAATTTTATACACTCGCTCCGACAGCACGCGTGGGGCTAATTATTGCTCAGTGAGAATTTAATCAAAATGAACTGCATTTCAAATTATTCCTTAGTATTTTAACAAGCTCATAACGATTCACAATGCTTAATTGTTCTAAATGGGGTGCTATCATTTGTTTTTACCGTCTACTCACACAATAATAATTGTCATTTTATTGGCTTGTTTTTAAATTTTCCAAAACTTTTCATTTTAATTCATTAAGTATAGTACCCCCCATGAATCCGTAATCAAGCTTTAGCGGAATTTGCCACAGATTTCAAGTCAAGTCAGTCCACAGAATACAGGACGAGGTAAATATTATTATATTTTACCTGCAGGTTTCATCATGGTGGTTGGATTTTACCACACAGAAAATAAACTGCAGTCAAATGCATGATTTCAAGTTTACATTTTTCCAACAGTCAACACTAATGTTCATAAAACAAATTGATAATTTATATTTAGTTTTACACAATTGTTTCATTTAAGATGCATCGACATGTCTGTTTGTGTGTTGTGTTTGTGTTCAAGATAATCATCCGATTATTCATTCTTAAGTTATCAAATTTACATGATGTGTTTGTAATATGAAACTGAAGATGTGATTAACCCTCTGATCCATGAATTATGAAATCCTTGGTCAAGATTTTTTTTCTGATGTGTTTTTATTCAAACATGAAAATAATGTTCATTTTTTTATTTTTTAAAAGTATGATTTTTTTTCACAAAGTTGCACACATGTCCAATCCAGTGGACTCCGTGCACCTGCACATTCCACAAAAGAATGAATTTAATATAAAAAAATGAAATAAGTTTTGTGTTCTATTGTGAATATAGAAACCCTTGATTTCTTTTGTGCTTTGATAAATATTTCAACATTTTTGGGGGGAAATTTCAACACTTTCAACTCTACAGTGGTATGAAAAAGCATCTGAACCTTTTGGAATTTCTCACATTTCTGCATAAAATCACCATCAAATGTGATCTGATATTAGTCAAAATCACACAGATGAAAATACACTGTTTTAACTAAAACCCCAAACATTCATAGGATTCATATTGTAATGATGATAGCATGCAAACAATGATAGAACAACTGTCAACTGCATGGACAAATTGCAATCCTTAATGGAAGAATGAATTCAAAAGTTTATCAGGATGTTTTGCAGGAAAACCTGAGTCTGTCTGTCAGACAGTTGAAGCTAAAAAGAGGATGAATGCTGCAACAAGACAATGATCTAAAACACAGAAGTAAATCAACTTCAGAATAGTTTCAGAATAACAAAATACACGTTCTGGAGTGGCCAAGTCCAGACTTGAACCCCATTGAGATGCTGTGGCATGACCTAAAGACAGACAGTGATTCATGCCAGACATCCCAGGAATCTGACTGAACTACAGCAGTTTTGTAGAGAAGAAAGGGCCAAGATTAGTCCTGATCGATGTGCCAGACTGATCTGCAGGTACAGGAAGTGTCTGGTTGAAGTTATTGCACCCTAAGGGGGGGCACAAAATATTAAATGTGATTGTTCACTTACTTATTTTTCCCCCCTTCTGTCATTGTTGTCATACTATCCTTATTAAAACATGAAAACCTATAAATATTTGGGTGGTTTAAATTAAAGCGACACTGTTTTTTCATTTGTGTGATTTTAACAAAGATCACATTTGATGTTGATTTTATGCAGAAATGTGAGACATTTCAAAATGTTCGGATACTTTTTCATACCACTTTATAGGCACAATGCATAGGCCTGAAAAAAATCAAAACAAAAAAAAAAAAACCAAGAAAAAAAACAAAAAACAATGAGCTTCTAGTTGTGACTCCTACACCTAAGCACCAATGTCTCTGTTGTTGTCTGGCAGCTACTCATCACTAAAAAAGTCATAAAAACAGAGACACGATTATGTAACGCGTTCAAAAATATACTGGGGAATGCATGATGTGCACTTCATTGGATACACGGTTAATCAAAAATTTCTATAAATATTTCATATTCTAAAAATATATTATCTTTCCCTAGATGTTAATGTATATCATGTTTATTTATGTATTTATTTATGTATGTATGTATTTATTTATTTATTTATTTATTTTTACCACTGTAGCTCTTCGGGCATAGAAGTATTGACAGCATATTCCAGTTGTAGTTGCATCAGGTGGCAGCCTGGCAGGTTGTTGGCTATCTTGGATTCAGAGGATATTAACAAGCAGTTACACCAACTGACCACTGAATTGACTTCAATATAGTATGGCAGCAGAGAGCACTCTTGAGGTTGCTTTGCAGTTACACCATAGAAACCCATTCATTAAAGAGAAAGGTAGATTTCAGCAGCTGTCCACTTTGGTGACCACTACGCACCAGTGGGTTAAATTTTGGGGTATTGAGGTCAAAGGAATCTTGGGACGCCATGATAACAAATTGGCCTATTTAACTTAAATTTGCAGGGTAGGTGCTATGATTAGAAGAGACAGAGTGATGACATTTATTTATTAGGTAGAAGAGGTCCCATATGTACATGACAAATATGGCAATGATTTGAATTTAGCTGCTTAGCCAGAGGTCTAGTTTTACCTTGTACACAGTCCCAAAGGCACCTGAACCGAGGATTTTGACTCTTTTGAGTTCTGTTTCTTTCAGGATTCGGAGTTGAGCTTGATTGGGTGCTGTCCCACTGGGTGTCAAGGGTTCGACCAGCTAAGAAAAAACAAACAAAACAAAACATTTATTACAGTGACTGGTCAGTACTCTGGAGTATGATATGGATTTTCCACCAACACTATATGTATTAATACCAAAGGGACAAGCTGACATAAAAAATAAAGTGCTACAAAAAAAATAAAAAAAACACTTTAAATTCATACTGATACTGTACATCATCAATTCTTAAGTACAGTAGAACTATAAATAGCTGAGGGAGGAAATTAGAGAAAGAAGAAAGGACCCTTATAGAGATAAAACAACAGGAAAGAAGCCGACTTGCTTAGAAAAGAAAAAGCATAAAAAACGGATGCAATATGAGGAGGATTAGGAAAATACTAGAAGAACCAAGAGCGTGGAGGGAGGGCGAAGATAATCAGAGAGTGTAAATCAGCCAGACTTGGGTGGGCAGCCTGTTTCCCTCCAGCTCGTGGTTGTTACAGTTTGATTAAAAACAATAGCAATTCTTCATTGAAATGGAAAAAATAAATCAGCATCTGGAGGGAGGAAGACAACACACACCCACACAGACACACAAAAATACACACAAACAAACAAGCAATCTCATACAAACAAACGCTCTCACTCACTGCAAGGAGCTGCACTGCAAGGAGCTGTCCAGCAATGTTGTGGCCGTTCAACATAGTAGGAACTGTCTATCGCCTCACTCTAAATTGTGGTGCTGAAATGCTAAATATCAGGATTTTTTAAAAACTGGGTTAAAATGCAAGAGCGAACACATTGTTGAACTAGAAAAAACGTTCAAACCAGCAGTCTAGTCCACAAAATGTTAGTTCGAGAACAAAATAAACACACATAATTGATATTTTATTGAGCATTGTTATGACTAGTCCTTGAAAGTTCACATAGACAAAGCTGAGGACTTCTGATGAGTCAGCATTATCACTTATTTTACACACAAATGAGTGAAAAGAAAAGTTTAGACTAAAGCATCTGTACTTTAAATATTTTTTTTAATTCTGCAGCTCATCACCTGCTTTATTTATAACTGTTGCACTTTGTCTTTCAATCCCTGACACTACAGCGACCTTGATGAAGTCACGTGGAATATTCTCAGTTTCTCCCTCATTTGTTCTAAACCAGTGGATCATTACATGCCTGCCTGCTTTCCTCCTCAACTTTCTGCAAGTTCAGCTGCGCCCAACTCCCTGCCCACTTCTCCTCCAACCACCTGCTTTTCTTTGACTATGTCTGCCATTATCCACTCTCCCATCAATCTCCACCTCTTGAGAATAAAGTATCCACACAGAATTTCTGTGCGCTTGGAGTCTACTAACTGGGTAAAATGCCACAAGAGTGTCTTTACGTCAACCATAATAAGGGGTTATCATAGAAAATGTTACGGTAATGTTCAATAATGTTGCCAATTTTCATGTGAGTTGCACAAGACACCACAAAAAGCACAAAATGTGTCAAACCAGAGCTAATTTTTCAATGTGGGCTAATAAATGTGCTGTATACTACTGTACTGTACTTTTTCTGGTGTAACATGAGCAGAAAAGTCCTCCACTACTAATGTTACCGCTCCATCCCTGATTCTAAAAGCATTGTATTATTCAGATAGCTAAAAGAAATCCTGTACCAAAGTTTGTAGCACTTTTCTGCCTCCACAGTAGCCATATGCAATGTGCTTTAAACCAGGGGTCCCCATCTGCCGGGCTGCGGACCGGTACCGGTCCGTGGCGCATTTGCTACCGGGCCGCACAGAAATAATAATTTAATAACGACCGCATTCTGGCCAAATTAACCCTGTGCCCCTGTTTAACACACCAATATCCCTGTCTACTCTAGATATATACTACGGGATAGATTAGAATGTCGTCATAGAAATCCACTGATTGGACTGCTAGCAGTACATCTTGTTTGTGTATATAAAATATCTATGTGCGCTTGTCCTCGATAATAACGTATTGCTAGGCCGGGGGCGCAGCACATTTGTTCTCGGAAATAATTAGCCCCCACACGAGCGAAGATGACTGGAAAACAGACGTCTTTGGAGATATTTTTACGGCGAAAAGGGCACCTGACAAGCCTACAACCTCGAAGACCCATGAACTGCGAAGGAGTGAATTCGTGACCCGTTTGTGAATAACCGAGTGATTCGAGCATGTCTGAGCAACAGGAAGATCAACTTGTAGAGATTGTAAATGACGGTGACCTTATTAAACGTACATTTGAGACAACAACTCTACCGAGGTTCTGGATTAAAGTCATTCTGGAATATCCTGACATCGCTACAAGAGCATTGAAAACCTTGCTACAATTTCCAACATCGTATCTTTGTGAAGCAGGCTTCTTAATTAATATTTAACGACAAGGCGAAGTCGTTAATGGTGAGATTGGTGTGAAGTTGTTGTGTGCAGCTTACATGGCAGGATGTATCTGAGGAGAACTTTTCTACAAGTCCACGATCAAACGTAAGTTAATATTCCTTTCTTTCAAGAAAGTTTGTAGTGTTTACTTTGGAATCGCTGCATTTGCACATTTTGCGCCTATGTTTAACGTTATGCGCATGCGCAGAACCGCATCGTTGAAATTTTTGATGAGTTGCAAAATTTGTCAGAACACCGGGCCGTGAAAAAAAGACCCAAATAACACCGGTCCGTGGTGCAAAAAAGGTTGGGGACCCCTGCTTTAAACTATACAGATATTTTTTTAGTTTACTCACTCAAAGTCTTGGAAGCACACAAACATTACATAAAGATAATTATACAGGTAGTCCCCGGGTTACGAACGAGTTCCATTCCTACGGTGGCTACGTAACCCGAAATCCCGCGTAAGTCGGAATTAACCCTTTAAGTACCCTTAAATACACCCTAAATCTAAAAAAAACTATCCAAAAACATGTATGTAAACATGTAAACATGTGCAGCATTGTACCGTCCTTGCCAAGACGTTGGCGTTAAGCCATAACTAGAGAGCAAGCTAAGCTCCGAAATGACGATAACAAACAACCGTGTGGTTTGCTGTCTTTATTCAGTTGCTCATGCCATCAACACTTGCAGCATGAAATTAAAATAAAAATGAAATTAAATCTTTTTCATCTTCAATAACGGGAATTTATATTTGTGTTTATAACTAGCTGCTGATACCACAATAACAATCAACATAAACGATTAGCTTGCATCATTTAGTGTCCGCACATCACCAAAAATATCACATACACTCGCGTCAAGTACTTGACCACAATTGAAAATGCACAATAATCAATATAAAATGTGTTATATACAGGTGTTGCCTCCGTGGATGCTTTAAAAGCCACAAATAAGCTTGCAGTCTTTCCCCTCTCTCTCACTCGGCTGTGGGACTTCTTCGTTGGAACAAATGCACTCTTCCTCGTGTGTGCGCGTGCCTGTGCGCAAATACGTTCTTCTTCGTGTGTATATGCACTCTTACTCGCGTGCCAATACGGGTACCTGCTCTACGCATCCTGCGCCAAAATAAAAACATTCATCCTAAAAAAAAAAAAAAAAAAAAAAAAAAAAAAAAAAAAAAAAAAAAAAAAGACTTTGCCGTCATAAAATTGAAATAACATAAGTCGGGTACATCGTAACCCGGGGACTACCTGCCATAACTGCCAGGCCTCCATCACGTGACATCCCTCGTCAAAATATCTAACACTCTGTTTTTGCGTTTTACTTTTACAATACTAGAGTGGTATGAAAAGGTATCTGAACCTTTTGGAATTTCTCACATTTCTGCATAAAATCACCATCAAATGTGATCTGATCTTTGTTAAAATCACACAGATGTAAAAACAGTGTATGCTTTAACTAAAACCACACAAACTTTAGGTTTTCATATTTGGATGAGGATAGCGTGCAAACAATGACAGAAGGGGTGAAAACGAAGTAAGTGAACCCTCTACCTAAGGTGACTTAAAGTGCAATTAAAGCCAATTTTTACCTAACAATTTAAGTCAGTTGTGTGCCCAATCACTGATGAGTAGCTGTCCTGCACACCATAATACACACCAGGTAAGAATTGTCTTGATGAAAAGCTTTGTCTGATGTGCATCATGGCTCGGTCAAAAGAGCTGTCTGAAGACCTGCGATAGAGGATTGTTAATTTGTATAAAGCTAGGAACGGATACAAAACCATCTCTAAAAGTCTGGATGTTAATCACTCGACAGAGAAGCTGTCTCAAATGAAGAGAGTTTGGCACTGTTGCTTTTCTCCCTAGGAGTAGCCGTCCACCAAAGATGACGCCAAGAGTTCAGCGCAGAATATTAAGAGGTAAAAAAGAACCCTAGAGTGTCTGCTAAAGACTTACATAAATCACTGGCACAGTCCAATATCTTTGTTCACACATCAACTATATGTAAAACTACTGCCATGAATGGTGTTCTTGGGAGGACTTCACGGAGGAAGCCACTGTTGTCTGAAAAAAAACTTTGTTGCCCGTTTAATGTTTGCAAAAAGGAACTTGGACACTCCACAGAAGTTTTGGCAAAATATTTTGTGGACAGATAAAACCAGAGTTGTATTGTTTGGAAGTAACACACAACGTCATGTTTGGAAGTAACACACAACGTCATGTGTGGAGGAAAAATGGAACAGCTCACCAACATCAACATCTCATCCCCACTGTGAAGCATAGTGGAGGGAGCATCATCATTTGGGGCTGTTTTGCTGCCTCGGGGCCTAGACAACTTGCAATAATTAATGGAAGAACGAATTCAAACGTTTGTCAGGATGTTTTGCAGAAAATCCTGAGGCTATCTGTCAGACAGTTGAAGCTAAAAAGAGGATGGATGGAAAACACAGAAGTAAATCAACTTCAGAATAGTTTCAGAAGAACAAAATACACGTTCTGGAGTAACCAAGTCAAAGTCCAGACTTAAACCCCATTGCAATGCTGTGACATGAATTAAAGACAGCGATTCATGCCAATCCTCCCAGGGATTTGATGGATTTCTAGCAGTTTTGTAGAGAAGAATGGACCAACATTAGTCCTGATTGATGTGCCAGACTGATCTGCAGCTACAGGCAATGTCTGGTTGAAGTTACTGCCAAAGGGTGGGGGGGCAGAAAATATTAAATATGATGGGTAACTTATTTATTATTCCCCCTTCTATCATTGTTTGCATACTATCCTCATTAAAATATGAAAACCTATAAATATTTGGGTAGTTTTAGTTCAGGCAGACACTGTTTTTTATCTGTGTGATTTTGACAATGACCAGAACACATTGGATGGTGATTTTATGCAGAAATGTGAGAAATTCCAAAAATGTTCAGATACTATTTTGTACCATTGTATGTTTACTACAAAGTAACTTTTGACAAAAGTGTGTGAAAATTGCTCCAGTCTGAATCTGTTTATTTTTCCATTAAGTACCTTACTCACCTCCGTCTCCAGGAAGCGACGAAGAGCCCTCTTCTTCTTAATGTTGTTCCGACGCACAGACACCGCCACACTCAGCACAATGATAACCACCATGAAGAGGCTGCCGATCACCCCTGCTGCGATCAAAGGGGTTCTGAGGACAATAAAGTGAAGGGGAAGAGAAGGAGGAAACATGATGTCAGTCATTAGAATGGATGAAGCATCGCCACTGGGAGATAAGAAAAGTTGGAGCGATGTTAGAGGTTGAAAAGATTACAGTATGTATGGAAAAGCAGCTGTTTCTATTGAACAAAAATGACAAGCTAAAAGTACGGGACTGCTCTAACAACAAGTCCTAATCCAGTTGCATTTTGGAAAATACAAAAAGGAAGAGAGCCATATTGTTTAGTTTTTTAGTATACACAATTAAACCCTATTGCACTAGGTATTTGTTCGTTCGGCCCTCCCAGTCAAAATGAATTGGACGTCTAGCGCCGTCAATGGCAACCAATGAGTTCAATGACTGTCCTATAAAAGATGAAGCAATTTGTGTCTTTTAAACTGTATTCTGATGGCTTTTTTGCAAAAACTAAAATTGGGCACAAAGGAAAGACAATTTAAAGGCATGCAAGTCTGTATCCATTACCGGTGAGTTCCACAAAATCCTGCCACTATGATGACCTGTTATTTACGGAGCTTATGCAGCTACGTACTGTATCTTCTGTGCTCATCTGCTATCAGTTGCTTCATTGTGGAATGGAATGACAACAATCACCGGCATCTGCATTGTGAAAATGTGGCTATTGTGATGATAATCACAGCTAGGGACACCACCCGCTATTTGTTTACCAGATGGGGGAGAAACAGAGGAGTTTTGTTGGAGACCTTTATAGACGATGAATGCAGGAACTTATCAAGATAAATAGATGCTAGGTGTCACTATTGCAGATAATACTGTGTAAACAGTAGTGGTTATTGGTTTCAATCTATGGTGTACCTATACTGCTTTAATTTGTAATCTTTTCTTGCCATAGACAAACATGAAACTGAGAGACGTGTATTTAAGTCAATTGAGTGACAGCTTAATCAAACGTGCAAGTCCCTTCAGTGAAATATTGGCCTATTGTTATAATGAACGTCTGATAAGCAGCTTCAAATCAAGCTCAAAAGGCACTGCTGCCAACAGGCAGCGGATTTACAAGATGTGTGACACCCAAGCTGCTGGGTGAGCTGGACATTTAATGTATCACCACAACTGCTATCAGAGATCTGATAAGAGCTGATCTGCCCAACAGGTGAGCTGGGCTACATTCTGCTGCGGCTCCTTTATCCTGTTAGCGGTGACGCCGTGTTGAGGAGAAAAGTGTAGATTCGGATCAATTCTCTGAAGCTTTTGCTGGATTTTTGGTTATCGACTTCACCATCAATTGACCTTAGGAGAAGGCTGATTATTCTTCAGTAAAGAAGCTACCAAAATACATACTGAGACACATGGTGACTGAACGAACAGGAAAATGGAAATCGAGCTACAGTATACAAAACACTACACTGGGGGGATGTTCTCTAAAATATGGGAGTGCTAATACAGACACATTTGCAAATTCGTAGCTCAATGAAGTTTAACTTAACTCATCGGCTGCAAATGACAGCGAGAGACATCTAGTAGTTTCAAACTTGGAAGCCTTGCACCAATTCAAATGGATTGGGTATCTACTAGTGACAAACTAATTTCAATTTACTTCAGATGAATGAAAACAGCCACATGATCTATCATTGTCAATGGCACTGAAAGAGCAAGCTAACTATGCTTGTTTTTTTCCCCGCAAAAGAAAATTATGTGAATCGATTTTATGTTTCTTTTAAAAAAAAAGAAAAAAAACAAAAAAAAATTATAAAAAGATGCACCCAGATGCACCCAGCTTGGAGGTTACTGCCCCTAGTGTCCCGATCACTACTAGCACCACTGTTGCCTTCACTCCCCACATTTTCTCCAATTCTTCCTTCAACCCTTGACATTTCTCCAGCGTTTCATGTTCTTTTTTTTCCTGATGTTGCTATCGCTCGGGATTGCTACATATACAGTGGGGCAAATAAGTATTTAGTCAACCACCAATTGTGCAAGTTCTCCTACTTGATAAGATTAGCGAGGCCTGTAATTGTCAACACGGGTAAACCTCAACCATGAGACAGAATGTGGGAAAAAACAACAAAAAAGCCCCCCAGAAAATCACATGGTTTGATTTTTAAAGAATTTATTTCCAAATTGGAGTGGAAAATAAGTATTTGGTCACTTACAAAGAAGCAATATTTCTGGCTGTCAAAGAGTTCTAACTTCTTCTAACGAGGTCGAACAAGGCTCCACTCGTTACCAGTATTAATGGCACGTGTTTTAATTCATTATCGGTATAAAAGACACCTGTCCACACTCAGTCAGTCAGTCACACGCCAAACTCCACTATGGCCAAGACCAAAGAGCTGTCGAAGGACACCAGAGACAAAATTGTAGACCTGCACCAGGCTGGGAAGACTGAATCTGCAATAGGTTAAACGCTCGGTGTAAAGAAATCAACTGTGGGAGAAATTATTAGAAAATGGAAGACATACAAGACCACTGATAATCTTCCTCAATCTGGGCTCCATGCAAGATCTCACCCCGTGGCGTCAAAATGATAACAAAAACGGTGAGCAAAAATCCCATTATCACACGAGGGGACCTAGTGAACAACCTAGAGAGCTGGGACCTTAGTAACAAAGGTTACTATCAGTAATACAACGCACTGCCAGGGACTCAAATCCTGCACTGCCAGACGTGTCCCCCTCCTAAAGCCAGTACACGTCCAGGCCCGTCTACAGTACGCTAGCGAGCATTTGGATGATCCAGAAGAGGACTGGGAGAATGCGCTATTGTCAGATGAAACCAAAATAGAACTTTTTGATAGAAACACAGGTTCTCGTGTTTGGAGGAGAAAGAATACTGAATTGCATCCAAAGAACACCATACCCACTGTGAAGCATGGGGGTGGAGACATCATGCTTTGGGGCTGTTTTTCTGCAAAGGGACCAGGACAACTGATCTGTGTAAAGGAAAGAATGAATGGGGCCATGTATCGAGAGATTTTGAGTGAAAATCTCCTTCCATCAGCAAGGGCATTGAAGATGAGACGTGGCTGGGTATTTCAGCATGACAATGTTCCCAAACACACAGCCAGGGCAACAAAGGAGTAGCTTCGTAAGAAGCATTTCAAGGTCTTGGAGTGGCCTAGCCAGTCTCCAGATTTCAACCCCATAGAAAATCTGTGAAGGGAGTTGAAAGTCCGTGTTGCCCAACGACAGCCCCAAAACATCACTGCTCTAGAGGAGATCTGCATGGAGGAATGGGCCAAAATACCAGCAACAGTGTGTGAAAAGCTTGTGAAGAGTTACAGAAAACTTTTGGCCTCCGTTATTGCCAACAAAGGGTACATAACAAAGTATTGAGATGAACTTTTGGCATTGACCAAATACTTATTTTCCACCATGATTTGCAAATAAATTCTTTAAAAATCAAACAATGTGATTTTCTGTTTTTTTTTCCACATTCTGTTTCTCATGGTTGAGATTTACCAATGTTGACAATTACAGGCCTCTCTAATATTTTCATGTGGGAGAACTTGCACAATTAGTGGTTAACTAAATACTTATTTGCCCCACTATATCACTACTGCTGTCTTCTGATGTTTATCCACCACCACTGTGTCAGGCTGGTTGGCCATCACCAGTTTGTCTGTCTGGATCTGGAAGTGCCACAGGATCATGGCTCGGTTGTTCTCGATCACGTTTGGAGGTTGACTCTGGGGTCTCCAGACTTTGACAAAACTTAAATAAAAAAGTCATGCGGATGCAAGGGCGTAGGTTTGCATAGGGATGGTAGGGACATAACACTACCAACTTTTCAGGATGCTCAAATTGTCCCCACCAACTATATATATATATATATATATATATATATATATATATATATATATATATATATATATATATATATATATATATATATATATATATATATATATATATATATATATATATATATATATATATATATATATATATATACACATATACTGGACTGTCTCAGGAAATTAGAATACACAATATTCTAATTTTTTGAGACAGTGGACTGTCTCAGGAAATTAGAATACACAATATTCTAATTTCCTGACTGTCTCAGGAAATTAGAATATTGTGTATTCTAATTTCCTGAGACAGTCCTGTATATATATATATATATATATATATATATATATATATATATATATATATATATATATATATACATATATACAGTATACACAGGGTGACCCAAAAAAAGTTTACACTGCCATAATACAACTTAAATGCCATGTTTATTCAGTTTAGAATTAGAATTTAATCACAAATTATACATTATTGTAAAGAACATGTACAGTACACTCTACTTTTCAATGTGTCCTCCCTTAAGTGTCACAACAGCCTCCAGGCGCCTGCGGAACGCTTGACGGGTCTTCTTTATGTAGGATGCTGTCATCTTTTCCCAAGATCTAACAATGGACCTCTCCAAGGCTGCCACAGAAGTTTGTGGCTTCTTACAGGCACTGTCCTCCACAGTTGCCCATATGCTATAATCCAGGGGATTGAGATCTGGACTCTGGGGTGGCCACATATCACCTTGTCAATCAACTTTTTGGTCCGCACAGATCGGGTTTTCTAGACCCAGGTTTTCGTGAGGCTGTTCCAGTATCTTTCAGCTTCTTTTTAACTTTGTAGACTGCACATCTGGATATTCTCAGATTTGCTGCAATCTCAGTAGGTGTCAGACCGGCACGCAGCAATTCAGGTACAGCTAAAGTTTTCTTCATTTTCAGCAGAAGCACAGGAATTGTAGAGACGAGAGATTACCAACTGCATTTAGTGACCTTAATGAATCACTTAAGCATGACAACCTATTTAGATATGTTTCAATGGCTTTTAAACAAGAAGTCAACTGAGTGTAAACTTTTTTTTGGGTCACCCTGTATATATATATATATATGTATGTATGTATGTATGTATGTATGTATGTATGTATGTATGTATGTATGTATGTATGTATGTGTGTGTGTGTGTGTGTGTGTGTGTGTGTATGTATGTATGTATGTATGTATGTATGTATGTATGTATGTATATATATATATATATATATATATAGATCGTCTTCCCATATGTTGTAAGGATAGAATTGAATTGACCCTACCATTATTCAGTGAATCATTTTCATGATGTTCAGACTTACATTTACCCCTGTTCACTTGCTGAATGTGTTGGTCCACCCCCCCCCCCCCCCAAACGCACGTTTGATTGGCCGATGACTAGACCCCTCTCCTACAGACACTGCACACTCACACAACCCCAACAGAAATACAGGTCAACATGTCGCCTCCTCCTCCTCCTCTTAAAAAGAGGAGGGTTATTATTATTATTATTATTTTTTTTTTTTACCAGCAACAGCCACTTTAAGTAATGTAAAAAAACTGAGGAACACACCCTAATTTTGCTACTGAAGGCCCGTCCTGCATCAGAGTTAGCATAGGATTAAAGTGTGAACTTGTTAACCTGCAAAACTTGAGTAGGAAGCTGCTTAGAGAGAAGTGTCCTCCTGTATATGTTTTCTACTGTTAACGTTAATTAAACCGTGAGAAATGTGGTGAACTCTGCTGGAAACTCTAGCACCAGCAAATCATGAGCAAGAAGCTGCTTGGAGAGGGAGGTCCCATTCTGTATTTCACAGGAAAGTGTTGACAGTCAAAAAAAACAAAAAAACAAAAAAAAATGAGCATGTTGACCTACACTTTTGAAACCAAATATCTATTAGTGCATTCATTCATTAATTAAAATGTATGCATTCATTTTCTACATTATTTAAATATACATATTTTTATTTGCAGGCTATGCAGACATTTTTCAGATAATCATACATTAATCATAATCAGGGTAAAAAGTTTAATTAATCCTTATCCAGATTTTTTTTTCCCATAATTGCTCAACCCACTGATACACTTTAGAGATGAAAATAAGGGAGCAGAAGATGAAAGAGACAAACAATTAAAGCAATGTATTACTCTTCTGGTGAAGGACAATGTAGGCTAACATGTAGTTCCATGTATAGGTTAAGTAGTATCTCCCCCCCCAAAAAAATTGCAAACTGCGAATTTCCTTTATATGAAGCTAGGGGGAATTCCCCCATTTTGAAAAATGACTTCTCCCATGAAAATAAGAATTCTAACATTTTTAATTTTCACGTCGGAAATACAGCAGCATATTTGGGAGAAATGTAGCCCTGACCCCTGTTCATCCAATCTATTATATCTTATTAATGTCCCGTCCCCAGCAAAAAGTGTTGATGCAGGTTCTGCTGGTTGGTAAAAGAGATTAACCAATTAATAACCTATTAAATATGATCCTAACTGTTGGAAATGTGTGTAGTTGTATATTTTTTCCTGTCACAACAGTACTGTATTTTTCGGACTATTAGTCGCACCGGAGTGTAAGTTTACTTGATCAAATCCAACACATAGAACAGATATGTCATCTTGAAAGGCAATTTAAAATAAAAAAACAATAGAGAACAACATGCTGAATAAGTGTACAGTATGATAATGTTACATGATGCATGAACAACAAAATGCGAACGTGGCTGGAATGTTAACGTAACATAGCTATTAAGAGTTATTCAGATAACTATAGCATAAAGAACATGCTAACAAGTTTACCAAACCATCAGTGTCACTCCAAAACACCAAAATAACATGTGAAATGATATAATAATGTGTTAATAATTTCACACATAAGTCGCTCCAGAGTATATGTCTGCAAAACTGCAAATTATAGTCTGAAAAATACCGTACATCATGATTAGGCTCTGAAAATGAATAGGAAAGAAAATACAATATTTTACCTGTCCATCCACCCAATACAATCTTGAAGTCTTGGTCCAGTGCACCTACAAATGAGGAAAAAAAAGTACATGAAATGGGAGGTTAACAAAATACACCACCATAAAATGCAATGCATTTCACACTACAAACCGTTGAAGTCACATTTAGCAAACACTACATTGCATGCTCACTTAATCCTCAGATTTGATTTGCTGTTGTCAACAGGTGTGTTTATCATTTTACCTTTGGTAAGCCCGTATGTGTACATAAAAAATGGATTGCATGAAAGGGTTAAAAAATAAAGGACATTGTTTTGTCCTGCTTCTTGTCTGTGATTTTGTCTGTTCCCTTTAAATCCCCTGGCTTGTCTTCTTGAGAGGGAGAGCTGCTTATGAAGCTGTACCTGTGACAAAGTGTCAGCCTGGTGTTTTCCATTTACGACTACATTGTTATGCTCCGGTGAGCTGGGGGATGTCACTCAGGAAAGGGGAAATAACACACTCGAATGACACACGCTCCCTGTGGAGTAAAATACCAAATTTTGTCTCACCAACCAGTGCTGAATATTGCATGTAGAGCTGACTGGCTAGTGAGTGATGGAGAGAAACGTGACCGATCCCTTCTATTCTTTGCCTCCTCTGTCTCATTTTCTCCTTTACATCTCTATTTATTGCTCTAGTCTTGAAATATGTCATCATATAAGTTTATGTTAGACACACAGTAGGAGAATTCAAAGAAATGAATCACTGCAGCAATAATTAACATGTAAGAAGACACTTCTCATGAAGTCTACTTGGCTCCATTGGTATCA
Source organism: Corythoichthys intestinalis (assembly GCF_030265065.1). Classification (NCBI taxonomy): domain Eukaryota; kingdom Metazoa; phylum Chordata; class Actinopteri; order Syngnathiformes; family Syngnathidae; genus Corythoichthys; species Corythoichthys intestinalis. The sequence goes on along the minus strand of NC_080406.1, from coordinate 42,609,531 downwards.
TATTTAGTCATTTGATACTGGTGTCTCAGCATTTGCAAAAGTACACATGAGCATATAGTCCTATAGACATTTTTCATAACTCACCCTTGTGTACAGTTGGCATGGCATGGATGACATTCATTGTTGCTTTCAGCGTACTTAAAGATAAAACTGTTTGCACCTTGCAGTCCATCCGGGCACTTTTCCACACAGTTAGGCCCATCTTTAAAATTGATGCATTTCACACAGTGCTCTGGGCCCTGCAGAAAGAAGCCGAAAACATTTTTTACTCGGATATAATGAAACATCAAATGGCAAAACTCCTCAGGGCAAGCGGTATGGAGAATCACCAAAATTGTGTCTGTGTCTGTCGGGATAGTGATCTAGAATCAAAGAAACAAACAAACAAACAAAAAAAAACAGTAACAAAAATAAATATTTAATAAAAAATGAAATAAAGCAATTAGGAGCTAATAATAATGTTTTCGATTTAAGAGACAAATGTGGCAATTGGGAGAAACATCACACATTGTATCTTTGAATATAAACCAGAATGTAACTGTATGTATAAACCAGCTTGAAAGTAACAGAGAAAACAGAAGACCAAAGTGAAAACATGGACACGCAAAAAGACAGAAAAATGACCCAATATCATTGCCGAAAGCCAGTATGCAAGGGATGAACAAGTGAAGAAGCGCATGTGGAGGGGCAAAAGCAAATGAGACACATAAAACAGTGAGAGTGGAGGGAGCTCATAATAACCATTGCTCATAGCACTCACAGTGACCATAACAATCTGCCTAGAAGAGGATTTATGGTACTAATAAAGGGAGGAGGAAAGGAAGAAGAGAAGTGTTCTTTCAGACAATCAACAATCCTGAAGAACATCTAATTGTCGAATGACACACACATGCACACAAACAAATGTTAAGGCAAATAACTCAAAAAGATGTTAGCACTTTAACAGTCCATAGTGCTAAAATAAAAGGGGGCTATTTGCAGATGTGATAATGTGTGAGTTTCAAGTCAGTCTTATTAATCTTGAAGTATCACAAAAGTTTAATATTACTGACTTAAATCAAGCAGTTACCCAATTACAACATATGATGATGTTTTTTCACTGATTAAAATGTGCATTTACTTAAATAAAAGCCAACACAACTTGGAGAATGACCTATTTAAAAAAATACTGTAAACATATGTTTGGTATCCATTTGTATTCCTCAAAATTGATAGTGTGTGTAAAAGAGTAACTACAGTAAAGGCTTAGATTTTGTCGGTTACCCCTTCAGGAAATTCATGCTTTTGCCTTACTTATCACAGGCAGACCCGCAACATTAAACATGGCGGACACAGCAAAGATTCTTTTAGTTAGTAGGGCAATGTCCACATGTAGCAGGGCTTTTTAAAAATTAGTATTTTGCCCCATCCGTCAAGAAAAAAAACCAATGTCCAACTACCTTATTTAAAAGAAAAATGTAATTTACATAATGTATAATCTACATGTTCTTAACCTGAAACACAGTTTGTGTAGAAACGTTTCAAGTTTTTGTGTTTAACGTTTGGCATTTCTATCTTTTCAGGTTAAGAAATGCCGTTCACTTCAAGAGAAAAGGCATTTTGATCAGGCATTTTGCAGGCAGCGCTCATGTTGCACATTTATGAAAATCTGCCATCGAACCAACAAATATTTGTACTTTTCTTTGTATATTCAACTAATAAAACTTGTGACCTTCAACATAAAGTGTATATAGTTTTATTAAGATCCATCAACTAGCATGGGCATTTAGAATGGGGTCAACCATATTGGAACACCCTGTAAATACAAACTGTTGACAAATACTTCACAAATCAACAATAAATCATTTATCAACAGTTTACTAATGATCTATTAACTAGTAAAACGGATAGTTATTATAAAGTGTTACCAATTTTTTTTTTTTGTTACAGCTACATTTTATGAAGTTACACTTGAGCAATTTGCTATAAGAATTGTAAATACGTTAGCATTGGTAGCATTTAAGATAGCAGAGTTTTGTTAGGCAAATTGGGCTAATTTAATCTACTGAATTTACATATTGGTCGGCCTAGATGGACGTTTGAACACCAGTTGTTTTGTGTCAAGTGTTTAATTGTTAAAATGCGTGTTGTTTTGAACATAAGTGTACATATGTGTTACAGCTTGACAAATTGTCAAAAGTGAAGGAAGTAAAAAGCTTTAAAAAGCACAATTGTTTGATGTCTGTAGAGCTGAACAACTTCACGTTTAGTGAGGACAGAACACGTCATATTAAGAAACTAAAGTAAAAAGATACTGTGAGGTACAATAGGATACTGTTTATGCGACTTAAAAAAAACAAAAAAACAACTGGAGACAAAATGGCGGATGAGACTCTGGCGTCGTAAAGATGAGATCGCGTAAATCTAGTACGTCGTAACCTGGGGACTACCTGTACATTACAGTATAATTCGATTGATTCCTTCCACAGCCCAAAAACCTAAAGTATGCTAAATCCTCAATAAATACTGTAGGTACAATTACACATATAAAAACAAATAAATTATGAATACAAATCATAATAATAATAATAGATCTGAAATTAAAAAAAAACAAAACAAAAAAAAACATTTTTTCTGTCACCTCAACTTCTAGAGACTAGGTTGGAGGGGATGGCAGGTGGAGGTAGAGGAATGGTACATCTGCTTGAGGACCGTTAAGATCGTAGACATATTCCGACCATATTGTTGAGCTGTTTCACTAACCACGTTTATATTTTCTATCATTTTCTTCTTAATTTCAATGGTAAGCATCCCCTTTTTCCATTTTTCGCCACCTGCACAAACCTTCTTGAGACCCATGATGGTTTCTCTCAAAAGAAAATCCGCCATGCTGCCGTCTTGCGGGAAAACTATAATATTGTGACGCTGTCGTATTTCGAGCATGTCATAAAATGTCGAGTCAAATTTCACATTGGATGTCGAAAGGATCGTATGTCGATGCGAGCATATGTCAAGGTACCACTGTATAAATAACCACAATGGGAGTACACTGAACTCCCATGGGGCAAATTAAAACTGTTTGACCTTTTGAAGACTTTAAAGAAAATGAATAACAGTAGTTAGAAATCTGACTTCTTAAAAATGAAATTCAAATTACTAATAAGGGTTGTTTTTTGTTTTTTTTTTTAAAAAAGGAAAAGGACCAAGGGGTCTTGTCTTTCAAAAAACAAACCTTCGTGAGCTTCCTCAAGAGAGTGATCTCATATTGTGTCCACAACACACGGTGTTGTGCTTATGTGGTCATATACCCAGCCACACCACACAGGGCATTAGGCCAATCAAATCACTTTGTGTAAACTCTAATGTAATTGCTATGGGCTCTGTAACCATAACACGATTGCTGTAATCCATTTGGTCGCCTAGGCTGCTCATGCGGTTGCTACACGAGGGTGCAACAGGTTAACATGAGACATTCCCATCATACACTGCATGGCAGAATACATAGTGAGTGGAAAAGGAAGGAAAGGGCTTGTGTACGTAGACATGTGCAGAGAGAGCTTGGCACTAGCTAGTTTCTTCTTTCTCAAATGGGGCCGAATTCAGTCAGGTCATGCGTATCTTATCACAAAATACATGAAATTAAAGTGAATCATTCAATACAGATTTTTTCTTGATTGATAAAAAAACAGATCGCCTCCGGTTCACCCTAATCAGGATAAGCCCTTTTGAAAATGGAGTTGGATGGATGATAGTAAACCAGTGAAAACTAGGACATAGGGTTGGGAGAATAATCCTTCTTATTGATGAATTAGAACTCATTTTTCAGGATAATCGTTCTTTTTTTTTTTTTTTTAATATTTTTTTTAGGTTCTTCCATAGTTCAGAGTGTGTCCTCACATAGACATGCGGCAACATTTCTGCAAACACGGGGAAGATTAAGTAGCGATAGAGTAGGAGTTTAAAAAGACTCACTGTTGCCAAGTCAGCGATTTGTTTGCTATATTTAGCCATTTTTCCCTCCTCCGGGTGATCATTTCCCAAAAAGTGACTAGCCACTTTAATTCCAGCTTAGAAACAAACACCATGAACAGAATTATTTTCAGAATGACAAGGCACCCTGTAGAAGGCAATCACAGCATTTATTCCACATATTATTGCCAAAGGCATGGTGCCCATTTAAACATTGCAAAAGCAGTGATTGAATTATGTTGGAAACTTTTGACCTGAGGCATGTGATTCCAAGCTCCAAATCATTTGCATGGGAATGTGGCAGTGTTACTGTTACTTTAACATATATGGGCAAGCTATGAAAGTAGTTTTCATCATTTTTCTTTACTATTAAAGTCTGTGTTGTTTTCGTCAACGATGACAACATTATTTTGTCAACGAACACTTTTTTCATGACGATGACGAGACGAAAATTAGCTAAAAACGTGTTTTGGAAGACTAAAACATTATGATATGAGTGCCAGTTTTTGTCTGACAATATAAAACGAGAAGAAAATGCGCAACACTTTCTGTCACGTATTCATAATGTACATAATGTAACTACACATTTTATGTGTAGTTAGCCTGTAGTGTAGTAGTGTTTGGTTATATCACTCATGTGACGTGGTGCGCCCCCCACCTCAAACTCGCTCTCAAGTCTTGCACACACAGTAAGATTTGTTTTCTTATCTTGCACAGAGAGAATATCCAATTTTGCTTTAGCCTTTAAAGATCTATGCTGGGTGATCATCACACACTAAATGCAACTCATATCATTAGCATAGCATTCACATTAGAGTTAGCCTTATGCTAATGGAAAGCGTCCTTATTAAACTTTTTTTTTTTTTTTTTTTTTTAAACAAACAGTTGGGTATAATTAATTGGAAATTAATGTACTGATTTCCTGCTGAGTGTGTATTATCACCAAGTTGGCATTGTTCTTGTACAGTGTATCACAAGTGAGTACACTCCTTGCATTTCTGCAAATATATCTTTTCATGGGACAACACTGACAAAATGACACTTTAATACAATGAAAAGTAGTCTGTATGCAGCTGATATAATAGAGTTAATTTATTTCCCCTCAAAATAACTCAAAATATAGCAATAATATCTAAACCCCTGGCAACAAAAGTGAGTACACCCCTTAGAAACTACATCCCTAAATGTCCAAATTGAGTATTTCTTGTCATTTTCCCGCCCATATGTCATGTGTTACTAGGTCGAGGTGTGCATAGGGACCAGGTGTGTTCAAATTTGTAGTGCAGCTCTCACACTCTCTCCTACTGGTCACTGAAAGTTCCAACATGGCACCACATGGCAAAGAACTCTCTGAGGATCTTAAAAGACGTATTGTTGCGCTACATGAAGATGGTCAAGGCTACAAGAAGATTGCCAACACCCTGAAACTGAGCTGCAGCACAGTGGCTAAGATCATCCAGCGTTTTAAAAGAGCAGGGTCCACTCAGAATAGGCCTCAGGTTGGTCATCCAAAGAAGCTGAGCGCATGTGCTGAGCGTCACATCCAAATGTTTTCTTTGAAAGATTGTCACAGGAGTGCTGTCAGCATTGCTGCAGAGATTGAAGAGGTGGGGGGGGGGTCAGCCTGTTAGTGCTCAGACCATACGCCGTACTCTACATCAAATTGGTCTGCATGGCTGTCACCCTCGGAGGAAGCCTCTTCTGAAGACAGTACACAAGAAAGCCCGCAAACAGTTTGCTGAAGACATGTTAACAACATGGATTACTGGAACCATGTCCTATGGTCTGATGAGACGAAGATACATTTGTTTGGTTCCGATGGTCTCAAGCATGTGTGGCTGCGACCAGGTGAGGAGTACAAAGATACAGTAAGTGTGTCATGCTTACAGTCAAGCATGGTGGTGGGAATGCCATGGTCTGGGGCTGCATGAGTGCTGCAGGTGTTGGAGAGTTACATTCCATTGAGGGAAACATGAACTCCAACATGTACTGTGAAATACTGCAGCAGAGCATGATCCCCTCCCTCCATAAACTGGGTCGCAGGGCAGTGTTCCAGCATGACAATGACCCCAAACCTCCTCCAAGATGACCACTGCTTTACTGAAGAGGCTAAGGGTAACGGTGAGTGGTGGCCAAGCATGTCTCCAGACTTGAACCCAATAGACCATTTTGGGGGGATCTTCAAGCGGAAGGTGAAGGTGCACAAAGTCTCAAATATCCGGCATCTCCGCAACGTTGTCATGGAGAAGTGGAAGAGAATTCCAGTGGCAACCTGTGAAGCTCTGGTCAACTCCATGTCCAGGAGAGTAAAGGCCGTTCTGGATAATAGTGATGGCCACACAAAATATTGACAGTTGTCATGTTGTATGCTATTATTGACAACTTTCACTAAGGGATGTACTCACTTTTGTTGGCAGGGGTTTAGATATTAATGGCTATATTTAGAGTTATTTTGAGGGGAAAATAAATTAACTCGATTATATAAGCTGCACACAGACTGCTATTCATTGTGTTAATGTGTCATTTGTCAGTGTTGTCCCATGAAAAGATATACTTAAATATCTGCAGAAATGGGAGGGGTGTACTCACATTTGTGATACACTGTAGATACTACAATGTGTGTTTGTCTGTCAATGTTCATTCAAAATAGTTGGAAACCTTCGGTTATTTATTTTTGCAGTAAACATTTATCATTTTACAGCCATAATCATTTTTAATAAACGTCGACTATAATTACACAAAGACAAACACATTTTGTGGTGACTAAAATATGCCTTACACTAATAAGTATTATCGTCCAAAAGACGAAGACGAAATTTAAAAGGGCTGCCAAAAACAACATTGATTAAATGTTTACTTTACTAATGCTCAGGTTTACATACAGTACTTTCTTGGAGGAAAAACATGTTTTGTTTATAACTTTAACGGTAGAGTGGTGTGAAAAAGTATCAACCTTTTGGAATTCCTCACATTTCTGCATTAAATCACCATCAAATGTGATCTGATCTTTGTCAAAATCACACAGATGGAAAAACTGCCTGTTTTAAGTAAAACCACCCAAACATTAAAAGGTTTTCATATTTTAATGAGGATAGCATGCAAACAATCACGGAAGGGGAAAAATAAGTAAGTGAACCCTCTGCCTAAGGAGACTTAAAGAGCAATTGAAACAAATTTTTACCAAAAAATTTAAGTCAGATGTGTGCCCAATCACTGATGAGTGGTTTAAAGCTGCCCTGCCCACTATAAAACACATGCCTGGTAAGAATTGTTTGATGTGCATCGTGCCTCGTTTAAAAGAGCTGTCTGAAGACCTGCGATCAATCATTATTAATTTGTATAAAGCTGGGAAATGATAAAAAACATTCTCTAAAAGTCTTGATGTTCATCAATCGACAGTCAGAGAAGTTGTCTACAAATAGAGAGTTTGGCATTGTTGCTTCTCTCCCAAAGAGTGGCCGTCCACCAAAAATGACGCCAAGAGTTCAGCGCAGAATACTCAGAGAGGTAAAAAAAAAAGAACCCTAGAGTGCCTGCTAAAGACTTACAGAAATCACTGGCACAGTCCAATATCTCTGTGCACACATCTATATTTATATGTAAAACGATGGCCAAGAATGGTCTCCACAGGAGGATTCCACAGAGGAAGCCACTGCTGTCAAAAACAAAAAAACAAAAAACAAAAACAAAACATTGTTGCTCATTTAATGTTCGCAAAAAGGGACTTGGACACTCCACAGAAGTTTTGGCAAAATATTTTGTGGCCTGATGAAACCCAAATTTAAATTGTTTGGGAGTAACACACAACGTCATGTGGGGACGAAAAATGGAACAGCTCATCCACATCAACACCTCATCCCCACTGTGAAGCATGATGGAGGGAGCATCATGATTTGGGGCTGTTTTGCTGCTGTTTGCATACTGTCCTCATTAAAATATGAAAACCTATTAATGTTTGAGTGGTTTTAGTTAAAGCAGACACTGTTTTTTCATCTGTGTGATTTTGACAAAGATCAGATCACATTTGATGGTGATTTTACGCAGAAATGTGAGAAATTCCAAAAGGTTCAGATACTTTTTCATACCGCTGCATATAGTATATTTTTAAGAACAGTAATCATCTTTATCGGACAAGTATGTTTGAAACAGACATAACATTTTTTTTTTTTTGGACTCTCAATGCAAATCTATTATCACACAAAACAAGCCACTATAACAAAAGTACATTCAGGATGTACCACATAAATACATACTGTACAATGACCCGCATTTCAGCAGAATTGATGCACTTTAAGGCTAAAATGAAAGAATAGAAGAACTTGACAAAAAGCAAAATGTATGGATTATATCCTTGACGTCTGCATTTTGTATAAACTAATATACCAAGCAGAAGTCCATACATTTAAACAATTCACATGTGATTAAAATTCCTGTTTGGTTTAGTTGTTCCATATTCCACTGAGAGGCAAAGATTGAGCATTAATTTGTGCAAGACACAGTTGGTACTTAATCCTTAAAAAAATGGAAAACGTCTACAAGTTGTGAAAGTATTCAAATACTAACAGACCTTGCCATTTGCAACTTTCACATCACAAAAATGACTTGAACAATGTTCTACAAACTGAAGTTTGCAACCCTGTGTCCTTACCACTCTACAGTTACACCTGTCAATCAAACAGAAAGATAAGCTTTTAAAGGTCTTCACTTCAGCGTGGGTGGTTTGCAGGAGAGCCAGATGGAAACTTCTCCTACTCTGTCAAATGCAAGCAGGTGCTACTAAAAACAACTGATTGAGCAAGAACTAAAGTTTGCTTTAGGATAGACATACAAAAAGGAAGGAAAAATAAAAACAGCATTGTAAAAACTGAAATGTGTAAAAAGCCAAGTGCTAACTGCTAGCAAAATTACTAATGTAGTTTTGATCCCTTTTTTTGTTGTTGTGAAGACTCTTTGCTCTTGTTAAATTTCTGTCAGCTGTCTGCCAGGTTTTAGAGGATTTATGAGCTCAATATCAACATTCAGTTTGCCTCCTGGTTGCTGAGTCTAGCAGCGTACTTACCGGACCGTGGCAGGTCAAAGAGTCGCCATCAGCCCGCTCACATTGGGGATCACACTCCACACACACTGATTCGTTGGCGAACTCTCGAATAGCCCTGAGAGATAAGTTGGACAGGAAAGATATTGGCTAATGCATCCGGTATACAACATTTTTGTTTGATAATGAGCTACACACACTGCTGATAGTTAAACAATCTGCTTATACTACTATCAGTGTGAGTGTTAGCAAGATTTAAAGGGAAACACGGATAGAAAGACATGTAGTTCTTAAAACATAAATGTTAGTACGCGCTATAAAAATTTGATATTGAAACCCCTCTTAATGTTTTCGTTTTAATAACATTTTGTAATATTATGTTGACTAGTAGGTCGCTCATTGTTGTTGATGTCGCAGGGCGGTGACGTCACATGGGTACGCTGCCGGCCTTCCACAGTGTCACTCTTTAACTATATTAACATGTCGTCGGTTCTGCCCTTCCAGATTGAACCTGAGCAGAACATTAATGAGAAGGACAGCAAAAGCAAAATGATCAGGAAAATAGGGATAAAACAAGTAGCGTTCATGTGTCAAATTTGCTAATGACAGCGCTCTCCTGCTGTAGTGACGGAGCAGGAGAGTGTTTGCTGTCAAAACTGTTTACAGACTTTCATGCGAAACTATTTTGTGATCCAACTTATTCCAATATTATCATGGAAATGGTTAGAATCCAGAGCTGTCGTATGCTTTACATATGATTAGGGTATACAGTGAAACACAGCTGTTTGTTTTTTTTTTTTCCAGATAGCCCGTACATTACAGCTAATGAAAACGTTGATGCAGTTTGCCTCTACTGAGACGTCTAATGTGTTACCTTTTTTTTGTCAGGTAAAAGAGCTGTCAAGGTCGATGATCATCCTGCCGGTGTTCTCAGATTTATCAGACTTATGAGATCTTGCTCCCGAAGCTTGCTTCCCGGTGAATAAGCGACACGCAAAACGAATAAATAAATGTATCAAACTTAGTTTTGCTGGCTATTTGTATAATTTTCTACCCAACAGATTATAATCACGCCTTATTTTGCATATTGAGATCTAGGTGCCTGATGTGGTGTAAGGCAGAGAGAAGGGCGAGTGGACACATGCGTTCAGATTCATAGCTTGAACTTGCGCCGTTTATTGGCATAAGCTTCGGCAACTCCTCAACAACATACAATTGAACCTAAGTATCATATAGTAAAAATACAACAAAAATAATATTTATATCTCTCAAAAAATGTTCACAAAAGTAAAATCTGTATTAATGATAGCGGTGGATAGGGGTGTCAAAATGTTGTATTCTAATTTGTATTAATGATGCCCATTTCTCACATAGTTAAACAACAGTGCAAAGAACTGGCATTCATGAATTGCAAAATACACAAAAAACTTAGACTTTGGTCAAACTCTAACATTTTAGCAACTCGTTCAGCTCAATGAATACACTGGATGGCAATATTTAGTCACACTATACAAACTATGATGCTGGGAGCCATTATTAGGTGTCTTTGTCATGTTTATGTGCCTTTTCAGTTCTTTTCTTTCCTTTCCAGCACATGATTCAGCTGGATGGGCGGGGCTGTGCCACACACCTGTGGCGCATTTGGAGCACTCGTTATTTAAAGACAGCTGTCACAGTGTACGAGTGTCAGACTATTACATTCTACTTGCTTGCTTACCGCTGTGTGCATCTTCTGGAGATCTCTTGCCTGTTAGTATATTTTTTTTGTTGGACTTTGTTGTTATTTGAATAAGCTTTTTCTGGCCATTGTTGCCTTCCCCTTAGTTCTCTCGCCGACTAGGTTCGTGCCCTTTTTGCGTTGCATTTTTCTCTCGCGTGTTTTGAGGTGCTCCCTTTGTTCTCGTTTTTGTAATAAATACTTCTAATTTCAAAGTCTGTGTTTGGATCCATATTGTATCATAACAGTCTTAGCATCTCAACCCTGTGACTTCAACAACAATTGGGAGCTACTAGCTAATTTTAAAAATGTTGTTAAAACAAAAACATTAAGAGGCATTTTAATATCAAATTATTATAACTCGTACTAACATTTATGTTTTGAGAACTACATGTCTTTCTAGCCATGGTTCCCTTTAAATACACTTTGCAAAAGGTACAACCACTTTAAAATTCCTTTCAGAGCAACCGTCTTTTTCTAATACTAGAACAGACAAGTCTTTAAATGTGACCACACTGCAACTGACTTGGCAGTTTGCCTTTGTTTTGGGTTTTGGGTACCGCTCTTTTAGTAAGGGAAGGGGTAACCGTTTTTCATCGCTGTAAAAGATCAAATGTCCCAGTGGGCTCTAAATGAAATTAGTATTTATAATGCTTCATCTACTTCATAAAGTCTTGTAGGAGCCAGGGGAGATTGGCCTTTATACGTGAGCTGGCTCAAGTATAAAGGATTCAAATGAGCTGGAGCACATCACTCTGGACTTGAAGGTGGTTGGACAAATTGCTGTTGTATATTTCCATATTTAAATCTTATCCCCAAAATCATTGCTTTTCAGCAAAAATAACAAAAAAAGAAAACAATTAGCAATTTTTTGGACAAATTTGTCGCTAAAACGTTTCAGACAAAAAGAGTAAATCTAAAAGACGACAATATCGATGCTTTGCATTTCAATATATTTGATATGTTTATGCTTAACTAATTAATACTTCAATCCAGATAAATGTATCGTTAAAGCCTCCTAATACTAGTATATGGTAAGCAATGGTGTTGGGAGATTGGAGTGTAAGAGATTTACATTGGGTGCATTGATGCTGTGATGGGGCAGGCAGTGCCGATGATTTTTGGGACAGGTAGGCACGGCGTGGCCCCGTGCGCAAGCAGTGACTGTGACACGCAGTGACACGCCTAGCCCCCCTGCCCTATCCACCTTTCCAGTGCTCCTTCTTCTCCTTTTCATAAGTCCAGTCAGTTGACACTTCAAATGCATCCTTTTACAGTCATTCATTAAGTTGAATTATTTTGTAGGTTATTAGTTGAACTCACCTGGGGGACATGATGTGTTGGCTGTGAGGTGGAGAACATCAAGATAAATGTTCAAAGTCAAGGGACCCCCTAATGACACTCTTCAGGGCTGCTCTTCAAAGTGACTTACCTTTACACTTTAAATTGTTCTTTTGAACCACTGAAGTTATTAACTATTAATTATTATCCTGAGTGACTGAACAATATTGCTGGACTTAAAAGGTATGACAAAGAGCCCTGTGGTGTTTCAAAAAGAAACTTTACTTATGAGTGACGGTTTATGCCACAATTCTGTATCATGAACATGAGACTTTTTGTTGAATGTCCAAAAGTAAGACAGCATTATCATTGATAGGGAAAGAAACTTCAATGTAACTCTGATTCTGTTACAACTGTACCTAAAATGAGTAGTCCTGTATTGTGTATGATTTTCTATACATTACATTTTCAGATCAGGTTGCCATGTACAGTGGTACCTCTACTTAAGAAATTAATTGGTTCTGGAAGTAGTTTCGTAACTTGAAAATTTTGTAAGTACAGACAAATTTTTCATGTACCGTAATTTTCAGACCATAAGTTGCACCTGACAATAAGCCGCTACCCACCAAATTTGACACGAAAACGACATTTGAAAGCGACCAGTCGGAGGTGTCCTCACTGTATTATGGGATATTTACACCAAAAGGTAATAACTGGTAACAATTTATTTGACAGCGGCAACATAAGACTGTCAAAAGACCAAATGAACCACCATGAAGCTTTGAACAATTGGGCTGCAAAGCTTCATTGCTTCAAGAAGCTTGATTTGGCCATTACTGCTCCCTTGGGGGAGACAGCCAACCTCTGCTGCCGCCAGCTGTCAACACTGATATAGTCCAACATATCTCCTAGCATGCATTGCAGCGCTACAAAGGTAAATAACAATCAAAATGTTCTGTTCAGAAAATATTTCTTCAGTTACTGTTCCAGTTGTTTCATTGACTGCTAGTTATGGTATTTGGTAACACTTTATTTGACAGTGGCCATAAGCGCCATAAGACTGTCATAAGACAGTCATAATTATGACATGACACTGACATGACCATTAAAGAATGCTTATAACAGATGTTATTTAGTGTCATCCGGCAAATTATCTCACTTTTGAATGGATGTAAAATATTGCAGCTGGACGTAAATGGAGTTAGTGACATAATTTGCCGAATGACATTCAGTAATACCCATGATAGTGTCATAATTATGATGGTCATATAACAGTCTTATGAGGCCACTGTCAAAAAAAGCGTTACCTATTAACCCAAATCAATCAACAAATACTCCGCACTGGACTATAAGCCGCATGATTCAAAATGAGAGAAAAAAGTAGCGGCTTATAGTCTGAAAATTACGGTAAATGCCCTAATCCAAGTCACCAGAATTCAGAAAAAAATCTTTTATAGAATAAAATGCCTCAAAACATTTAACAAATAGTACATGTTATTAGTTGTGCACAATGTAAAAAACCAAGAATATACAGTAGTAAAGAATAAAAGGTAATACCCTCATATAAAGCTGTTGGAACACAAGGAGCGGATGAATAGGACGCTGGGATACACACATACGCATACAGTAGAGGTCCCACTTAGCCAATTGCATGCCAGGAATGCTAGCCAATAGCAGTGCAGCTATAAGTATGTTACATTCAGTAAAGTCTGGCGAGTACCAGCCATACTGTATTTTTGCCTTATGTACCCTAAAATTTCTTCTGTAAAAAGAGGCAATATTTTCCCGTTGAGGCCTGTCTTAACCTTAAAATTCTGTATGTACAGACGTTCGTAAGTAGAGGTACCACTGTACTGTATAATGTATTTTTTTTGTGCTATTATTATGCTTCAGTGCCATTAAAGCATTGTGTGATATGTAATTATATGTGTTATTTATTGTTTGGTTTTCATTTCATATGTAGGGAAAAGAAGTGCTGCAGCAATGCTTTATTGAGTTGTTTACTTTTGAGGCGCTCATACGTAGCTGTGAGTGGCTTTGCGTAAGCCTGGCTAAACACCATAATGTGATTTTGCATCTGCAGTGAAACATTCATTTTTCTACCTTTAGTGATGATTTTTTACAATGACGTATCTCAACTCATTATGTTTCGCGTAAGATGAGCGAAACCATGATATAGCTTAGCTGTCCATTGCCATCAATGGCAGCAAATAAGTGAATTAACTTGCAGTTTACATCTTCAAGCAAAATATATCTGTGGTCATGCATCACTTACCCTTCATACAAGTTGCAGTTTTCCACACAACTTTGTCCTCTACTGAAGTCCCTGCATGAGAGACACTGATCTGGGCCAGGACCCCAACATCCAGAATTGGAACACAATGGATCACAAACCATATGATCCTTGGCTGCTCAAGACAAAACACAATGCATAACTTTGTAAACACAATGTATGCAATTGTACATTTCTATCACAATTGTAGAAAGGATAAATATTTCTTTAATGGTTTAGAAAGTGGATGGACTTCTGAAAGGTACCATGTTAGGGTAATCATAGGGTAAAATTTCTTTCATTCAATCTTTGAACTGCTTATCCTTAGAATGTTTAATTATCCTAACATGTGAACTCAAAATAGCAAGACCAGAGCCCAAATTTCAGCCCACCTCTGAACTTTGAGATGGACATGCTAACCCCTCTACCATGCGGCTTCATGCATAAAATTATATTATGAGGACTTTGACTGAAAATATAAAAGTGTGATATTGGAAAAGTGCTGTGTAGTTCATGACAGTGGCACTATGCCACTTCTTCATGAAAACTGCCAATTTAACAATGACAGAGCGCTAGAGGGAGAGAATGGTTATTCAGTCAGTCTGTCTGAGGAGAAACTTCGAACTTCCACTGTCAGCTTTAAGTAACTAAGTTGTTCAACAGTATTTCAACATGGAAGAAAGGCATCCTGAAAAATAAGGCATTCATATTGGTTTTCAATAAAAGAGATATAGATATTGGCATCTGCTTACAAGGGAGGAAAAAAAAAAACATCTTTCAAGCAAATTAAAGTTATGCTCTTGCAAATGCATTGTCGAATGCTTGGAAAAGCATGAAAAGCTAGAATAAATATCCATTGTGTGCACCTGGGATGAAATCCGTTATTGAAAGAAAATGACCTTCCAACAATTTCAGTAAAATCTGTATGCAGGCCTGTTTACTTTGAAGAATTATTCATTTATTTTTCATTTTTATCTTTTATTTAAATAACAAAAAAGGGGGGTGGAATCGGTAAACATTCCCCTTTTTTCTATTTTTAATTAGATTAGTAAAAAATAAATAAAACAGTAAATATTCTCTTGGCTTTTAAAATATTCAATTGTATTTAATTAATTCAAAAGGAATAAAGAAAAACAAATATTATCTGATTTCTAGACTACATAAAATTTAAATGAATTTTATTTTAACGAACCGATGCATGTGGTTTACTTTCGCCCGCCAGACAAAATGATTCGGATTTGGCCCCCCGGCCAGCATTTTGACACCCCTATCCTAAAAAAGCACAGTAGCAACCTATCAGATATGGGGTTAGCAAACTTCATCTATCAATTGCTAGAGCCCAAATGATTTGGGTTAGGCTCCAACCCGTGGTGTGACCCTGGTAGACATTGAAGGATACAGTACATAAGATGGACTGACAAATTCCCTACATAACCAATTCTTGTGTACATAATCAGTATAAGTTAAAACATTACATAACTGGACAGAAACTGCATGCAAATGGAAAAAAGATATGCGTAAGAAATGTGTAAAAGTGAAATAAATGAGGATGAAAGCTATGTTTTTGTCTCGTTAGATACAACAAACCTTCAGTTGCGTCCGCTTACAATGAAATACTCAAAGGAGAGGTTTGATTTATCTTTTAACATGTGCTTTAAGGATCAAAACATTTCAAAATTTTTTGACGCGTCTGGTAAATAGAAGCTGATGGGTCCACAAGCTGACAGGGTAATTTCTGTGTATCACGGCTACCATGTGAACACTCCAGAGGTGATGTAAGAAAAGGAAATGATCATTCACTGCCAGCCTCTCTAGGTCAAAATGGATTGGACGTCTAGTGCTGCTAATGGCACTGAAACATGAGCATTCACAGCTGGTCCTTTCAGTTTAAATGGATTGCACATCTATTTTTAGTCAATGGGAGACAATGAAAAGTATTTTTAGATCTTTGGGAATTGCAGTATAAGGGTACCATTAGCAATGAGTGGTTAGCTCAAGTTCTGAGGTCGTGGTTTTGAATCTGGCCTCTGTCCTACGTTGAGTTTAGGATTTTCTCAACATGCAGATAATATTTAAGACTTTAAACTGACTTTAGCATTTTTTGGGTGAAAGCAAACGTTAGGAGAAAGTTTCTTTCATCCTAAGTGGAACATACTAGCATCGCAATCGAAAACAATGTTGTGTCTTCCCAAAAGGGAGCGGAAAAAACCAAGAAAAAAGAAGCTGCCCTAAAACTATGTGGAACCCCAAAAGACAGTATAGCAGAGTGTTACTCAAAACATCAAGAGATAATGTCAGATGTACACATATGACACAAGTCACATACTGTATCGTATACTCCTCAGAGACATTTGCCAGACGTTTTTATTTAAATATATTAATATATTAAATTCGGTTCCCACCAATCCCATTCATTCTCCATCTCCGCTGGCATTCCCCAGGGTACTGTCCTGTACTGTCCTCTTTATCATTTATATCCTCCCCCTCAGTTCCATTTTTCGAAAACATAATATCAACTGTGATTGCTATGTGGTTGACACCCAGCTTTACATTCCCTCGAAACCAACCATCTCCCTCCCACCTTCCTCTCTTATCCCCTGTTTACAAGACATCAGCTCACGCTCTCCAAAAACTTCCTACTGCTCAACAGTTCAAAATCAGAAGACCTTTTAGTAGTATCCTCACAAATTACACAAATTTCTCTGTTCCGATTAAAAATGTATCCATCTCCCCCTCAACTCAGTTTAACAGTCTGGGTATCATCCTCGACAGCACGCTTTCCCTCCGCTCCCACATCAATGATATCACAAGATCAGCCTACTTCCATCTTCGCAATAATTTGCAATTCAGTCGCCACACTGCCTCCACTCTTGTTTGCTGCCTAGTCACCTCCCGGATCGACTATTGTAACTCAATGGTCTTTGGTCTCCTTCAGAAATACCTGCAGAAACTACAGCGATAGACTTCATAATGATATTGAGGGGACACCTTCCGCAGACACTGCGCCACGCCTTCAAGTAGGGGGCCGTCCCGTACTCCGCTTCAGTCGGTCGAAGTCGGTCGCAGTTATTCTCAAACACATGCAGCGATCCACCGCTGGATTTAGGTTGAAAAAGTACGAAAGCTGTACCGCTAACAAACAGGAAGGATTTTCTCAGGAGTGATTTGTTCGAGGATTCAAGGTAATTATTATATTTTTCATATCATGCATGCATTTTTCATATCATGCATGCATTTTGAAACGTTGAAAAAAAATCAATGGGAGAATAATCGCTACAGCATTGGCGTCATAATTCGCGATATTTATGTAAAATAAATGGTAGTTGCCCGTTTTTTTGTGCTTTTAACCAAGAATGGAGACTGTTTTATGTTCATATCTATCAAGAATTCAGGGATTTAAGCATTTATTCATAAAAATTTGCAACGTAAAAAGCTCTGTTTTGATAAAGGCGGCACCACAGTGGCTTAAAGACTAGCAGCACATTCAACATATTTACGTAAAATGAATGCTAGCTGCCCTTTTTTTTTTTTTTGCTTTTAACCAAGAACCGAGACTGTTTTACATCCATATCTAGAATGAATTCAAGGATTTAGGCATTTATTCACAAGAATTTTCTACGTCAAAAGCTCTTTGTCTGTGTTGTCTGTGTTAGCTTTGACGGAGATGGGCCCCCTACTAATCGGCTCCGCGCCCTGTGTCCTGTTAATATATTATGAAGTCTTTGCAACAGCTGCTCCAAAACTCTGCAGCACACCTAATCACAGGAACTCCCACCACATCACCCCCATCGGCTCCAGGTTAAACAAAGAAATATTACAAAATATTCATCACTTTTAAAGCGATTCATGGCCTGGCCTCACCCTATATTTCTGACCTCATTGGCATTAACACTCCTCCCCGCTCTCTACGCTCCTCTTCCACTCTTCACATCTTTGTCCCCCGTATCCATCTTACTACTCTCGGTTCTAGATCGTTCAGCCATTTTTCCCTTCGACTCCGGAACTCTTTACCCCTCTGATCTTAGTAATACAACCTCTTTCCCACTTTTCAAATCCTGACTCAGAACATATCGGTTTAAATGATTATATCCATCCTGATCCTCTGTTGTGTTGTGTTGTGTGTGTGTGTGAGACTTCTTTCCTTCTATTTTGATCTACGACGACTTTATTTTTATCTCTTGTATATTTAGTAGTTAGGTGTCCTTGAGTGTTGTGAAAGGCACTTTGAATTAAAATGTATTATTATTATACAGTACTTGATAATTTAAAACACTTGATGAAACAGAACTTGTGCTGGACAGTTTTTTTAAATGACTAGAGAAGCTTTAAAACATCCTGACCATCATCCAGAAATTTCTAAACCTGTGTGTACACAACTTACTTGGTCTAAAATTCACACACAATGATCAAGGATTTTTTTTAAGCAAGGGTTGCACCAGAGAATGTTTAGAATATTTTGGAACAGCCTAATATGACAGACCGCTATTAATAATATCCAAAACAGACAACTCCGTCCTTAAAATGTTTGACAGGTGCTCTTTGTTGACCCCAATAACAGTGCTCTGATAGTGGAAATAGTTTTTTTTTTTAAATATGGTATAAGGAACCTGTAGCTAATCATAACTGCGCTAAGATTTGTGACACTTTCATCACTAGCATGTTCGAAAGTTATTGATACTTGTTTTTACATGGTTTTGTTATGAACTTACAGCATTCCTTTGGGCTCCTGTTGTCACGGATCAAAGTTTTCTGGTTGGCAGCACGGAACAGTCGGGTCCAGTTGACTGTGTTGTAGTAGCACAGCTGGCTATTCTCTGCAATGTGCACGTTCCCCGCACTGATCTCTCGGAGTGACTGAAGTTGAAGTGATAAGATGCCATGCTGCTTTAACACCAGCAGGGAGATTCCGCTGAGAGGGAAGAGTTGGAGGATGGACGAAAGGAAACAAAGAAAAAAAGGTTGAAGAGGAATCACATAAAAAGGGAATGGCATGAAAAATACTTTGATGTTTGTCTTTACTCAAGATCACAAGATCACACTGCTATTTTTTTGGCATTTATGTAACTAAATTAGCATGTTCTCAGACTAATGAAGTCTATCAAATCTTACGACCAATCTAACACAACATGTATTATTGTAGTTGTAGTTTTCAATAGTGTGGAAATACACATCACATTTTCTGTTAATTTGATAGTTTATTTTGTTTTCGGTGTTCTAATATATTTACTGTCTTTAGACAATGCCATTCAACGTTTAATGATATTTCAATGGTATTTCAATGTGTATGTATAAATATATATATATATATATATATATATATATATATATATATATATATATATATATATATATATATATATATATATATATATATACACACTATGTGTGTGTTAGATATTTTTAACCTTTTACCGGGTTCGGGCTCGTGATTATTTTTGATAATTAAAAATAAGGATAATAATAACACATTTTATGATAATTCATAATTTTTAATGAACAAATATAATTATAAACTAGAGGATCCCTCTCATAGAGCAGACATCTTCTGCCTAAGCAACCCAATTCAAAGTATGGCCATGTTTCTGACCTTTGACCCCTTCTTTTCTCATGTTATCTGGGGATTTCCCCGTTTCACTTAGGTGATGGGAAATTGGGCCTGACCAAACCATTTTCATAAGATTGGAATAGTGTGTAAAAAATCAGGTTTGAGAAATGTACTTATTTATCTTTATTTTTCAGTATTATCTCAATGGCTGCCATTGACGGTGATATGCGTCCAATCCAATCTGACTTAGCTGTCTGGCAGCAATCCCAGCCAACCCCACAGTCATATTTGCTGTGAAAGGCAGTGAAACATGATTACTCAATGCCAACCTTCCCAGTTTTTAATGACGATAGTTGTCAATGGCAACATATGAGCTAAAAGCTACAAGCAACAAAATAATCCAAATGAGACACAGTGGTACTTTTACTTATGAACATCTCGACATACAGAATTTTTAGGTTAAGTCACGCCTCAACGGGAAAATATTGTCTCTGGTTATAAATGACATTTCAAAATACAAAAGGCAAAAATACAGTATGGCTGGTACTCGCCGCTCCAAGAGTTTACTGAACGTAACATACTTATAGCTGCTCTGACATTGGCTATTGCCTAGCATTCCTGGCATCCAATCGGCTAAGAGAGACCTCTACTGTATGTGTATGTGTGTATCTCAGCGTCCTCTTTATTCGCCCGTCGTGTTCCGACAGCTTTACATGAGTGTATTAACTTTTATTCTTACTTTTACTTTTATTATTTACATGGCAGTGTTGTTTTTGTCAACGATGACGATAATGAAAATATTTTGTCAACGAACAATTTTTTCATGACAATGACGAGCTAAAAACCTGTCATGGGAGACTAAAACATAATGAGACTGATGCCAGTTTTAGTCTGACGAGATGAGAACGAGATTAAAATTCACCATAGTTTCCGTCATAAGTTCACAATGTGTGACATTTTCTTATTGTATTTGTAGTTAGCATGCATCGTCGCAGTGTTTGGTCGTGTGTGCTGCACCGACCCCCACTCGCCACAATGTGTGTCCACTCCAGGCTCCTTTTGTGAAACAAATGTGTTAGGTGCTGCTTGGTAAGTTTTTATTATTATCATGGCGAGATATGCCATGTTGCTCTAGCCTTTAAAGGTATGTGCTGAGTCATCATCACACACTAAATGCAACTTGTAGCGTTAGCATAGCATTCGCATTAGCATTAGCATTTAGCGTGGTGAGTGTCGTCTTGAACTCTTGGAAAACTTTTTACATACAGTGTGTAGCGTCCATGGGAGTTTAATTGATTGAATTTAATGTACAGTTTTCCTGCTTAGTGTGTATTATTATAAAAAAGATGGTGATTTTCTTGTACACTCTACAATTATGTCCTCGACTGTCAATGCTAATGCGAAATTGTTCCTAACCTTTTATTGATTGATTTAATCACGGATTAAAATTTTTTTTGTTGACAGACGAAAACCTTTTGAGTAATTGTCGACCAAAACTAAATGAAATTTGACTGAATTTTTGTTGACTAAAACTAGACGGAGACATAACACATTTTGAAATGACTAAAATATGACTCATTAGTATTTTCGCCCAAAAGTCTAAGACGAAAATTAAAAGGGTTGCCAAAAACAACACTGTTACATGGAAAACGCGTCTCTACTTACAGAATTTTCAAGTTACGAAACTAATTTCGTAAGTAGAGGTACAACTATATAATGCGAAAACAAATCAATATTTTTTTTCCCGCTTTGTGGAACCCAATGCTGTACTAAGGAAATTTTATATGGCTATAATGTTGGAATAGATTCGTACAAACTGGGGTAATAAACTTTTTTTCCATCGTTAATACATTTCTGAGGTATTAGATCAAGACTCTGTATCGACAGCTAAGACTTGGACTCACATGCAAAATATGTGCCTGGGACATCCCTAATCATATTATCTGCCCTACAAAATACAGTGATACCTCTACATACAAATTTAATTCGTTCCAGGACCTTGTTTGTAAGTCGAAATGCTCATATGTCGAGCAGGATTTTCCCATAAGAATACATTATAATTCCATTAATTCGTTCCACAGCCCATAAACCTACACTACATGCTTAAATATACTGCTGTTACAATTGCAAATAGCAATTACAAAGAGCAAAACAAATAAATTATGAATAAAAATAATAATGATAATATAATAATAGTAATAATAATACCTGTAACAAATCGAGTTATAATGTAGCGGACTTTTTTTGCTGTACCTGAACGCACCGCGGGGCTGACGTGACGGTGAGTTTACTTTCTGTTTTAATGCTGGCGTCCGCTGCTGTTTCACAAGTTAATGAAAAAAAATGATTAGAAACCTGACAAAACTGGGGATTTCTATGGCAATGTTACCACAATAAGAATTGTCACCTTAACTTATAAAGACTGGCGAATGGAGGAGGACAGCCGGCCAAGATCGACATTTCACGGCCCTATTGTCGACCCAGTTCATGGATGCACACACACCATTCTTATATTTTGCTATCATTTACATCTTCATTTCAATCGTAAGTGTCACCTTTTTTATTTTTTTCTCCACCTGCACTAACCTTTTTGGATCTATTGTTGATTTCTCTCACAAGAAAATTAGCTGTGCGTCCGTCTTCCGGCAAAACAAAGAAACTGCGGTGTTGTCAAAAACCGTCGTGTTTCGAGCATGTCGTCAGATGTAGAAACAAATGGCGAGTCAAATTTTACATCGGACGTCAATTAGATCGTGTGTCGAAGCGATCATATGTCAAGGTACCACTGTATATATAAATAGGATAATCCATTATCATGTAATTCCCTTTCTGACCACTGTGCTCTTTGACCTCATTCCGCCAAAATTTTAATCACCTCTTCCGTTTCATATGACAAACATTTCCAGTCAATTTGATAGCAATCCTTTTAATTGTTCTTGAGTTATCTTGAACACAAACAGACAAATAGAAATACGGAACGGAATACAGTATAACCTACAGTACATAAATTCATATTACAAATACAGTTGTGGTCAAAAGTTTACATACACTTGTGAAGAACATAATGTTATGGCTCTCTTGAGTTTCCAGTTATTTCTACAACTCTGATTTTTCTCCGATAGAGTGATTGAAACAGATACTTCTTTGTCACAAAAAACATTCATGAAGTTTGGTTCTTTTATGACTTTATTATGGGTTAACAGAAAAAGTGATCAAATCTGCTGGGTCAAAAATATACATACATGGATCTGAAGAAGCAAATCATTGACTTGAACAAGTCAGGAAAGTCACTTGGAGCCATTTCAAAGCTGCAAGTCCTAAGAGCAACAGTGAAAACAATTGTTTGTAAGTATAAAGTGCATGGCACTGTTTTGTCACTGCCGCGATCAGGAAGAAAATGTAAGCTATCACCTGCTGCTGAGAGAAAATTGGTCAGGAGCGTGAAGATTCAGCTGAGAATCACCAAAAAGCAGATCTGCCAAGAATTAGAAGCTGCTCGAACACAGGTGTCAGTGTCCACAGTCAAGCGTGTTTTGCATCTCCATGGACTGAGAGGCTGCCGCACAAGAAGGAAGCCCTTGCTCCAAAAGCGGCACCTTAAGGCTCGACTGAAGTTTGCTGCTGATCACATGGACAAAGATAAGACCTCCTGGAGGAAAGTTCTGTGGTCAGACGAAACAAAAATCGAGCTGTTTGGCCACAATGCCCAGCAATATGTTTGGAAGAGAAAAGGTGAGGCCTTTAACCCCAAGTACACCATACCTACCATCAAGCACGGTGGTGGTAGTATTATGCAGTGGGGCTGTTTTGCTACCAGTGGAACTGGTGCGTTACAGAGAGTAAATGGGATAATGAAGAAGGAGGATTACCTTCAAATTCTTCAAGATAACCTAACGTCATCAGCCCGAAGATTGGGTCTTGGGCGCAGTTCGGTGTTCGAACAGGACAATGACCCCAAACACACATCAAAAGTGGTAAAGGAATGGCTAAGTCAGGCTAGAATGAAGGTTTTCGAATGGCCTTCCCAAAGTCCTGACTTAAACCCCATTGAGAACTTGTGGACAATGCTGAAGAAACAAGTCCATGTCAGAAAGCCATCAAATTTAACTGAACTGCACCAATTCTGTCGAGGAGTGGTCAAAGATTCAAACAGAAGCTTGCCAGAAGCTTGTGGATGGCTACCAAAAGCGCCTAGTTGAAGGGAAAATGGTCAAGGGACATGTTACCAAATATTAGCGCTGCTGTATGTATATTTTTGACCCAGCAGATTTGATCACTTTTTTCTGTTCACCCATAATAAAAGAACCAAACTTCATGAATGTTTTTTGTGACAAAGAAGTATCAGTTCCAATCACTCTATCAGAGAAAAATCAGAGTTGTAGAAATAACTGGAAACTCAAGAGAGCCATGACATTATGTTCTTCACAAGTGTATGTAAACTTTTGACCACAACTGTACATTCTACAAGTAACCTTCACCTCTGGTAGGTTTCACCTACTGGCAGGTAATTCATTTTCATAGTTTTTAACTCATTGCCAGGCAGGGAGAACGCCAAACATCCATTTCATTGAAACCGTGAGGATAGACTGTGAATGCTCATGTTTCAGCGCTGTTGACTGCATTACACGTCCCATCCATTTTAACTTGGAGGTCTGGCAGTGATAAATGGCTACCAGCGTCTCTCAGTCAAAATGGATTGGATGTCTAACGTTGTCACTTGCAGCCAATGAGCAAAATAGATGCTGTATAAAGACATCCATGTTTGCATCAAATTTATACCTGTACAAAGCTCTCCCCCCGATTGTTACCAAGTTGCTGAAAACACTCAAGTCGGTTATGTTGTCGGGCCAAGACTGGATGTTAAGAAAGCCTAAATGGGGATGCAAACACAAACAGACAAATAGGTTATAATGAATCACCGCCACTGACAGAAAAAAAAATAAATAAATAACGCAAATATGTGTGTTGGCATCCCTCGAGGAGTAGCAGCATTCCAGGATCGAGTAACCACACTGCTCTAGGCTAGAGTTGGGTGCCAGCTGTGCGTGTACGTCTCATCAAGTCTCATATATCAACATTTTTGCATTTCCTTTAAGCAATCTGCATCTCAGTCTTGAATCATTTAAAAAGATGAGCTGAGAGGGTGGATGTGGCTCATTTAGGATTTTCAATAATGGATTCAAAAATATGAAATATTCAGTAGAGACCAGTAGGAGGTACAATTCTCTAGCCAATATCAGAAAACAAACAAAATAAGTGGATGGGGGAGTAAGAAAGTAATATCAGGTGGAATAATGGATGGGAGACGAAATGAATTGAAATGAAGAAAACATGCATTTCTTGGAGATTAAAACAACACTATGGATATGTTGCCTTAACGACAAACACTTGCATCCTAGAGAATATGTGGTGGAGACAACTAGAAAATCATTGTAGGTGTGATGGGCAGTGTGGACTGTTCGCTAATCAATGAACAATCAGACTCCATTATATTAAACTGCACATTTTTCTTCTGCAGGAAGCATAATATTTACTCAAGATGTTGAGAGGCAAGAGGAGATGAAGTAAACAGGGAACCTTTTTGTAGACAAGACGGCAATAACCTTCAGCAGCATCTTTATCAGTTTGCGGACATTGTTTTGTTTATACCAATCCCTGCTGAGCTGCGGCGTCAGAGTGGAGTCGAAGGCATATTAAGAGTGTTTGATGAAGAAATGAGAAAAGACAAAAGTCAGGTAAATGTGAGGATGCACAGAGTGGGGTTGAGAGTGTGTTAATGTGAGTTGAATTTTACGCAAGTCCATAAAGTTCAATTTATGTGCCTTTTATGTGAAACATAAAAAAATTACCAATCATGGCAAAATTCAAATTAGTTTTGTATTATTAAAATTTGAAGTGCATGAGCAAATGCTTACGTCATGACAGAAGTGTTTTTGAGAAAACACACTAAAGAACCATTTTAACGCGGTATGGTTGGAATTAAATCATCATGTTTTAATGCCATCGACGGTGATAGACCTCCAATCCATTTTGGCCAGGAAAGGCTCGCATCAATGCGAACTCTCCCAGTCAAAATAGATTGCTCATCTATTGCCATCAATGCCAGCCAATGAGTTGAACTTTGAAAAATGTTGAAGGTTGTTAGAACAGCAGGAAGGTTGTTAATCTATTTTCTTCGTTTCAGTGTTGTAAGTGATAATTTGACAAAATAGAGGATGTATACAAATCTAAATTTTATATGTAAGAGCACATACATACAGTATACATATAAAGTAAGGATATTCCGAAAAGTCGGGGCCGAAAATAGCAATGCATTCTTCATTTTCGGCCAAAAACCAAAAACTAACTAAAAATGCATTGTTGCTATTTTCGGCCATACGTGGAGTTTAGGAGGGGGGGCCAGCCCAACCCCTCCATGGCCGAAAAGTCTCATTGCATGTACAGTGGGGAGAACAAGTATTTGATACACTGCCAATGGGTTTTCCCATTGTGAGTGTATCAAATACTTGTTCTCCCCACTGTAATTGACTTTCCTATCTATGATTTTAAAATTAAGAGTTTTCCGGTAAAATATTGTTTATAAAAGTTGTATTGCAATTAAACAAAAAACAAAAATGAATGAAATGAACAAAAAAATATTTTTATTAGATATTTTATAATGGGTCAAAATTATTTTTCCGAACAGATCATGTGACCAGCACCTTAGCTAGCTGAGCCAAAACCACCCGAGAACCGAAGAGGCAAAATGGATACACGTGATTTTTTTCAAACCTAAGCTTTCAAAAACGACAACAACTACTGAGCAAGAACCAAGGATTGAAAATTTGGACCATGAAACGCTAGAGACCACCGTCAAAATGGTGAGCGGAGTTTGCCCACTAAAGACGCTAATTGTTCGACTGGTGTCTTGTCAGTGTAGTTACCCTCGTCAAAAATTGTATCCCCTGGCCGCGGGAGCGCACAAACACACATTAGTTATGAGTTACGTCGACTTAAACAATTAATTGAAGCCAGAAAAGAACAACGGTTATATATTTTGGACATTGACGTTTATTAAACTGGAGAAACTCAATACAGTATTTGAATTACAGTAATAACAGTTATAGGTCCTCCTATGAGTAAAACAGTAAAACATAGCTTTTTTTTTACATTCAGTACGTATGATACGTTTTACGGCAGAAAAAAAAAGTTTTTTGAAAGATGGCCATGTTTTAAAACCTCGTAGATAACTACATCACCAAAACACGGATATCACGCAAATCAGTGCAGCGCAGTGGCCCCGCCAAGGGGATACAATTTTTGACTGGGGTAACTACATTGGCACGACACCGGCGCGTGTACCATATTTAATGGATGCCGATTTTGGCAAAAGTATAGCTGTCCTAAGCAGCCTGACTTAGAATTCCCCTCAAGAATGATTGGAAACAAAGAAAAACGCTCATTTTCAACTTATTATTTTAATCATTCTTGTAAGTTAATTTCATTGTTGGCACTGTGTTTCGAGGTCATCAACATGTTGTGCCCCCCCGCACCAAAGTAAAAATCCACCTATGTTTTCTGCCCCAACCTTTCAGCACATTTCTTATATAAAGTCTATGTATGCACTGTTTTCTCTTTTTTTCAACCCAGTGCATTCAAGTTCTTTGCCACCTTAGTAGCATGCTGTCTTACCACCTCATTTGTTTTTATGTAAAAGTCAAAAGATCGTGCACTTCAACATATTCTTCTGAGAGCACATTCATGTATAACACAAATTACAGAATGTAGCCACTTAAGAAGACAGGGTCAGCGCTCACAAGCAATTGTAATGTGGGTTCAGGATTTGGTAATTACGACACTGAGAAACCTAAGTATAAGACACATCATTTTGATTTGATTGCCCACTCCACAAGAAATGTTTTGAAGAGACAATAAAAGAGGGGGAGGGGGAGTAATTGGAAAAGCCGAGACAAGTGTGCTATGTGTAGGATGAGCTCATTTAAAAGCAGGAGGGAAAACACTTGTGACCTTGGGGTCACAGAGGCAGGTTGGCTGCCTCCGTCAAATGTCTTGTAGTCGTGACAGCTCAGGGAGATGACAAGCTGAACAGAGACAGACTCTCCTACAAAACCATGGTTGGTTACTCCTCCCCTATCATATAAAGATTTTTCCCCCCCTCCATTTTGAATCTGAATGTATTATAATAAATCTGAACCCGCACTTGGAAAAATAACAATTTTGGCTAATTGCTTTATGTCAATATAACAAAAATAAAACTACCAACATGCTTGCTAACAATGCTAAAGAATAAGAATTGAAAAAAGGAGGTGTTACTTTTTCATGTCACTGCATGCATTGAGGAAAGGCTTACTACTTGTCACTTTCAAAATGGATGAGTATATTACAGCCAATATTGTATTTTCCCTCTGCTATAAGGGGAAAAAAGCAATGACAACTGTACACAGCTCAGAGGAAGAAATGTGTCAGGAGTTGCTGAAGGATTAATGATGCACACCACATGTTTTTTTCGTGGTGCATGAAGGGAAAACTAAGAATGGTAAATTTAAGGCTGCCCCTCATCTCTAGGGAATGGCAGCCGAAACAGAGAAGATTGAAAGACTCATCTGATATTCAACTTATGCCTCTATGTCTGTCCTCAGTGTGGACCATCTCCAGAGGGAGGATGGGAACGAGACTTAACTAAACACACAGAGCAAAACAGACTTTATATGCACAACAAAAAGGATGTGGATGTTTTTGTTGGTCTTAACAATGCCAAGGAAGCGATGTCAATGTCATTGTTTGCAAATTAGCCGAGGAGCCCAAGGATTAGACCAGAAAGTGCACGTAGGTAAAAATCTGATCATTATCATCACATCATCACAGCTTATCTCTTTCAGTGTCATTGACGATGATACACGTCCAATCATGTGGCTATTTCAATCCTTCGGCAGTGGATTTAAATATGTTTGTCACTAGTACACGTCCAATCTATTTGAACGGGAATGGTTGTCAGCAATTCAACCTTTCCCCTGCAAGTTGTAATGGATTGGACGTCTATCACCTTCAATGGTAATCAAATAAAAAATCATAGAGAAACAGTATCGAGAAATGTGTATTAAATTCGAACTTGGTGGATATAGAATTTAACAACAAACAAACAAGCTGACAACAAACGAAAAAAATGTTGGATTTTTATTTTTATGATAATAATTATTTATTTACCAATTGATATTTTTCTTTTTTTTTTTTTCTTTTTTTTTAACTATTCTTACTTTAAAATAATTAGTACATTTTAGGTTTTAAAATATAATTTTGTTTGGTAAAAAACAACAACTTGAAGGGCTGGCAGCAATCGTTTGATCACTGCCAACACCCGAGTCAAATAGGATTGGACGTCTATCGCTGTCAATGGCAGTGAAACACAATCACTCACAACCAGCAATCCCAATTGAAATGGATTTGATTTTTATGACTATTAATGGCAGTGAATGAGGTAAGGGCCGTGTGCAAATGTTGTCTGGACAAAACTTACCTGTAATTTCCCTAACCGTTCGAAATACATTGAGTTTTTCTGGGTCCAAAGCTTCAATGTTATGATAGACATCCCTGTAAATGACAACAGGACAACAGCAACACAAATTAACTAATATATTATCATTATTATCATTTTTGCATTTAGGTGAAATTAATCGACACGTAACGTATGGAAATGTAAGCAACACTGTGTCAAGTAACTATTTCATTCATTCATCTTCTGACCCGCTTGTTCTCAAGAGGGTCATGGGGGTGCTGGAGTCTATGCCAGCTACTGTAACTATGGGAAGTAAGTGTGGTACACCCTAGTTGCCAACCAATTGCAGGGCACAAGGAGACGAAGGACCATTCATGCACACACTAGGGACAATTTAGAGTGTTCAACCATGCATGTTTTTGGGATGTGAGAGAAAACCTACCCAGATAAAGCCCCCACAGGCATGGGAGGAACATGCAAACTCCCCACAGGAAGGCTAGAGACCGGGATTGAACCCTTGATTTTAGAACTGTGAGGCAGACATACTAAATACCGTATTTTTCAGACTATAAATTGCACCTGGGAATAAGTCGCACCAGCCCAAAATGAGCAATGAAGAGGAGGAAAAACATATACCGTATTGGCCCGAATATAAGAAGGCCCTGATTATAAGACGACCCCCTCTTTTTCAAGACTCAAGTTTGAAAAAAAGACTTTTTGAACACCAAATTAGTTTTTATACAGAAAATAATTACAGTACATCCGAAAAAAATGATTATAACAATATATTTGAAAGAAAAAGCATGTTATTTTGCCTCATTCAAATCTTAATATCCGAACATTTAAATATGTAAACTAAAGTGCAATCACATTCGTAAATGAATGGCTTCTGGTTTTTGAAATGTAAATAAACCAATCTATTGTGATAAAACAACAAAAATACAATAACTGCATTAACCATCAAAGTGAAGTCTAACTGTAACTGTAGTCTTGAAACAAATCTGAATAAGAAAAAAAACTGCAATAAAATAATGCAAACTGGTTAAACTTGAGAGTAGCTGAGATCTGTCATAACAGAACATCGCTTCAATGATATCTGGCGTCATCTAGTGTCGTAAATGGGTATAACGTCTAAACCGCGAATATAAGACGACCCCCTCTTTTTCGTCTAATTTCAATGCAAAAAAAAATGTCTTATATTCGGGCCAATACGGTACTAGTATAAGTCGCACCGGAGTATACAGTAAGTCACATCTTTGGGGGAAATATACTTAATAATATCCAACACATAGAACAGATATGTCATCTTGAAAGGCATTTTAAAATAAAAATACAACAGAGAACAACATGCTGAATAAGTGTACAGTATGATAATGTTACATTACGCATGAACAACGAAATGCGAACGTGACCGGTATATTAACGTAACATAACTAATAAAAGTTATTCAGATAACTATAGCATAAAAAACATGCTAACAAGTTTACCAAACCATCAGTGTCACTCCAAAACACCAAAATAGCATGTGAAATGATGTAATAATGTGGTAATTATTTCACACATAAGTCGCCCCAGAGTATAAGTCGCACGTCAGCCAAACTATGAAAAAAAAAAAAACTGCGACCTATAGTCCGAAAAATACGGGTACTTGTCCACCATGCCGCCCGATTCATACATTCTAATTATTAATACTATTAATCATGGGTATGTACAGTATGTAAGCTATGTCTCACCCTTTGATTCCCGTGATGAGAAAAACCAAATTGCCATTTATTTTGGTGCAATTAACAAATTTGTCAATGTTACTGGAGTCCACTGTTTGATCAGCCTGTAGACTGGCAGTTCCAATGCCATCACATGCTGTAAAACACAAACAGATGGCAAAAAAGCAATACTTTAGTTAAACAAAGAAATGTCATCCCAAGTAAGAGGTATTATTACCCTTTTTTTACCTTCCACAAAATGTCACAAAAACCATTTCAAAAAGAACTAACATAACTTTTCTGAAAAAGTTCACCTTTTGGACAGATGTCTGTACAAGGAATGCACATCTTGATGTGGTTCTCCTCCACTTCCATCTTGTTACTGGGGCACGCTCTCACACAGGAGCTCTGGTCCACCACAAAATTATCTGAAAAACATTGTGTTGTAAATGTCAACCACAGATTGTGGCTTGTTTGTTATACAAGTGAAGAAAATCACACATAAAGGGCAAAAACGACTTTCTTCTGACTCACACTGGAGGAAAGCACTAGATTTCTGGATAAAAGTACCATAACTTGATTGTTGTAGTGTTCTGCTTTGAAAAAGAACATAGCCATAGATCGTTCTTATCCACAACCTACTGTACTGTACCTGTATATACACGCTCTTACTTTGCCCCCCCCCAAATAAGAAGCTCTCTGAGGGGACTCAACAATAATGAACAAACGGCTCTGAAGAAGTCACAGTAAGAGTCCATTTCTGTCTTTGGAGAGGCAATTTAGACGGTAGTTTCTCAACCTACAGTTAGGAGTGTAAAGTTAATAATTCCTGGTCTGACACTTTTCTTTTTCTTAGCAAAGAATCCTGTAGTTTGTAGTTCATTTTAGTAGTAGTGTAGTGTAGTTCTTTGACATTATGAAACCATTAAATCCTGAGTTGCTTTGTGTTTACATGGTGGTGACTGTCTTTTGAATGGAGGAGGCTGTTAGTCCTTCCCTCAGCTTGATTGCAAATCCTTAAGGATTGAAGTGTAAAGCATCGATTCTTTTTGAGCATCACACATTCCTGTGAAACTGGCGCATGACCTCTGAGCAACACTTTCAAAGTATTTTTGGTGGAAATCTTGTTCAAAGTTCTCCAAAAAGTTGAAAAGCCTCATATTGAAGAAAAAAGGACATGAAAAAGGTTTACCATTAGTCATTTACAGTGGCTGGCATAGACTTCATAATGATATTGACGGGACAGAATCCCCAGACACTGCACCACGCCTTCAAGTAGCGGGTCGTCCCACACTCCGCTTCAGTCGGTCGAAGTCGGTTGCAGTTATTCTCAATCACATACAGTGATCCAATGCCAGATTCAGGTTGAAAAAATACAAAAGCTGTACCGCATACAAACAGGAAGGATTGTCTCAGGAGTGATTTGTTCGAGGATTCTAGGTAATTAATTTTTTTTCGTACAATGCATGCATTTTGAAACGTTGTGAAAAAAATTAATGGGTGAAATTAACCACTACTTTATTGGTGTCATAATTCGCAATATTTACATAAAATAAGTGCTAACGGCCCGTTTTTAAAATTTTTTTTTTTACTTTTAACCAAAAATTGAGACTGTTCGACGTTCATATCTATAAAGAATTCAGGGATTTAAGCATTTATTCACAAGAATTTTCAACGTAAAAAGCTCTTTGTGATGATAAGGCGGCGCCACAGTGGCTTAAAGACTAGCACCACATTCGACATATTTACGTAAAATAAATGCTAACTGCCCAGTTCTCTGCTCTTTCAACAAAGAATCGAGACCGTTTTACGTCCATATCTGTCAAGAATTCAGGGATCTACGCATTTATTCACAAGAATTTTCAATGTTAAAAGCTTAGTAATGATAAGGCGGGGCCACAGTGGCTTAAAGACTAGCAGAACATTCGACATATTTACGTAAAATAAATGCTAACTGTCCGTTTTATTTTTTTGTTGTTTAAACCAAGAATCAAGACTGTTTTACGTCAATATCTATAAAGAATTCAGGGATTTAATCATTTATTCACAATAAATTTCAATGTAAAAAGCTCTTTATGGTTATAAGGCAGCGCCACAGTGGCTTAAAGACTAGCAGAACATTCAACATATTTACGTAAAATAAATGCTAACTGTCCGTTTTTTTTTTGGTTTTAACCAAAAATTGAGACTGTTTTACATCCATATCTATAAAGGATTTAGGGATTTAAGCATTTAGTCACAATAATTTTCAACATATCTGTGTTTCTACTCAGTCAGCTTTGACGGAGTTAGGCCCCCTATTAATCGGCCCCGCAGCCCGCGCCCCGTGTCCCGTCAATATACAGTGCTGCTCGAAAGTTTGTGAACCCCACAGCGATGGTCAGATTTTTTGTAAAAAAAAAACTAAAATAACCTTATTAAATGTTAAGTTATACCCAAATCCACAATACTGACATTCCAAATAATGGACTGAAACAAAAGAAATAGTTATATTGTCATTCTTTATTTAACAAAAGTGGTTGATTTAAGAAAAACTCAGATATCATGTGTGCAAAAGTATGTGAACCCCTTCAGTTAATAGGATATTGCGCCTCCTTTTGCAGAGATTACCTCAACCAAACGGTTTCTGTTGTGACTAATCAGCCTCTCACATCTACTTTGGGGGATTTTTGCCCATTCTTCCTTGCAGAACGCAGTCAGTTGAGAGAGGTTTGATGGGCGTCTGGCATGAACTGCTCGCTTCAGGTCCCGCCACAGCATTTCAATGGGATTTAGGTCAGGACTTTGACTGGGCCAGTCCAGAACACGAATCTTCTTCTTTTTCAGCCATTCCTTGGTTGTATTGCTGGAATGCTTTGGATCATTATCATGTTGCATGATCCACCTTCTGCCAAGCTTTAACTTCAAAACAGATGGCGTCAGGTTATGTTCTAGGATTTGACAATATTCCTCAGAATTCATGATTCCCTGGACTATGTGGAGTTGTCCAGGTCCTGAGGATGAAAAGCAAGCCCAGATCTTGACATTCCCACCTCCATGCTTCATTGTTGGGAGAAGGTTCTTTTGGTGGTATGCAGTGTTGACTTTTCGCCAGACATGGCGGTTTTGGTTGTGACCAAACAGTTCAATTTTGCACCTACATCAGTTGATGAAAACTCTTTTTAATTTAGTCTCGACAACACAACTGTTAAAAAAACAAAAAAAAAAACTACTGAATTGATTGATTAGGAAATCAGGTTGAAATAATAGAAAATTCCAAAATGTTGAGGGGGTTCACAAACTTTTGAGCAGCACTGTATTATGAAGTCTTTGTAGCTGGTTTATGATTTATTTCATTGGCTGCCATTGAGGGTGCTAGACATTCAATCCATTTTAAATGGGAGGGCTTGCAGCGAATAAATGTTCACTCACTGCCAACCCTCCCAATTGAAATGGCTTAATGTCTACTAGTGAAAAACAAATTTAAAATTCAAAGTAGAGCTATGAAAAGAGCCATATAATTCTACATCTATCTTCGGCAATGGTACTGAAAGAGTTAAAAGTGCAAATGCTCTTGTGATGTTATTTTATTTAAGTTGGATATCTGTTTTCTGTGCCCATTTAACATCAATATTTTATTATCACTTTCCCTTGTAATAGCCAAGAAAAAGCTAACACAAATGAAGTGTGTTCTGTAGGTGTACAGTGTTGAAACTTACGTGGGCATTTCTTGACACAGAATGCTCCATAAGTGTATTTGGCCCTTGGGTTGTGTTCCACCTGGAAGGTGGTGGGATTGTACAAAAAATGCTGGGGACACTGCGTTACACATGCTCCACTGTCATTGAAGTTTGTACATGCCTGTACATAGTGAAAAAAATAAAAATTAAAATTAAAAAAACATTGCACGTTGCAAATAGCACAACCAGATATGACAAAACAAATCGCAGAATAACATTAAACTTTCGATTGACATTTTACTTATCTTTCGTCATTGTCGCAATACATAAACCTGTTCTTGCAATGTCCAATTTCAACTGACTTGCTAAATTTATGGGATTTCCTAGGCTATAGCAGTACAAATAGTTGGCCTCAAGATGCTCCACCAATAATTAACCAATTGCCTCGTCCTGCCAACGGTACGTGAGTAATGAATGCAAGAAAATTGAAAATAGCAACATATGTAATCCACACAGAACAAAGACAGCACAGGTTCCAATATACAGTAAATATCAATTAATTCTATTATTTATGATATTAGGCTATCTTATTTAAAAATACAACAGTTGTAAAAGTCAAAACCACTTGTCAAAAGTATTAGGAGCAGTGTTCTTAATCTTACTTTAAAAAAGTAATTAATCACAGTTATAAATTCTCCCAAAAAGTAATTGAGTTAGTAACTCAGTTACCTAAATGTGAGAGTAATTAGTTACTTGGCAAAGTAACTGGTGTTACTTTTCATGTTATTTATGTATTTATTTATTTGTTTATTTATTTATTTATTCCATAAAAACAGGTCTCACTTTGGATTTTTGGGACAATTGGCCCTAGCCCAATTCTTTAACCTACACTTAACTAGACACAGGGGTATTGCGGATATTGGGACAACTAGATAGTAACCTTTGCTATGTGTGGAAGTCATTTAATGTTGTGAATCAACCATTAAAGTTGTTAAAATTGCTCCCCTTATTGCATTTGTTCCCTTCTGTCTACTTTCGACATGTGAAAGTTTTAAAACTGTTTCATCATTCAAAGATAGATTCAAGTCAAGATTTTGCCGATTTAGGAGTATTTTAGTTAAAAAGTTAATTAGGTCCGCTAGCAATGTACTCTACACACCGAGCCTTCCTGAGAAGTCTTTTGCTTTAAGCTGGCGGCTGTTTACGAATGCCGGTGAGTCTATCATTTCACATCTAGTTCCCTATACATGCGCTAACGCCGCCGTGTCTGTCATTTTGCATCTAGTTCTATATACATGTGATATCTACCGTAGCATCATGTGGGTGTAGTTTGCAGACTATCGGCTACAGTAAGGTATTATTGGAGCCACCTAGCATCGCATTTGCAACAGCGTCACGACTCCCTTCCCTCCTCCCAACTCCCGCACTGCTCTCTCGTCCGAGTGCCTCACTTTTCTCACATCATTCAACCAACGTGGTAGCACATAGTAAAGCACGCCTTTACATCTTCAGTAATGGTAATGGTGTTGCAAAGATCAAAAGTAAGTAATTGATTACTCACTACTGAAAAAAAAATAACGCCGTTAGTAAGACCGTTATACTCTAATGCCGTTATTAATTCCACTGATTAGGAAGTAGTTATCTTTAAACTTAAACAAATATATGTACCCTACTGTGCTGCATCTGTTTAACCTGCATAGTTTTAGGTTTGGTCACTACTTAATACATTTCACATTTGTGGCATGTTAGTTTAATCTCTATCCAAAATTAGGTGAGTGGGGAAAAGCTGTCATAATTGTTTCATCATTTTTCGCCAAAAAATTAAAAAATGTATTATATCGTAGCATATTGATATTGTAACATAAAATGGCACATATCATGATAGATTTTTTTTTCCTTATCGCACAGCACTATTTACAATAGCTCAGTAATGAACATAGGAGCCAATGTTCTCTTGTGTGTTGAATTAAAAGAATAATTACAGCCACACTAACTACTGTTGTGGACTACGACAAGAAAATTAAATCAGATGAGCTGTATACTGTATTTGTCGTGGCTGAACATGTGTTGTGTTGTTTTGTGCTGTGTACGTAAAAGTATTTTCACTTACAAAGCAGTCAGTGTCCTTTGGACCAAAGCAGCCACCTGCACACTCACGATGGCAGCAGTCACTCACATAGGGCCCAAAACAGCGACCATCACACTGTTCAGCACACACTGTCTTAGTTACTGTGGATATGGAAATTACAAAAACAAGATAATTGTTAAACAGAAAATTTTTAAACAGTACTCTGAAGACAGAAATCTAGGTTGGCTACAAATGTACTCAGCCACTATTGAAGAATGACTAGAGTTCAAATAGAATTTTTATGCTTGAGCCTTAACAAGAAGCATATTGTACATTTCAGAAATTTGAGAATTAAGTACCTCACAAAAGGAGTACAACCCTTAAACTTATATATCAGGATATATTTTTGGAAGAAAATTCCAAATTCTTCATTGGTGTGACAACCAGTTAGATGAATAAATGTTGAATTTATACTAGTATATTACAGCTTGCAAACCACAGAAAATGTACTGTCTCATCAAAATAACTCTACACAGAGACAATGTCTAAACCGCTGGCAACAAAAAACACCAATCTAAGAAAATGAGCAAAATCTATGGCCCTTCCAACAGTGTTTCAACTCAAAAGTTTCAGGTTTATATACTAGGCATCGTTATTTACAAAGAGCAACAACTCTTTTTCATACCCTCAAATAGTTCTTTGCCATGAAGTGGTAAGACACCAGGGTGGGAAAGTAGATAATTGGGCCCAATTTGAACATCTTCACTTAAGTGCGTGAAGCCAGCTTAGTGGCCAGCGGGTACACATTAATGGTGGTGTGTTGAGTTATTTTGAAAGAACAGTACATTTACAATTGTTATAGTTCATGTGTGCTTCATATTTCGAGCAAAGTGCCTTTTATTTTATGTTGTACCTTGTAAAATATACAAATACATAGATATACATAGAGATATTTGCAAGTTATTTTGATATACAGCTAACATGAAAAAATTAGGAATGTCAGAATAAATTGCTTGTGGGTATTTTTCTTGTGAAGCAATGTGCAAAAATACACATAGTGCTTTCACACATTTCCTCATAAAGTGATGAAATATCATCACCATAATGTATACAAGCCAGCCTGAAACGCATATAAACATGTACTCAACCATATGTCTAAAAAGAAAGAACTATATGTAGCATGTCATTTTGTGTGTAAGGATAAAACAAAATGGTTGGCTTTATTATATGGACACATCCAAGGTGCGAACTACGTGGGAGCCAGAGGGGTTTCAGCCCCCCGTAATGAGACATGATCTCCTCTGGAAACATCATTTGTGATTTTTTTTGGGGGGGTAGTCATGTAATTATTGGCAAAATGCTGTTCTTCTCATGTATTTTCTGCATTTTATTTTTATTATTTTTTGCATAATCATAATCACTTTAATAAAGACGTGCACAGTTCGTGTGCTCCTTACCACGGAGGCGGAGGACCGCTGTTTCTTTACATCACTTCGGAACCCCCCAAAAAAGACCGCGCTGGACAGTTTGTTCTTGCGCTGCAAAATTCCAGTGCTAATTTTGTAGTTATTAGCTGTCCAAATATAAAAAAGAGAAAACAGGGAAATCTACTTCCAAATTTTGCTTTTACAAAGAAATCGAAGATGAAGGACCATGAGGAACAGCAAGAAGCTAGTTGTTCGGCAGATGTGAGGATGTGGATAACAGATACTGCTGTGCCTGAAGGGACCGTTTCCTGTTAACGAATTATTTGTATGATCATACTCATGTATCATGTGCATTATCATTTTATTGTATAATTTGCGCATCAGTATTTCACTTTAATAAAGATGCCAGCCTACATGCATGTCTTCCTCACCACTGATGTGTGGGGGCGCTATTCCTTCCGAAGGGCACCATGAATGAGCTCGCAAGGCTGGAGAGGTTAAAAAAAAAAAAAAACTAGACCTTAAAGGCCGCTGATCCATATCTATGAAGAATTCAGGGATTCAAACATTTATTCACAAGCATTTTCACCAGAAAAGCTTTGTTTACATATGGCGGCCGCCACATTGACTAACAGACTAGCGTTGTATTTCGACATATTGACCTGAAATAATAATGATTAAATGTTTTTTTTTGTTTTGTTTTGTTTTAAACCAATAATCGAGATTGTTTTACGTCCATATCTATAATGAATTCAGAGATTTAAGCATTTATTAACAAGAATTTTCAACATAAAACGCTTTGTTTTACCTAAGTGCACTTTCACATTAGCAATGTTTGGTCCATTATAAACGGAGCAGAGTTCTTTTTCTCAGAGAGACTGCTCCATTTTTTAAATGTGAATGTGCGTCCGAACTCTAGGTCGGACAAAACAAACAAACTCTGGTCCGCTCAAGAATCGCGGGTCTCAGTCCGCTTTAAGCATACCCTGCTTCGCTTGTGAATGCAACAGGAGCAGGGTGTGCTTTTGCTACTTTACGTGCGTGATGCTCTAGGCTGTGAAGCTACAGTGCCTTGCAAAAGTATTCGGCCCCCTTGAATCTTGCAACCTTTCGCCACATTTCAGGCTTCAAACATAAAGATATGAAATTTAATTTTTTTGTCAAGAATCAACAACAAGTGGGACACAGTCGTGAAGTGGAACAACATTAATTGGATAATTTAAACTTTTTTAACAAATAAAAAACTGAAAAGTGGGGCGTGCAATATTATTCGGCCCCTTTACTTTCAGTGCAGCAAACTCACTCCAGAAGTTCAGTGAGGATCTCTGAATGATCCAATGTTGTCCTAAATGACCGATGATGATAAATAGAATCCAAATGTGTGTAATCAAGTCTCCGTATAAATGCACCTGCTCTGTGATAGTCTCAGGGTTCTGTTTAAAGTGCAGAGAGCATTATGAAAACCAAGGAACACACCAGGCAGGTCCGAGATACTGTTGTGGAGAAGTTTAAAGCCGGATTTGGATACAAAAAGATTTCCCAAGCTTTAAACATCTCAAGGAGCACTGTGCAAGCCTTCATATTGAAATGGAAGGAGTATCAGACCACTGCAAATCTACCAAGACCCGGCCATCCTTCCAAACTTTCTTCTCAAACAAGGAGAAAACTGATCAGAGATGCAGCCAAGAGGCCCATGATCACTCTGGATGAACTGCAGAGATCTACAGCTGAGGTGGGAGAGTCTGTCCATAGGACAACAATCAGTCGTACACTGCACAAATCTGGCCTTTATGGAAGAGTGGCAAGAAGAAAGCCATTTCTCAAAGATATCCATAAAAAGTCTCGTTTAAAGTTTGCCACAAGCCACCTGGGAGACACACCAAACATGTGGAAGAAGGTGCTCTGGTCAGATGAAACCAAAATTGAACTTTTTGGCCACAATGCAAAACGATATGTTTGGCGTAAAAGCAACACAGCTCATCACCCTGAACACACCATCCCCACTGTCAAACATGGTGGTGGCAGCATCATGGTTTGGGCCTGCTTTTCTTCAGCAGGGACAGGGAAGATGGTTAAAATTGACGGGAAGATGGATGCAGCCAAATACAGGAACATTCTGGAAGAAAACCTGTTGGTATCTGCACAAGACCTGAGACTGGGATGGAGATTTATCTTCCAACAGGACAATGATCCAAAACATAAAGCCAAATCTACAATGGAATGGTTCAAAAATAAACGTATCCAGGTGTTAGAATGGCCAAGTCAAAGTCCAGACCTGAATCCAATCGAGAATCTGTGGAAAGAGCTGAAGACTGCTGTTCACAAACACTCTCCATCCAACCTCACTGAGCTCGAGCTGTTTTGCAAGGAAGAATGGGCAAGAATGTCAGTCTCTCGATGTGCAAAACTGATAGAAACATACTCCAAGCGACTTGCAGCTGTAATTGGAGCAAAAGGTGGCGCTACAAAGTATTAACGCAAGGGGGCCGAATAATATTGCACGCCCCACTTTTCAGGTTTTTATTTGTTAAAAAAGTTGAAATTATCCAATAAATTTTGTTCCACTTCACGATTGTGTCCCACTTGTTGTTGATTCTTGACAAAAAATTAAAATGTTATATCTTTATGTTTGAAGCCTGAAATGTGGCGAAAGGTTGCAAGGTTCAAGGGGGCTGAATACTTTTGCAAGGCACTGTACATGCAGTGCATCCTTGAAGCGGAAGTACTGAGCGCACGCTATTCAAAATCAACAATGGCAAGAGGACAGATGATTAACCCTGGCTAAATCTTGTTGTGCTGCACCAAAGTTGTTGCATTTGTTACACAGAATCGGACTCTAATATGGTGGTTGTGTTTTGGATGCTGTTCCTGAACGCATAGTGTGAGAGTTGAGAGAGGTCCGGGATACTTTCACTTTCTATGTTTTGTTGTTGTTGGCTTCGCCTACGGCTGACAGTAGCCGTGTTGTGTTGCACAAGTTCTAAAATGAAGGATTGAAAACCTGACGAAGCTGGCCACTTTGTTGTCGTTGCTACAGTATTAAGTAAACAATTGCCTTCACCAGAGGCTCCATTTTTTTGGTTGTTTTTTACCCCCCTTTTTTTCCGAAGGGATGGGGCCGGGGGGGGGGGGGGGGGGTAGTTCGGTTGGCGCAGTGTGAATGCTGAACCTTTTCAACAAGTCATTTGCAAGTACATTGCAAGGTAGCTCTCCAACCAGACCCTGGTCCTCTTGGTCTAATGTGAAAGTGCCCAAAAACAAGCCTGGAAGCTTCAGTTAAAACAGACTTGAGCTAACAGCATTATAGACTTCCAGTTTAAATGGCCAAAGGAATCACAAAATGAACTGGAAATGTAAAAAAAAAAAAAAAAAAAGATGTACTCTTTCCTAACCTACCAGTGCATTTGTTTTTATATCTAAAACAAATCGAAAAATGAATCAATTGTAGCCCATTTAGTCAGATCTTTTGGTTTTGCCAAAATCACTTTGAAACCACAGGATGGTGAACTGTATTTTCATGTACAGTGTTTGAACTTTAAGAGTTATTTATTGAGTCAAATAAGTTTTAGTATTGCTCAGTGAAAAATAGTCTCTTTGTTGTTGATTTTGAGACGTTTGTATAATTATTCATGAAAATGTCACAGAATTAATCTTTGAAGTAGTTTTCCTTC
This sequence comes from Corythoichthys intestinalis, assembly GCF_030265065.1. Classification (NCBI taxonomy): domain Eukaryota; kingdom Metazoa; phylum Chordata; class Actinopteri; order Syngnathiformes; family Syngnathidae; genus Corythoichthys; species Corythoichthys intestinalis. Next base: position 42,567,712 of record NC_080406.1, on the reverse strand, counting down.
ATACAAGGTCCCTACTTATCATTTTGTGCAGTTAGCCAAAACAGACTGAAAAGGTTGTGAGCGAAAGTAAGGCAATCAAGGATGAATCATCACATGCGCCGCAGCTTGAAGACATGAGTGTGAGATAGAAGCGTGACAATGGGAAACAAGACAGACAGCCCCCGTGCTTATCAGTGGCTCATCTGTACCATGTTGCAAACAGTGTTCACCAAGTTCACTCCTCATTATTATAATGGGATCGTGACCGGAGGAAAACTAAATCGAGATGTACCCACATCAGAAGTCAGATATTAGACGGTCTAAGCAGAGTAGAGGAAGAGATGACAAATGGATGGCTAGAAATGGGGCAATCAAACACGAGAAGTACAAGCATAAAACATAAAAAAAATTATAATGGAAAGGGGGGAAATTGCCTTGTACTGTATGAGGTTTGTGGGCTCATTTAGAATGGATCCAACCTGTGGCTAGAATATTATGAGAAAAAATGAGAAACGCTCGCAGATAATTTGAGAGAAAAGTAGTGAAAAATAGGGGCAAAATCACACATTGCCATTGTACGCTGATGACAGGATAACTATGTGGTTATTTTAAAAACTCAGTCTGACACCCTAACATTGCCATTCTGACAGGCAGAATGAGCTTTTTTTGACTTGGTTGTCAAATCCATCACAAGGCATTCGCCTTAAGGACAAAATCATGGCTTTGAAGGAACCTGGTCATCACATCACAACAAGTGTTATTGTCACACACCAGTTAAATTATTTAGCGTTTACTGAAACTTTTTCTGAAACCAATTTAAGCAAATCTTTTGGAACCAGTTTTGGAAGTCCTTTCCCGCATGACTCAAAGATGAAATGATAAAATTGTGCCTCAATTGTGCACATTAATGTACTAAAACTGCTGTCCTGATCAACCAAGTCATAGTCATGAACTGGTAATCACACATAACAGATAATAGCATGCAGTTTTGTACCCATAAAGTTGCATTCACACAGGAAGTGAGAGAGAGGATGGGATGTTAATAGAATACAGTGATAGGAGGAGATCACAGTAGACTTGTGGTTACACTCCATGATAATCTCAATTTTTGGGGTGAGGGTGTACAGATAGCTAAAGGCAGCTGAACAAATAATTGATTAATAGATCAGTAAGCAAGCCAGGAATGTTGGTGAAGAAAAAAAACTAAAGTTTAATTAATCAAGTACTATTATACTTAAAGGGGATTATTCTTATTAACCTGCAAAGCATCAGAGGTTGTTTTTTAAAAATGACCGTGTTCCATGCCTTACAGGACAATAAAATCCATGCTAGAAATGATTTTAAAGAGACAATGCAAATACAGTGGTACCTCAACATTCGATCACATCGACATACAATCCTCTGATGTTAAATTTGACTCATCATTTGTCTCCACATGCTCGAAATACGATTTATGACAGCGTTGCAATTTCATTTTCATTTCATTGCATAGCGGATTTTAATGTGAGAGAAATCAACATGGATCTCACGAAGGTTAGTGCAGGTGGCGAAAAAAGGAAAAAAGTGACACTTACCATTGAAATTAAGAAGGAAATACCAGAAAAATACACCGTATTTTTCGGACTACAAGTTGCAGTATTTTTCATGGTTTGGCTGGGGGTGCGACTTATACTCAGGAGCGACTTATGTGTGAAATTATCAACACATTATTATATCATTTCACATGTTATTTTGGTGTTTTGGAGTGACACTGATGGTTTGGTAAACTTGTTAGCATGTTCTTTATGCTATAGTTATCTGAATAACTTAATAGCTACAGTGGGGAGAACAAGTATTTGATACACAGTCAATGAGAAAACCCATTGGGAGTGAATCAAATACTTGTTCTCCCCACTGTATGTTACATTAACATACCGGCCACATTCGCATTTCGTTGTTCATGCATCATGTAATATTATCATACTGTACACATATTCGGCATGTTGTTCTCTATTGTACTTTTATTTTAATTAAATTGCCTTTCAAGATGACATAGCTGTTCTATGTGTTGGATTTTATCAAGAAAATTTCCCCCCAAAATGCCACTTATATATGTGTTTTTCCTCTTCGTTGGGCACTCAGGTGCGACTTATAGTCCGAAAAATACGGTAAGCGTGGTGTGCATGTCAGTGCACTGGCTCGACAATCAGGCCAGAATATGTCTACGATCTCGATGACAACTCATTATTATTATTATTATTATCAATGTAACATCGGCAAGGAAGTTGCCAGCTTTGTCAGATTTTTAATTATTTATTTCAGAATTTGTGCAACACAACACGGCTATTGTTCGCCGTAGTAGAGTAAGTAAAAAATATGCCGCACCTCTTCCTCTCTCATCAGTCACACTGTATGTTTAGGAGCAGCATGCAAAACACAACCGCCATATTAGAACCCAATTAATATTATTATTAGAATTTGTATTTATAATGTATTTGTTAAGCTATTTGTACCTGTACCTTCAGTATTTATTCAGGATTTGGCATAGGTTTGTGGTTAAGGAACGAATTATTCGAATTATTATGTATTATTATGTGAAAATCCTACTAGACATATGACCATTTCGACATACAAACCATGTTCTAGAACGAATCAAATTCATATGTAGAGGTACCACTGTACTTATGTTCCACTTAAACTACTCACGGCTTTGACACTGGTTCTCTTTGGGGCCCCAGCAACGGCCATTACAGGAGCGATGACACTTCTGACCTGCAAATAATGTCATGGAAACGATCATCAATTCTTGGCTACAATGATCAAAATCATTAGTTTTTTTTAATCGGATCGGTTGAAAATAATTCATGCAAGCAGAGTAACAAAAATTGCTTCGATATCAATGTCAAACTGCTTGTATCCGAGCATGAACGCTGACTGCCATTGACAGCAATAGACGTCCAACATTTAAACTGGAGATGCAAGCAGTAAATGAACATTCAAAGAAGAATAAAAAGAGCCATATGATCGGATGTTTATTATTATCAGTGGCACTGATAGTTAACTAACCATTCAACAACACTGCATCCTTAACATGATGTTGAACTCATATATATCTCGATCGCCTTTGCCAAAATATGACATGGCTTTGTTAGTTTCTTTTAAAGCTAAGCGTTAAACCTCTACAAATCTATTGGCAATAAAAGCATCAAAGAAGCAAAGTATGTAAGTGCCGTACTGGGTAGTTTTGGAAAGCTTAATTGACTGTCTGATAATTGAGTGAGAGGAGAGTTAGCCTGTGCAAGTGCAAGAGTGCTGTCCTCTGTCCATCAGCCTCTTCAGATGAGAGCTATTAGCGCCAAGACTTACTCTGTTAACAACATGAGTCTCCATTTTCCGCCCTCATCTTCCTCATATGTGGCCCTCTCCACTGCACTCTTTATCTCTTTCACTCTCCATCTACCTTCCCTAATCCATCGCCCCACTGTTTTTTTTTTACTTAACGTCTGACATTGTTTCGCTTTGTTCTTTTTCACCAGCCTGTTGCCTTTTTCCTCGTCCTTCAACTTGACTCCCTCCAGCAAACTGGCAGATCTCAAGAACAGGTCGACAGCATTAAATGCGGCGTACAAAGACAAATGTAAATGACAGCGGACTATGATTTGTAGTCTCAGATTTCTATCTTTTTTATAGTTCCCCTTGGAGTCTGTCGGACAGTGAAGTCAAATGGGGCAGGTTTTCGTTGAACGTTTTAGATCTCATTTTCTAAATTCTTAGTGATTCACAATAAATGTGCATCACTTTTTTAAAGTGATCTTAAAACAGTCTGTGAAGGTTGCAATGCCAAGTGTGCTTATACTCAAGGAAGGGCAGCTAGACATGACATGTTTGATAAATTTACAAATGAAAAATCATATGTAAGTAATGTAATGTATTGTAAGTAATGTATTGTAAGTATTGTATTGTACGTATTGTAGTGTAAGTAAGTGAACCCTCTGCCTAAGGAGACTTAAAGAGCAATTGAAACCAATTTTTACCAAACAATAATTAAGGTGTGTGCCCAATCACTGACGAATGGTTTAAAGCTGCCCTGCCCACTATAAAACACACACCTGGTAAGAATTGTCTTGATGAGAACCATTGTCTGATGTGCATCATGGCTCGGTCAAAAGAGCTGTCTGAAGACCTGCGATCAAGGATTGTGGATGTGTATCACGCTGGGAAAGGATACTAAACCATCTCTAAAAGTCTGGATGTTCATGAGTCGACAGTCAGAGAAGTTGTCTACAAATGTAGAAAGTTTGGCACTGTTGCTTCTCTCCCAAGGAGTGGCTGACCACCAAAGATGACGCCAAGAGTTCAGCGCAGAATACTCAGAGAAGCAGAAAAGAACCCTAGAGTGTCTGCTAAAGACTTAAAGAAATCACTGGCACAATCCAATATCTCTGTGCACACATTAACTATATGTAAGACTATGACCAAGAATGGTGTTCATGGGAGGACTCCATGGAGGAAACCACTGCTGTCTAAAAAAAACCAAAACATTGTTTCTTGTTTAATGTTCGCAAAAAGGCACTTGGACACTCCACATCAGAGGACTGATGAAACCAAAGTTGAATTGTTTGGGAGTAACACACAACGTCATGTGTGGAGGAAAATTGGAACAGCTCACCAACATAATCACCTCATCTCCGCCGTGAAGCATGGTGGAGTGAGCATCATGATTAAGGCTGTTTTGCTGCCTCGGGGCCTGGAAAACTTGCAATCATTAATGGAAGAATGAATTCAAAAGTTTATCAAGTTATTTTGCAGGAAAATCTGAGGCCGTCTCTCAAACAGTTGAGGCTAAAAAGAGGATGGATGCTGCAACAAGACAATGATCCAGAACACAAAAGTAAATCAAATACAGAATGGTTTCAGAAGAACAAAATACACGTTCTGGAGTCCAGACTTGAACCCCATTGAGATGCTGTGGCATGACCTAATGACAGCGATTCATGCCAGATATTCAAGGATTCTGACTGAACTACAGAAGTGTTGTAGAATAGAATGGGACAAGATTAGTCCTGATCGGTGTGCCAGACTGAGTTGCAGCTAGAGGATGTGTCTGTTTGAAGTTATTGCTGCCTGGGCAAATATTAAATGTGATGGTTCACTTACTTATTTTTCTGTCATTGTTTGCATACTATCCTCGTTAAAATATGAAAACTTATACATTTTTGGGTGGTTTTAGGTCAAGTGGCTACTTTTTTTTCATCTGTGTGATTTCAAAAAACTATCAGATCACATTTCACGGTGATTTTATGCAGAAATGTGAGAAATTCCAAAAGATTCAGATACTTTTTCATACCACTTTATACACTGCTCAATAAAAGTTAAGGGAACACTCAAATAACACATTGTTGATAGGCCTGAATGAAATATTTTTATTAAAAACTTTGTTCTTTCCATAGTTGAATGTGCTAACAACAAAATCAGATGAAAATTATCACTGAAAAGCAAATGTACCAACCCATGAAGGTCTGGATTTGGAGTTATACTCAAAATGAAAGTAAAAAAAACACACTACAGGCTGATCCAACTTTTATTTTTGGGGCTCAGTAGAGTGTGTGTTCCTGATGAAGTGCCGGATATTCTCTTGCTTGTGGGCTGTGGAACGGATTGCTTTTTGATTTCTCATGCTCGCTAAGTTTTCGCAATTGTGAATTAAACACAACTATAACGTGTGGCGGGCTTCATGTGAATTACGTCCTCAATGGTCAATTAGGTTTCCAGCATCCCCGGAAGTTATTACGGACCCACTGCTTTGAATCGGACCCACTGCTTTTTAATCGTCCGCCATTTCTGTACAGTGGCATCTTGTGTTAACCCAATATGGAATCTTCTGATGCCCCACAAGCCGACCACTGCATTAAGGGATGTCCAATCCGTTTAAAGTTGATTGGACGTTTACTAGTTACAAACTCATTTAAAAAGTTTTAATTTCATTTTCAAAAGCCACATGATTGGACATCTATCACTGTAGGCAATGAAAGCGTTCAGGAAATAAGTTGATGTTTACACCTACACAAGATCCTGCCTTGAATATACTAGATTGTTACTTACATGTGACACTGCTGTTGGTGGGTACTACCACAGGAAAAACACCTGAATTCTTGACAATGTCCTGCCAATGAATAGTGTCTGCGTGACACAGGAACTTGTTATTGTCGACATAGACGCCTCCACTTAGAATCTCTGTAATGACGAAAAACAAAAAAGGAAGGAAGTCAGTACCCCATCATATGATAATAACATGATATTTACTGGAATAGCCATAACAACAGTGTCTTTCATAAGCATGATTAAACCATTTCTCCCCCTAATGTAATAGGAGGTATTATAGTCAATCGTACAACCTCAGCGCTCCCTCCTTCTAGATGAAGGTGTGGTGGGAGTTACAAAAAGAAATGAATTCAGCCCTTCACCAGAGAAGCAATTATTGTGGGCTAAGAGTAGGTCTGTTCTCAAATTCAAATTATTTTCACACAGTGATGCTGTAAAATGGGAAAGATGGAAACCTAAGGCAGAAGAATACGATTTGACAGTGGTTTAGCAAAACACTTGCACATCATGTTCTTGGTGTCCATTTGCATACTGTGGTTGATTTTAAGTGGATACAAGTAAGTACATTGCAGCCACTGTGACAATCAAATGTCATATCATCTTATCCATATGTAAAGCAACAATGCTGACACAATTCCCATGTGGTTCAAATGTAAATTTAAAATCACAAATGTGGATCATTTGGGAGTTTAAATTTATATCAGATATTTCAAAATAGATAACCCTGGACTATCTTCAGCACTTTGAACCTTTATAAGAAGGTGACTATATTTGGTGAATTAAAAAAATAACAACCTCACAAAGACGTCATCATATGTAAACGATACATCACAATTTTGGGTCATGTAGCCCACAGTATTAACATTTGGTATTCAAGTGTAGCCAACATGACCCAAAATGTGATATTTATACACAGTATGTGAATGCCAGGTCTCAATTATTAAAATGTTAATAAAAACCAAATTAAAGTAATTGAAATGAATAAAACAGAAAACACTCGATATGGCTATAATGATACTATAAAGTTGATTATTTATTTTTTGAGAGTACGAAAGATGTCTAAATAATTTAAACTGGCAGGACTGGCTGTGAATGCTTGTTTCAATTTTAATCTAGTCAAAATGGATATCTAGCACCGTCAATTGTTGCCAATGTGTCATTGTGCCAAAGTGCTGTTTGTTATCAAGTGGCAAATGATCGCTGCAAGCCTCTCCCAGTCAAAATGAATTGGACGTCTAGCACTGTCAATGGCAGCCAATGCCTTATGGAGGGGGGGGGGGTCTAACTTTTATGCTATGGTTAGTTGAGATAATACTTTGAATTGATTATCTGTACTTAAAATGGAACATCAACACTGTTAACATAACAGTCCTATTTGAAGTGTTATGAGATAATTCAAATAAAATGAGCAAAATAAGAATTTCTCCCATGCTGTGTGTTATCAAGAGAATAATAATAGGAACAATTACTTTACATACAACTATCAAAAACATGTAGAACTCTTTCAGGCTTTATTTTCATTAAGGATATGTGCAATTTGTGGCCAAGGGAAATTAATTGCTCAGTTCTACAATAATAGTGATTGTATTGTGTGAAAATATCTTGGTTGGTCTATAATCAGCCTCAGTCAAAAGAGTATATGCAAGAGGAAATCTGTAATCATTTGTGAATATGACTTCAAATGGAGAAAAAAATACAAATGCGGCACATGACTACTGGAGGAAAACAATATGAAATTCAGGGAGGCAGAACGAATGCACGCGAGCAATTATATTGGTAGTAAGCGACTGCTGTGAGTTTTTTTTATTTTTATTTATTTTTTTTATTATTGCAACGTGGGATGAATATGATTAAAAATGGGAAGCAAATAATGAACCAATGATCAGGGAAAAAAAGACATGTTAATGAGTTTGTGAGAATGAATAAATTAAGTATCGAGAAGACTGCAAAGGATAAACTGAAGATTGTTTATTCTAGTGTTAGACAACTGCATTAATTAATATCCCTATCATGATTATCCTTCACTGATATGAAGGAGTCATGTGAGTAGCATTAATTCTGTTTTGAGATTCCTTTCCTCTACAGCGATGGTAAAGACTTGAATTGTGGAAAAACTGTGAAAAGTGAGAAAATAGTAGTATGCTACAGTAATTTCTCAATTAATGGACTTAGCGTTACGGAATGGTAATCATCGTGCACTTCGATAAATCAAGAACACACCAAAAGAACTAAAGCCTTGTTTATTCCCCCGAGCAAAAAAGAAAATGAAAACAAACATTAAGAAACAGGTGGTATGAATAATGTGACCATAATTACTTGGAATATATAGTAATGAATATGCACACACATATTTGTATGAATAATCATGTATTATACTTTGTAGTAAAACCTAATGTTAACTCATTGGCTAGCTTTGATAGCGCTAAACCTCCATTCCATTTTGAATGGGAGCATGAACATTAACATTTGTTCATTTGCCCCCTCCCAGTCAAAATGGATTGTTGTCATGGGCAGTGAAATATGATCATTCACTGCCAGGCCTCCTAGTGCAAATAAGGCATCTATTGGGCATCTATTGCTGTCCATGGCCGCTACAGTGGTATGAAGAAGTATCTGAACATATTGGAATTTCTCACATTTCTGCATAAAATCACCATCAAATGTGATCTGATCTTTTTCAAAATCACACAGATGTAAAAACAGTGTCTTCTTTAACTAAAACAACCCAAACATTTATAGGTTTTCATATTTTAAAGAGGATAGCATGTAAACAATGGCTCGGTCAAAAGATCTGTCTGAAGAACTGCAATCAAGGATTGTTGATTTGTATCACACTGGGAAAGGATACTAAACCATCTCTAAAAGTCTGGATGTTCATCAATCGACAGTCAGAGAAGTTGTCTACAAATGCAGAGAGTTTGGCATTGTTGCTTCTCTTCCTAGGAGTGGCCGTCCACCAAAGATGACGCCAAGAGTTCAGCGCAGAATACTCTAAGAGGTTAAAAAGAACCCTAGAGTGTCTGCTAAAGACTTACAGAAATCACTGGCACGGTCCAATATCTCTGTGGCCACATTAACTATATGTAAAAGTATGGCCAATAATAGTGTTCATGGGAGGACTCCACGGAGAAAGCCACTACTGTCTCAAGAAAACATTGTTGCTCGTTTGATATTCACAAAAAGGCACTTGGACACTCCAAAGCAGTTTTGGCAAAATATTTTGTGGACTGATGAAACCAAAGTTGAATTGTTGGGAAGTAACACACAACGTCATTTGTGGAGGAAAAATGGAACAACATCAACAACACCTCATCCCCACCGTGAAGCATGGTGGAGGGAGCATCATGATTTGGGGATGTTTGCTACCTCAGGGTTTGGTCAACTTGTAATCAATAATGGAAGAATGAATTCAAAAGTTTATCAGAATGTTTTGCAGGAAAACCTGTGGCGGTCTGTCAGACAGTTGAATCTAATGATCCAAAACTCAGAAGTAAATTACCTACAGAATGGTTTCAGAAGAACAAAATACACGTTATGGAGTGGCAAACTCAAAGTCCAGACTTGAACCCCATTGAAATGCTGTGGCATGACCGAAAGACAGCGATTCATGCCAGACATGCCAGGAATCTTACTGAACTATAGCAGTTTTGTCGAGAACAATGGGCCAAGATTAGTCCTGATCTGTGGGTACAGGAAGTGTCTGGTTCAAGTTATTGCACCCTAAGGGGGGCCACAAAATATTAAATGTGATTGTTCACTCACTTATTTTTCCCCCCGTCTGTCATTGTTTGCATGCTATCCTCATTAAAATATGAAAACCTATAACTGTTTGGGTGGTTTTATTTAAAGCCGACACTGATTTTTCATCTGTGTGATTTTAACAAAGATCAGATCACATTTGATGGTGATTTTATCCAAAAATGTGAGAAATTCCAAAAGTTTCAGATTTTTTTTCATACCACTGTAATGGATTCATTCTATATATATTGTTCCAACAAAGGCTAAATTAAAGATGTTTGGTTTACTTGACAAAGCGATACACCTCCACACACACACATACCCACACAGGAATGTACACGGGTTTAAGAGAAATTAAATCATTACTTGCCTCTAGCATGACTTTAATTACCAATTTGGTTTATGGGTGTGATTGCAGACTCAGGGGGTCATTGATTTGAATCACTTGAAGCTGGGAAAAGCTGGGACAACGTGGTTAGGGAATTTTAGAGCTGCTCCTTTCTCATTATGTATTACCATTACTTTGCAAAACTAAAAACATTTTGCAAAAAAGTTTTTATGTTTTCGTGAGGAGGTTTTCCAGACATTTCGATATAAAATTTATTGCAAGAGTAGAACTGATTTTTTATATATATATTTTTTTTTTTAGAATTTACACACCAAAGGATGTGACGTAGCCTGTCACATGATCTCTTCTCCACATAAAAAAGGTTTTGGCATGCAACTTCCTTCAATAAAGCTTGCGGAATGAGACGTCAGCAAAGTTGTCAGCCTTTTACAGGCTTCAGTCAAACATGCATACTTTGCTTTAATTGAAAAATGCCTTCTATTTTGTGAAAAACTGCAATGGAAACCGCTACAATCTCTAGTATCCTAAATAAACTATGAAATGCACCTCCTAGAGCAAGTATTTGACTGAATTAGGTGTGGCTGTTATGTATGAAGTGGCTTAATCTGATAATTCTATTTGCACACTTTGTAGTAATAATGGCAAGTAGGCAAAACTCACTACGACGATGATGCCTTATGTCAGTATAAGCACCATTCAGCAACTCTTTCGATTAGCTGTGCTTCAGTTGGAAGATTTCTCCAGTAGTTGACGACAGTTTCTGATCAAGTTAGCCATATTTCTGTTAATGTTAAGATTACATGGATTTTTTTCATTAGTCAGCTGTAATACATAAAATGTTCAATAATTTTGAGCCCTGAAACCGATTCAGAGTGTACCCTGCCTACTGCCCTTCGTTTGCTGGAAAAGGCTCCAGCAGGGACCGTGTTGATGATAAGTGGCTTGGAAAATGAATGTTTCAAGTAGGTTGTAATTTTTATCCTTGAATTGTCAAATGTACTGGATATTGCAATATTGGAAGAGAACACTCTTTCTGACACTGAATATGCACACACACACATATGGCGGAAAACACAGACAAGGCTGAAAAAGCAGTTCCTGCTCTTGCACCCCTCTTCAAAATAAACTGCTGTATTTTAAGCCAAAATAACTGTTGTGTTTGATAGAACAATATGTCTACAGTATATGCTGCCATAGGAGATTCGTGCCGCAATAAGCCCCCAAACTATTTTTAATTTGTCCATTTTACCCTGGAAACCCCTGTTTACAGACGTCGCGCAACCACTTTCATTTCAACCTAGCCATAAAAAGAAGGTGAGTAATCATATTTATTATTCGAAATGTCTGTCATTTTTAGCTTAGAATCATTAATTGATGTCTAATATTTAGCTTTAAAAAAAAAAAAAAAAAACTATGAAAAATTATTCATTCGCATATTTTAAACTTTTAAACAAATTACGTCACAATGAAAATATTGGCGTCTGCAAAAAAGTGACAGATATCTACCTGATAACTATCGCTTAATAGTATTTTTTTGTTACTGTCGCATTTCCCCCAATATTTTAGATAAATATTGGATCCAAACAAAGAAAAATTGAAAAATAACATTTAAAAGGGTAAATTGGGGTGGCGTGGCTCAGTGGTAGAGTAGTAGGTAAAGTTGGTAGAGTAGTTGTCCCCCAACCCAGAGGTTGTGGGTTCAATTCACCGCCCTGATGAACTCGTCTAAGTGTCCTTGAGCAAGACACTGAACCACACGTTGCTCCTGGTGCTGCGTCAGTAGGTGGATGGCGAGATAGTGTAAAGCACTTTGAGCGCCTTGAAAGGTGGAAAAGCGCTATATAAGTATAACACCATTTAAATATACGAAAAATAAAATCTCAACCACTCCTTGTTGTCTGCAATTTCTGCATCGCGATCCTTGTTGTTTCACCCATAAAATCCCCAACATAATCCGCCTGTGGCCATGAGTTTTCCCATTGGGAGTGTATCAAATACTTATTATCCCCACTGTATATGTGTGTGTATATATATATATATACTGGACTGTCTCAGAAAATTAGAATACACAATATTCTAATTTTCTGAGACAGTCCTGTACATTAATCCACCATTTAAAGCAGGGGTGTCCAAACTTTTTGCAAAGGGGACCAGATTTGGCGTGGTAAAAATGTGGGGGGCCGACCTTGGCTGACGTCCTTTACATAGAACAATATACAGGACTGTCTCAGAAAATTAGAATATTGTGTATTCTAATTTTCTGAGACAGTCCAGTATATATATATATATATATATATATATATATATATATATATATATATATATATATATATATATATATATATATATATATATATATATATATATATATATATATATATATATATATATATATATATATATGTACAGTACAGGCCAACATTGTTGACGCACCTCATTCAATGCAACACAAATGAAGGTCCCACCCCCATTGATAAAGCAATAAATTCCACTCATCAACCCTGAAAAAGCATACCTGTGTGAAATGGCGATGTAGTGTAGAGCGCTTTGACGGCCTAGAAAGGTGGAAAAGCGCTATACAAGTATAACACCATTTACCATTTAGGTGACCCCCTCTTGAAGCTCATCAATGGAATGGCAAGAGTGTGCAAAAAATAATCAGAGCAAATGGTGGTACTTTGAAGATACTATAATATAATACATGTTATGCGTTATTGTTTGAGACAACAACAATTGCCCTCTAAAATCCAAATCCGCATCAGAAATGACATGCTTCAAAATGATCATTAAAGCAAATGACTGATGACACAAAAATGCAACCTCTTATTGTAGATATTTGCCATGCTCACCGCATCACGAGCTGTTTCTTATTGCGACTGAGTAAAATACGTCTAAGGAAGTACCATACATTTCTTGATCTCATCTCATAACATCAAAAGATTAAAAAGCATGTACCCTCAGGGCTTAAAAGCAATTTCCAAACTGTACTTATAGTGACCCCACAAAAAACTGCTCTCACTTTAAAGCATTAAAGATCTTCAGATTTACCTTGACAAACCCAACATTCTTAAAAAGAGTTATTTTGATGGCACAGTCCTTTCGATGCTATGGTCTACTTTTTGTGAAGATGACTGGTTGTGAATCCCATACATGCAGCTAAAGACGGGTGATGTATATAAATCAAAGACATTGGTGGTGTAGACATAAATCATGATGAAAATGGGAAAGGACGGTGGCTGAAACAGTAAAAACTAATGGCTAAGCAGAAGATGAAAAAACTGTCTCTTTGAGACAAATAACTATCTGGATGCACAGCTTTGGGTTCTTCCACGGTAAAATATAAATAATGTTGAAATACAGGATATAACAATGAAGTACATCATAGGAGTCCACTGAGGTGCTGGATTCAAAGGACAAATTGAACATTTCTCAATGCAAATAGAAAAATAGAATGCTTAACTTTAAAAAGATGTATCAATAAAATACAACTATAGTAAATTAAATGATCATATTACAATAAAAGACAACCCCCTGCCCCCACCCCCACCCACACCCCCCATATCACTTGTCAAGGGGATGGTTGATGGCAGCGGGGCATGAACCATCATCCTGATCCCCTAGCATATGCTTCTTCTCCACCAAGTAATTGCATTTCTTGGCTGGTGATTAAATTTAGTGCCGATCCCTCCCAATACAATTGTTTCCTCTGAGTCTTTATGAAAAATTGCTGAGATTTGGGGATTATAGTATTAAACCGCAAGCAAGCCTGCACATCCGCTTAAAGATGAGAAGACCTAAAAATCATTAAATTATAACAGAATGGTTGTGGGGTTTACTGTAGGTTTGCATTCTCACTTGCTTTCTTTAATCTTAAATTGTGATAAAACCCTGGTAATCTGAGTTTTATGGAAAACGAGGAGGAAGGGAGGTCTTTAATAAAACACTGTGATAAGATAAATCTATGAGAAAGGATGAAAAACAAAAGAAAATAAATGGAGACAAAAAGACAGGACACACAATATTATCAAGGCATGAGCAGTCATTGATTAAAATACAAACAAAAAGACCTTCAGTGGGAACAACTGAGGGCCATTTAGCTTATCGTGGTTGATGTGTGATCAGCTTAATGCTTGAATTAAAATGAGCCAGTCTTTGGAAGGAGCTAAATAAAACAGTGGGAGTCAAAGACAACACTGGGGAAAGGAAAAACCGTCTATGTAAAGCAAAGAATACCAAGTAACCACAGCAGAGCTGTTGGTGTGTGGTTTGGTAAGACAACACAAGTCGTAGTGCCTTGTTTGTATCACACCTACTGACACACTATCACACTACAGGATATGGTGCTTACTTTTTTCACACTGCTTGGTGTGCCAGTGTATGAAATTAGATGCACACAAGTCACACAAGGGTACTGTGTGTACTAAAATAAATAAAGAAAAACATTCAAAAAAGCGATACACATAGAGGGAGCACCATCTGTGCAACATCAATACAGTTTATAAAACATGCATTTATACAGTGTATGCCGTATGCTTTGCTGTACACCTTTGGCATTTATCAAGTTTAATATATAGGACCTGACCTTTGCCACCCCATTCTAGTATTGGCCAAAGCAATGACACGTCTGGTACCTACACATGACTATCCTGTATCCATGAATAATATAACTGATGCAGAGTAATGCCTTTTTTGTGGTTCATGATAAAACACGATTATGACGTACCAGACCTTCGTGATTTCGACTTTACAATGCCAGTGTCTCGTCCGCTATTTTGTCTTTTGACTCGTCTTTTGTCGTTTTTTGTTTTTGTTTAGTTTTTCAATAATGGTGACTTTTGTTTTGTGATGGATACATTTATTTTGGCGCAGGAAGCATAGAGTAGGTACACTATTTGTACACACAAAGAAGAACTTATCTGCACACTTGAAGGAAGAACGTATTTGCGCACACGAAGAAGCGTGCTGCCGGGTGAGACAGAGGGGATTGAAAGCCTGCGCGCACATTTGTTGCTTGTGAAGCATCCACAGCGGCAACACCAGTATATAACACATTTTGTCCTGTTTATTGTGAGTTTTCGATAGTGGTCGAATATTTAGGGCGAGTTTATGGGATTGTTTTTGGTGATGTGCTGGCGCTAAATGATAAATGCTAATCATTTGTGTGGATTGTGTTTGCTGTATCAGCAGCTAGTTATAAACGCAATCTAAATTGCTGTGTTTGAAGATGACAGTGAGTTAATTTCATTTTTATTTTAGTTTCATTCTGCAAGTGTTGATGTCATGAGCAGCTAAATAAACTCAGCAAGGAACGCAGACGTTTGACATCATCATATTGGAGCTTAGCTCGCTGTCTAGCTCGGACTTGGCTCCAACATCATGGTGAGGACAGTACAATGACGTATAATACATGATTTTGGATAGATATTTTGAGATTTGGGGGATATTTAAAGGGTTAATTCCAATTTAAGTGGAAATTTGGGTTATGCCACCAGCATAGGACCCACACTCGTTCGTTTGTGCTACATAATAGCCTCAATTCCAATTAACACATTGGCTGCCATTAACGGTGCTAGACGTCCAATCCATTTGAAGTGGGAGGGCTTGCAGCGAATGACTGCCAATCTCCTACTTCAAATTGATTGGATGTCTTCAAGTAATTAACTCATTTAAACTCATTCATGTTTTTTTTTTTTTTTTAATCATTTCTATCATCGTCAATGGCACTGAAAGAGACACATATGGCCTGCTTATTTCTGCACAAAAAATCTATTTCGTTGGATAAAGGTTACATTTTTTGTTTTTTTTTGTACATCGTTAATTCTCAATAAAAAGGTCTTTTGGAGCCATTTTCTCTAACTACGGTAAACCAGATTTTGACTGATGCCTCTATCTGTGGATTACCCCCCTTTGGACACTTAATCAATGTTACTGTCATCTATTCTTGCTCACAGTGGAACATCATGATGTGGACAGCAGATGGGTGGTACCAAGTGCAAAAATCAATAACAACATAGTACAGTCTTAGGGAGAGATGAGGAGGTACTGATCATCTTGATAGATCAGATCAAACACAAAGCACAATTTCATTGTTTATTGGACACTGACATAGAATAAAAAATATATACTAGTATATATTTTTAGCATTTACAAAAGTGTGTTTTAAAGCTGATAACAGTCTTTGAAAATGAATTATCATGCTTGGTGTTGCATACAGCAACACCCTATATATCCCTATGGAGACCAGAGATGAACAGAAGAGTCCTTTTCATGTTCCATTACCCACCACTGAGCCCATCAATATCTGCTCCTCTAACCCAAGTCTTCAGGCTCAAAGGCCATACAAATATGTACATTATATTAATTATTAAGTTGCCAAAGGGCAGTATGGGTTTGAAGGGAGAGACGTTAATTCATTATAGATATTAAAACAGGTTAAAAGAAAGCGTGTGCGATTATTATCATTTGGAGATTGATTGTTATTACTGAAAATGTGAAGGCTTTTAATGAGCAACTATAGCCTCATTTGTGTCTGATATTTTAAAACTTTTTTTCTGACATGCTATGCTGGGTTAAGATAAAGTATGAAGCCTGACAAATTTCTCATAATTATTTGTTCATCCCAATTTGTAATTAATGGAACTGAACTGGGATTGTACTTTCTGATATTTTAGGTAGTTGGTTTAAGTCAGTATTTCTCAAATAGTGGGGCGCGCCCCCCTGGGGGGGCGCAGAGCAATGCCAGGGGGGGCGCATGTGACCTCGGGGAACATGTTTTATGTGTTTTTTTTTTTTTTTTTGCCGTACTGGAATAAAGTGTACTTGCACATCCACTCAGTAGGTGGCAGTGGCGCTCTCATTTTCAGAGTGCGCGCAGTATTTTTGAACTAAGGAAGAGCACTCAGCACACACAGACAACAGATATGAAGAGCAGTGTGCCACCGCCTTTTCGAAAGCCGTTTTCCGACCGGACTCACTCACGCAGCGACCCACTGTCTTGTCCGGTTCTCACGTCGCCGCCCAAGAAGTGCCATTTTCGGCTTGGGATCGTCACGACGACTGCCCTCACCTACGGTTCTACCTCGGCCGCCGTGAATGCGCTTTTTTTCGTGCCGTTTGCCTTTTAGCTTTGACTTTTAATACAGTGGGTGATGATGAAAGACCACTGTTTACTGTGTCTAAAAATAATTATAGCAGATAGCAAGAAGCCAAATCAATCATTGTTAAGCCGCTTGATTTTTTCAGTGAAAACGTGCCGTATATTGCCAACAATCGTCCTGCTTTGTCAGTGTTATATCAGTAAGCCAGTGAGCATTGTTAGCATGCTAATTGAAAAATAACTCCACATCATTGCAAAGGAGGTAAATACTGTGAGCAGCAAAAATAAAAACTGTCCTGTCCAAGGACACTTTTTTCCCCCCTTTTATTCAGATTTGTTTTTTCGGTCAAATTTTTGGGCACATTGTCCTCATGAGTGAATGTTTCTAATCAATTTTAATTTGGTATTATTTACTGATTTTATTACATTTTATTTTTCTGTATCAAATGGTAAAAAATGTACCTTGAGTGTATTTTTTTAGTTTGGATGTGAATTTTTTTTTTTAATTCAGGCAAATTGATGCACATCAAGTCTTCTCTGTTACAAACAAAACAATGTTTATAATAAAGTTATACTTTATTATAAGTTGATCTATGTTACTTTTTTTCTTTATTAGAAAAAAAGGACACAATGTTAGGCAGATGCGTATTTATAATAGTAATTTTATAGACAAATGATAATATTTACAGTGGCGGCAGAGAGTTTGGGGGGGCGCGAAACATTTACGTCTTCCTTGGGGGGGCGTGACAGAAAATAATTGAGAAGCACTGGTTTAAGTGATGCTTCATATCTATTTTCTCCATTATGAAGCAAAAAAATATGTACACAAAACAAAAATATGGATGGAAGGTGTCCATTTTTGGATGTTGAACTCCACTAACAATGATATACAATCTAATGGACACATTAAAAAAATACTACTATTAGGGTTCCAACAAGTAGAAGGACTAAAATACTGGATTTTCATAGGCAAACTATTTAAATACACTGCTAAAAAAATAAAGGGAACACTGAAGTAACATGTTGTAGATATTAATGAGTGAAATACTTTTATTAAATACTCATTCTTTCCAGTGCTTACAATAAAGTCACACAAAAATTATCCATTGAAATCAAATGTATCAACCCTTGGAGGTCCAGATTTGGAGTTATACTCAAAATTAAAGTGCAAAACACACTACATCCTGATCCAACTTTGATGTAATGTCCTTTAAACATGTCACAATGAGGGTCAGTAGTCTGTGTGTGGCCTCTGCGTGCCTGTATGACCTCCCTACAACGCCTGTGTATGCTCCTGACGAGTTGGTGGGTGTTCTCCAAATGGAGCTCCTCCCAGATCTGAACCAGGGTACACTGAGCTCCTGGAGAGTCTGAGGAGCAACCTGGCCAGCAGGATCGGTATCCGCTCCTTTGTTCAAGGAGGAACAGGATGAGCACTGAAAGGGCCCTACAAAATGACCTCCAGCACGACACTGTTGTGAGTGCCACTGACCAAACAATCACAAACAGGCTCCATGAGGATGGCCTAAGGGCCTGACATTCTGTAGTGAGTCCAATGCTCACTGCCCATCACTGTAGAGCTCGTTTGGCATATGCCCTAGAGAACCAGAATTTGCAAATACACCACTGGCTTTTTGCCCTTCACCGGTGAAAGGAGGTTTAACCTGAGCACACGCGACAGCTGTGATAGGGTCCGGAGATGCCATCGAGAAGGTTATGCTGCCTGCAACATCTTTCATTATGACCGGACCCATCCTTGGACCCATTGTCAGAAGCTACGCTTGTGCAGTGGGACCTGGGTTCCTCCTATTCCATTACAATGCCCAGCCTCATGTGGTGGGAGTATGCAAGCATTTTCTGAAGGAAGAAGGAATTGATAACATTGACTGGCCCCCACGTTCGTCTGACCTAAATCCAATAGAACACCTCTGGGACATTATGTTTAGGTCCATCTGGTGCCGCCAGGTTAATTCTCAGACTGTCCAGGAGCTCAGTGATGCCCAGGTACAGATCTGGAAGGAGATCCCCCAGGAAACCCTGCGTGATCACATTAGGAGCATGTCCAGGCATTGTAGGGAGGTCATACTGGCATGTGGCGGCCACAAACACAAGTATTTAATGAAAGATATTTCATTCATTTATATCTATAATATATTACTTTAATGTTCCCTTTATTTTTTTGAGCAGTTTACATTTAACATTGTAAATACACCATATAGTTCATCTTAGAACCATTGCCTGCTATTGACAATGACAATTCACTCTCCATCCTTGAAGCCTGCCTCAATTCACATTTTGAAAAAAAAAAAAAAAAAAAATATATATATATATATATATATATATATATATATATATATATATATATATATATATTAGAGCTGTCAAAATTATCGCGTTAACGAGCAGTAATTAATTTTTTAAATTAATCCTGTTAAAATATTTGACGCAATTAACGCACAAATGCCCCGCTCAAACAGATTAAAATGACAGCACCAGTAAAGGTGTACTGTTGTGTTTTTTGGAGTTTTGCCGCCCTCTGCTGGCGCTTGGGTGCGACTGATTTTATAGGCTTCAGCACCCATGAGCATTGTGTAACTAATTATTGACATTAACAATGGCGGGCTACTAGTTTATTTTTTTTTTCTTTCTTACTTTCAAATGTCTTTTTATTGGTTGTACAAAAATACAGAACACCCCCCTCCCCAAACTAAAAAAAAAAAAAAAAAAAAAAAAAAAAAAAAATTGTTTCATTCTAAGTTATCCAACACAACCAACCATGAAGTCGAAGTCTAATCGTAAATGTCCGGAGAGTCATAGAAAGTTCTTCCGTGCCATCACTTCCAATACATAATGGTTACAGATAAAAATACAGTGCAATACATTCAAATGTCCCACCAAATAGGAGCAGCATGGAAAGCGACCTTACCGTTGCCCATCCCCCATGGCTAAATTAGCAATATAACAGTGCATATGTCATTCTTGCACTTGTATAGCGGTGTTGTCAAACAATGAAAGAAAAGGTCCCCATGTACTATAAAATTTCTTTTCAGAACCGCGAAGAATATATCTGATTTTCTTGAGCCTAAGGTTCATCAGCACATCCCTTATCCAATGTGACGTTGTGGGTGGGGCAGCCTCCTTCCACCTCAAAAGAACCAAACGTCGCGCCAAAAGGGTGGTAAAAGCAATAACCCTACACCCCCAAGTAGGCAGCCACAGACCCTCCGGTAAAACTCCAAATATTGATATTAAAAGATCAGGAGTGATTCCGACCCCTAACACTAGGGAGAGGGCTTCAAAAATACCCTTCCAAAATATTTCTAAGCTCGGACATAATCAAAACATATGGATCAGTGTTGCATCCGCCAGCTTACACCTATCACACAAAGGGCTGATTTCTGGAAAGATTCTGGACAATCTTACCTTAGAATAGTGTACCCGATGTACTACCTTAAATTGAATCAGAGCATGACGAGCGCACATAGATGAATTATGTACCCTACCCAAAACCTAAGACCACAGTCCCTCTCCGATTGGTGTTTGAAGATCCCATGCCCACAGGTCTTTGATTCTGGATAAGGACGGAGCTACCATATGAGAAATTAGATTAAAAATGCGCTTAATTCCCCCTTTCTCTGTCGGATCTAAAGACATAACATAATCTATAACTGTTGTAGGAGGTTTATTTGGGAAAGGTACTAGTTTATTTTTTGATTGAACATTTTACACATTTTATTAAAACGAAAACATGAAGAGGGGTTTTAATATAAAATTTCTATAACTTGTACTAACATTTATCTTTTAAGAACTACAAGTCTTTCTATCCATGGATCACTTTAACAGAATGTTAATAATGGTAATACCATCTTGTTGATTTATTGTTATGATAAAGACATACAGTACTTATGTATGTTGAATGTATATATCCATCTTGTGTCTTATCTTTCCATTCCAACAATAATTTACTGAAAAATATGGCATATTTTATAGATGGTTTGAAGTGCGATTAATTACGATTATTTAATTTTTAAGCTGTAATTAACTCAATTAAAAATGTTAATCCTTTGACACTCCTAATATATATATATATATATATATATATATATATATATATATATATATATATATATATATATATATATATATATATATATATATATATATATATATATATATACACAGTCAGGAAATTAGAATATTGTGTATTCTAATTTCCTGAGACAGTCCTGTATATATACACAGGACTGTCTCAAAAAATTTGAATATTGTGTATTCTAATTTTCTGAGACAGTCCAGTATATACATAAAGTAATGAAGGAATATATAAGTACATTATATTAGTATTAGTAAGAAAATACAAAATATAGAAAATCAAATTAAAAAGATACTGCTAAAAAAATAACAATTAAAAAACAAAATAAAAGACAAACTATTTATTGAAAATTATTTAGAAAAAATAAAACATATTTGAAAATATGAACACATAAAAACTAATAAATAATGAATTTCAATATTGCAACATACAGTAGGTTTTTTTTTTATATATAAATTCTCCAAAAATATTTACTTTATTTTTTTATTTATTAATTAAATTTTCTTATTTTTCTTTTAACTTTTTATATTTTCTTCTTGTTTTGGATATTTTTTCCCCAATTGTTTTTCATTTAGGATTTTTCAATTTTTGTTGTATTTTTCAAATTTGAGTTTTTTTTAATTGTATTTTTCATGTTGTCACGTATCCTTTTAATGCTTTTAATTTTCCAATGTTTGTTGTATTTTTCAGTTTGTTTTTTTTTTAATTATATTTTTCATGTAGTCAAGTATTCTTATTATGCTTTTAATGTATATTTGTTCATTGTAAATTCAGATATCAAATGGTTAAACTAGGAGGACTGGCTGTGAATGCTCACTTTCCATTGACGGTGCCAGACGTCCAATCAATGGATGAATGAACAAATGTTAATTTGCCCCTCCCAGTCGAAATGGAATGGACGTCCAGCGCCGTCACTTGCAGCCAATGACAAGCAATTGAATGTCATAAGTGGCACAAGAAAAACAAACAAACAGAAAACATTGAAATGATAGATCCTTGACACCTCATCAGGCATACCAACACACCTAGTATCTCCGGTAGTGTCATTATCTTTGTCAAACAGCGGCATTACCGAGGAATCAATTAATACCAGCCACAACTGATGGCCAGCTCTGCACTTCAATTTAACAATCTGCTCCTCACGATCCACATTAGGGCTTGAAAATGTGACAATATGAATGCCGTCCTTCAAAGACAATGTCCCTCTTTCCCCCTTCCGGAAGAAGTGAAATATTGAGTGTGACATGGGAGTAATTGCATGGGAAGTAATCAATTAGTCACACAATTGAAGGAGACCTGAGGTCTGTGGGCTGCAAGGGAAATGGCTAAACTGAATTTGGGCAATGTGCACTGAGCTGAACTTGCTTCAGGTGGCATAATTGCTCTTTTTTCCTCTTAGTAGATGGTAAAGGGTTGGAGATCAGAAGGAGGTAGCAATTAAATGCCACTTCCTCAGAGGCGCGTGTCCATGGGTGTCTTGGCAAGGACATTCTGAGCCTGCAATCCTTTCTTTCCCCAGTTCAAAATTTAGCAGCACACTTTCCCCAAGATTTCCCCACTGAGCACACATGCTGTGATTCCTACTATAAGTCACGGTACCAGCGGGCTGTTTTTAAATATTACTTTGAACTTCATGTTTGTGCTAAATATCATCACGCTAGCTCCTTCCCATCTGGGATACGGTATGTTTAAAAAAAAAAAAAAAAAAAAAAAAGCCACTTGTGCAGCAAATATGTTTGACACAGACTTACTTTTTTATGCTATGCCTCACATCCTCTGCTTCAGCATTTATAAATTGGACAAAAAAAACATCCTTCTCTACAAACTGTGATATTCAGTAAAAAAAAAAAAAAAAAATTGCTCTGTCTCTTACTCTGAATCCTTTAGAGTATTCATTTAACTTTATTGCTTGCCACTGAAACATACTACAAAATTACTACAAAATACACTGGTACCTCTACATACGAATTTAATTTGTTCATGGACCTGGTTTGTAAGTCAAAATGGTCGTATGTCAAGCGGGATTTTCCCATAACACATCATATTAATTCCTTCCACAGCCCAAAACCCTACGCTAAATCCCTAATAAATACTGCAGGTACAATTACTAATAGCAGTTACACATAGCAAAACAAATGAATTATAAATGCCAATCAGAATAATAGTAATAATAATAATAATGAATGGAAATGTTATAAAAGCATTTTTATTGTCACCTTAACTTATAGAGATTGGCGAACAGATGTAGGAGGGGACAGTGACTGTGGATATGGTGAGCCATGTTCTGTCTAATTTAATAAATAAAATAAATAAGACATATGTAAAACAAATATGGTGAGCCATGTTCTGTCTAATTCAATAAATAAAATAAGACATATGTAAAACAAATAAATTATGAAAAAATAAGAAATAACAAACGCGTTTTTATTGTCACCTTAACTTCGGAGGTCGGAAGGAGGAAAGAGCAGGTGTGTCGATAGGTGGTGGTTGGGAACCAGTGATCCGCGTAGTGTAGCCAGTTCACTGGCACTCACGCTACGCTCATATTTTTCTATCATTTCCTTCTTAATTTCAATGGTAAGTGTCACCTTTTTCATTTTTTTCCCCACCACCATGTTGATTTCTGTCACAAGAAAATCTGCGTTGCAGCAGTCTTGCGGGACAACAATGAAGTTGCAACGCTGTAATAAATCGTCAGATTTCAAGCATATCATAATATGTCGAGACGAGTCAAATTTCACCTCGGATGTCGAAAGGATCATATGTCGATACAATCGTTTGTCGAGGTACCACTGTACTACAAGAACCAACTTTAGAATACAGGTAGTCCCCGGGTTACCATTGAGTTCCGTTCCTATGCTGGTGATGTAAGCCGATTTTCTGCGTAAATCAGAATTAACCCTTTAAGTACCCCTAAATCTCAAAATAACTATGCCAAAACATGTATTATACATCATTGTAATGTCTTAGCCAAGACATTGGAGCCAAGTCCTTGTTTGACAGCAAGCTAAGCTCCAAAATGATGATATCAGGCGTCTGTGTGGTTTGCTGACTTTATTCAGCTGCTAATGCATCTTGCTGAATGAAACTAAAATAAAAATGAAATTAAGGCAGTTTCATCTTTAATAACAGCAATTCAACTTTGTGCTTATAACTGCTGATAAAGCAATAACAATCCACACAAATGATTAGTATCTATCAGTTAGCATCGGCACATCATCTTAAACAATCACATAAACATGGCACAAGTATTAGACCACAATTGAAAACGCAGAATAAACAGTACAAAAGGTGTTATATACAGGTGTTTCACCTGTGGATGCTTCACAAGCAACAAATGTTAGTGCAGGCTTCAAGCTATAATTTTTTTTCCCCCTCTCTCACTCGGCTGCACAAATCGCTTCTCTGTGTGTGCGCGCTTCTTTGTGTGCGCAAATACGTTCTTCTTCGTGTGTACATTGTAACATGTGGCAGGGCAGGATGCGTGCATAAAAAATAAAAAAGGGAGCAGACTTCCACTTATGCATTTTTATGACACACAACTATGAAAAAAAAAAAAATCCAGTTCGGCAACTCGTCAGTAAGGAGTACAACAGGCAACACACAAATGGTGACAACTGACTCCAACAAAAAGCGAGAAACAACTGAAGAAAACACACATAAATAAAGAGGTGCCACTGTGTGGTGGATGCCGTAAGGAACCCAGAGTTGACCGTTAAAACATGTGCTCTTACCCGCGTGCTGAAGTACTACCTTCTCTGCCAAAATAAAAGCATGCATCACAAAACAAAAGTGTGACTCGTTACAGGAGTGCTTTCAGCATTGCTGCAGAGATTGAAGAGGTGGGGGGGTCAGCCTATTAGTTCTCAGACCATACGCCACACTCTACATCAAATTGGTGTGCAGTGCTGTCACCCCAGGAGGAAGCCTCTTCTGAAGACGGTACACAAGAAACCCCAGCTGTCTAATCAGACCATAGGACATGGTTCCAGTAATCCATGTGCTTTGTTGACATGTCTTCAGCAAACTGTTTGCAGGCTTTCTTGTGTAACGTCTTGAGAAGAGGCTTCCTCCTGGGGTGACAGCCATGCACACCAATTTGATGTAGAGTGCGGGATATGGTCTGAGCACTAATAGGTCGACCCCCCCCCCCCCCCCCCCCCGCCTCTTCATTCTCTGCAGCAATACTGAAAGCATTCCTGTAACGAGTCACATGACATTTTTGAGGGAAAATGACAAGCAGTACTCAATTTTGACATTTAGGGATGTATGTTTTTACTAAGGGGTGTACTCACGTTTGTTGCCAGGGGTTTAGATAATAATGGCTATATTTTGAGTTATTTTGAGGGGAAAATAAATTCACTCCATTATATAAGCTGCACACAGACTCATTTTCATTGTGTCAAAGTGTCATTTTGTCAGTGTTGTCCCATGAAAAGATATACTTACATATCTGCAGAAATGTGAGGAGTGTACTCACTTTTGTGATACACTGTCTGTATTTAAAAACAAACAAACAAAACAAAAACAAAAAAAACTCCGGCGTGGTAAAGTTAAAATCATGCAAGTCAGGTAGGTCCTAGCCTGTGGACTATAAGTACTATTAGTATGAAATACCAAAACAAAGACAATAAAAAAAAAAAAAAACAAAAAAAAAAATGTAAGTTTTATTGTCAGCCATAGCCAGAGTGTATTTCTGTATTTGTTTTAATTTTATTTAACTTATTTATGAACTTATTATGAAATTTAAAAATTTTGAGTGTTGTCGGTCCCTTTAACCTACCGGTGTCCCAGTGGCTATCCAAGTGGAACTAAAAACTGTACATGTTGCTACAAACATAAACATGACAATTTGTATTTGTAAAGGGTATTGATATGACAAATCAGAACCATCAAGTGGAACAGATGAGCGACCATGAGCCAAAAAGGAGAGTGAAAAGAAATGAAAGTGAGACAGTAAATGAGACAAATAAAGAGATACCAGATGGGCCATGAAGAAGTGGATAATGCCTTTGGCGTATACCACAGGCTTCTGTACATGCATGCAATGAGAGAGGATCATTCAGCAGATGGGGCCTCAGTTTGGAAGTTTCATTTTGGACAGACGCAGTGCAGGCGTGAGGGCGGTTAGAAAGATGAATAAACAACACTGAGCATATCTGAAAGAATAAAAATATTCTGGCTAAAATGAGGAAAGAGTAGGAGGGGGTGAAGTCAATTGTTTTCAATCAGAAAACTAATATGTGCCCTTTGCTGCGCTCATTATTTAGTCAGGCTAGCAGACTAGTAAGTACTCTAATAACTAGCATCCAAAATTACATTTGTGGCAAATTCACTGAGTTTAATTTTAATGTATTCACTGCTATTGACAGCAACAGACGTCATATCCATTTAAACTAGAATGGACGGAATTGAATGATCCCATTTCAGTGCCATTGACGGCAAAGCCGTTAGAACAGGGAAGGTATATTGATGTGTTTCCTTGGTTTCAGTGTTGTGAATGATAATTTGATAAAGTTACTGTGTGGGGAATGTAAAAACTGCTCATTTTTAGAGCAATTATGTTTTGTCAGTCATACTCAATGGCAACCGATGTTAAAGCGCACAGATGTACTGTACAGCAATTACTTTTCATGTACTTCTAAAAAGTGTTTTCGTGTGTTTATTTTTTATTAATGTGCTCCATGGAGTATATGCCCAGGTGCGCTGTGCCTTTAGCCTGGACTCTGCTGGAATGAGCTGATGACACTCCCCGTAACCCTGAACAAGGTAAGTGCTCCAGAAAATATACGTATATAGGAATTTTTGTTTTAAAAGTTCTCAATGACTGAGATATTGTCCCAATCTTATCCGTGTAGCGCTCAAAACATGTTGTGTATTAAATTACATCTTTGTTTTTATGTTTTATATATAAATAAATAAAACTAATGAGGGGTCCGGGGAAACACGAATCAACTGGTTTCACTAGTAAGACACCAGATTGGTAAAAACCCAGCACCCATTACAGCCCTTTTGGGAATACTTTGCCCAGTCCTGGATTCGAGGCTTTATATTGTGAATTAGGCTAATCACATTATAATTGCATAGCAATATTTATCCCAATAAGCTGAGATTTTATAAATTGGAATCGTTTGAATATGCAATTAATTGTGTTTCAATTCCAAAAAATTACCTCGGCTAAAACCTAAAATATCTGAAGTTCCATTTTAAGACATTTAAATGGTTGAAACAACAACAGCAACATAAAGTGTTCTTCTAAAAATGGTTATTTGAAATCCTTAAAAATGCAAGTTCATGTGAAGACATTTTGACATACCTTAAAGAAGCTAGCCCGTAGTTTCCCCAGAAGAATTTTGCAAAGACTAGCACATTATACAGTGGTACCTCTACATACAAATTTAATTCATTCCAGGACCTGGTCTGTAAGTCGAAATGGTTGTATGTTGAGCGGCATTTTCTCATAAGAATATATTATAATTCGATTAATTCGTTCCACAGCCCAAAAACCTACACTAAATCCTTAATAAATACTGCTGGTACAATTAAAAATAGCAATTACACATAACAAAACAAATACATTTTTTAACCAAATCGGAATAATAATAATAATAATGTAACAAATCAGGTTCTAATGTGGTGGTTATGTTTTGCATGCTGTTCCTCAATGCACCGTGTGACTGACGACAGCGAGAGCGGTAAGGAAGAGTGGGAACTTTCTCTTTTCATGTTGTTGTTGTTTGCGTCGGCTACGGCGGACAGTGGCTGTGTTGTGTTGCACTAGTCTGATATAAATTTAAAAAATGACGAAGTTGGCAATTTCCTTGCCGATATCACAATAACAATAATAATCAACTTAACTTATAAAGATGGGTGAACGGAGGTCGGAGGAGGACCGTCGAGATCGTAGACATATTCTGGTCGCATATTCACCCCAGTTCACTGACACGCACTGCAGCGTGACCTTGTGGGTAAGTTGTTCTTGTTTTGCTTTTTCCACTGCTGTGTTTTTGCGTGCATGCGTTTGTGTGGGGGTGAGTTGGTTTGCTGATTGAATGGATCAGGTGCAGGTGTTGCTTGTTCAGCCGCTCCTGATTGGTGCCCTGTGATTGTCCGAGGTGTTCACTCCCTGGCCTGACCTTGCCACAAGCACTCATCTCCTCTCCAGCCATACCACCACCCTCGTTCCCACGCTCGTGGGTGCAGATCGCAAACTGTGTCAGTGTTTCCTGCTTTGTCTAGTTTGAAAATATACCTGTACATTGTGTAAATATTGTAAATAGTATAGCGGTGACATAGGAGGGAGAAGCCATTTTTGGGTTACACCCTTTTTCTCCTGTTTTTTGATGAAAAGGTAGGTTAGAGACATGTCTTTATTTTTCTCTTTTTTATTTTGGTTCGGGAAGGTAGGGTTTTGTTAGATTGTTATGTTTGTTGTTTTGCCATATTTCTCCTGAAGCAAATAAAAAACTGGTCTTGAAACAGTGATTTCGCTGGCCTCTCTGGGTGAGGGTTGGACGGGAGGAGCACAGACGCGTGTTATGTCCTGATTACCCTAGATCGGGTTGTAACATGCACACCACACTCATATTTGTCTATCATTTCCATCTTGATTTCATTGGTAAGTGTCACATTTTTCCTTTTTTCACTACCTGCACTATCCTTTATGGGATCCATGTTGTTTTCTGTCTCTCACAAGAAAATCCGCCATGTGTCCGTCTTACAGGAAAAAATGAAATTGGGCCGCTTTCAGAAATTGTTGTATTTTGCGCATTTTCATGTGTCAAGTCAAATGACAAGTAAAATTTTACGACGGATGTTGAAACAATCGTATGTCGAGTTTCCACTGTATATATTTTCATGAACCTAGCTAAGCTAATACGTGCATGAGATCAATCGGTGTATCGGAAAATTGTGCTCTTACAAAAGATCTGCACAGTTTAAATGTTCCGTGACTGGAACGCGACCCACGATTGAAACGCATTAATTTTTCTACTTCGTTAAATATTTTGTAATT
Source organism: Corythoichthys intestinalis (assembly GCF_030265065.1). Classification (NCBI taxonomy): domain Eukaryota; kingdom Metazoa; phylum Chordata; class Actinopteri; order Syngnathiformes; family Syngnathidae; genus Corythoichthys; species Corythoichthys intestinalis. The sequence continues at coordinate 42,538,362 of NC_080406.1, read as the reverse complement.
AATTAATAATACGTTCCAACTAGGGTTGTTCCGATCATGTTTTTTTGCTCCCGATCCGATCCCGATCATTTTAGTCTGAGTATCTGCCGATCCCGATATTTCCCAATCCGACTGCTTTTTTTTGCTCCCGATTCAATTCCAATCATTCCCGATAATTTTTCCCGATCATACACATTTTGGCAATGCATTAAGAAAAAAATAAAATAAAATAAAATAAATACCATTAACCACAAAAAGTTTCATTTCTAATTCACTTTGTGTTCGCAGAGCATATCCAAACTCTCTTCTAACATTTTTGCGGTTAAGTTGGCTAAGCTTGATTGAAAGGTGCATCAGAGGGAGGCCTATCCTTGCTCAGCCAGGGACCTCCTCCACCCCATCCTTTAGCCCCCCTCAAGTCCGTGGAGTCTTTTCACAGCACTCAGTGAGGAAGCCGGGAAAATCAATAAGAGCACTGCAACAATATACTAGCGACAAATTGATTTCATCCAAGGCAATTTTGAACCAAGTAAAATGCACGTGGGTTTCATCACTGGAGGGTATTTTACCGCGCCTTCCCCTATTAGCCCCTTATGTAGTTAATATATCTGATCCCCTTATGTATGTTATATATCGATTATAACGACCACTTTACACATCTCCGGGGAACTTCTGGCAGTTGAACAATGAACTAATTTGACAGCAAAGTCAAAGCCTCTGTGATAAATGAGACAGCTGACCCAAACCCGCCAAAGCACTTGAGGATAGAAAAGTTTTGAACTTTGCTGTAAGATGTCAAATATTTGATCGACCGTTATGATTCAAACACAGGGAGTGGATTTGGCAAAGCAAGCAAGCTGGTGGCTAAGTGTCTATCGGTCATGATGGAAAAGGAAAGGTCCTCACTAGAATCTTAAGTAGTTGAGTCACATAGTTTTAACTGCAGCTTAAAGTGCCTATGACAGCAAAAAGCATGTTTATTTCATATTTCACACGGTATTTTATGCTCCTGAATGAAATGGACCGCATGGATGTATGTGGAAGCGATCAATTTATATATTCAATTTTTTTAATCCCACGCCATGAAAACTGACTTCCTTGATTGAGGAGGAATGCGAATGTGACGTCACCTGGGTCAGCATCTCACAATACAGCATTGCTTTATAGCATGCAGATGGACAACGGATTCAGCTGATTTTGTGGATTAATTTGTTTATTTTTTTAATCACTCCAGAGAAAGGTACGTGAGCCTTTTTGGGTTTCAAAAAGTTCCCATTCACCGCGGAGATTGGCCAAAACAAGTCCGACAACTGTCGGACCATTGGACTTACGAGGAAATGAGTAAACATCATGTTTTGCATTATGTCAAATACTGGGATCAAGGCGAACATTTTAATATGGAGTTGGCTTGCATTTTGTGGCTGACAATGCTCTTTGTCCACTGAGAAGGCCACTCGGCTGACGACCGGCGGTTTGTCGCACAACACCCTCGGTCCTCTTCGCGTGCCCACCGGGAGAGTGTTATATTCGGCTTATGCTGGTGCGGTTCTCCATATCGTCCAGACTTCCAGCCCCCTCTGCCCTCTTCGTGTGCCAGGCAATAGACCACTATCCTCGGGCTGGCTCGGGCGGCTACGCTGTCCTCCAAAGTTTGCCGTCTTGTCCGGCGGTCATTCTCCAGCTACTTCCCCGTCAAACAAGCTCTCCTGCCCGCAGCGGGGGAACAACGAGCTGTAACTTGCTCGCTTTCGGGGGGGTTGTCAATCGGTGAAGACAATCGACAACCCCGCTGCTGTGTGACATGATACGGGCCAGTTTTGTCTGATTTTTCACTTCGAAAGGTGAGAATAAGACTTGGAAATGCCGCTAAGTTCGGGGTAGCATGTTAGCTAGCTGTCACGCTTCCTGGTTTGTTCACGTGCTCCAAAGCCGGGGCAGTGAAATGACAAAAGCCGGACTAACTCTGGTGGCCTAAAATGTCGTTCTGGAGGTGTAAGGAGTCGACAGTTTTGACAATGATGGAGTAATTTTGCTATGTTGTTCTGGATACATGCATTTTTAATCTTTCATATTCCATTTAGCATATGACTGTTATTTGTCATTACCATACAATTTATTTAGCAATTGAGGAAAAATACTTAGATAAAAAGAATATCCTGTAAAAATATTGTAGTACAAAGATTGAAACAATGACATTTTGCTTCTCTCTTCGTCACATTTTCCTCGTTCTGAATAATCCCCCTCAATGGGCTGAATTCTAAATCAGATGAAATCGTGACCCTGCCAACGTCATCCTTCAGCTGGGAACGCTAGAGCGCTATAATGACAGGCAGGGCTAAACATATGATTAAAAGACTAATTTCTCGTTATCTGCGCTTTGCCAAATTGTTGTACAGTATATAGTCAAATCGTCTCAAAATATGATTCTAATTCATGTAATAATGCTATTTAAGATTGTTTCTATGCTTTAACAGACACTTTAACTCATAGGGTGCCATAGACTCTAACAGACTTCCATTTGGATGTCGATTGTCATCAATCGCAGAGAATGAGTTAATTTAGTCAGCAATTAAATGCCTTTGTCTTTGCTGATAATAATTTTTTGAGAGTTGATAGTAATGAGGCGGAATATTAGTTTAGCTGGAGAATAACTTTTCAAAATTGGCTAATTTTCACTGTTGAAGGTATACAACATTTTTTCAATTTTTCAAGTTACTTTTTGCCTATAAGAAGTAAAAACAATGGAAAAAATCAAATTTGTCTGAAAACTGAAATTATACTTTTAGCGGATTTTATCTTATTTTAAATGTGATGAGACATTTTACTATTAGAAACTAGACATATTCTTGGTAAGACAGATTTTTTGCAGTGAATTGCTCATTAAAAATGCTATTTGTATTATACGTATGTCATGTTTGTAACTCATGTTGACTTCATATAGATGTCATTCTATTCTGCTTGCTGATAACTAAAACAGGCTCCAGTCATTTAATTTTCTTGTGTTTCTTCTTCTGGGTGTTATAGGTTGACCAAAATAAAATGCTAATTCGACAGTGAACACGAACAGTGATAGCAGTGGTAAAGCAGACTCAGTCTACGGCTGTTAACCACAAGTTCCCTCGCACATTATGGCTGGAGGCCACGGATGGGGCATCAAACAGTGGCCTCTTACGCGGTCCAGCCAGAACTCCCCGAGCACTATAGCATCAGCTTGGCACTGTAATAAAAAGGACCATCTTGGAATAAATAAAGGTGCCAGCGGTGATGTAAAAAATAAATTCCCAAAGTATAGTGTGAGTATGGGAATCCAAGTTGGAACAAAATACACAAACACATATTGGAGTTCCACAAATAATCACTTCAGGCTGTGCAGTTATCCATGGCTGAAGAAATGAAAAAAAAGAATTGATTTATTTAAAAAAAAAAAAAGAGAGAGAAATAAACATGTTTTAATATGATATTTCATGCCTGTTATACTGCGTATGCCTACAATTACAAAGAGACAGATCGTATCAGTTATGACTGTTCACTGCAGATAAAGTATTTTGGCATATTCAAAAAAATCTTTTTGTCACAATACTGCATGGGTCTAAAGTCCACAATTAGAGAGTCAAACACAAAAACTGACCATTAAAAACACAAATAATATTGCTTATCAACTGTTGTTTATAATCTCTTCCACTGCCATTGACGATGGCATCTCATAGCTCTTTTCATCCTTCTGCTGTGAATTTAAATTAGTTTGTGAATATTGGCGTCAAATCCATTTAAACTGCAAGGGTTGACAGCAATTTGCTGCCAACTCTCCCAGTTCAAATGAACTTGACGTCTATCGGCATTAATGGCAGCCAATGAGTTAAATCAATCAATAAGTCCAATTAATTGAATAAGTCCAAAACTTACGGTAATTAGGGGAGTTGGACTTATGTATGGTATGTCCCCGATCCGATTAAATGATTATCATTTGAAGAGAATCGGAATCAGGTGTTCAAAAACTGTTTTTTAAAATGGATTTACCCGACTTGCATGATTTTGACTTGACGACGCCGGGGCCTGTCCGTGTCTACAGTCGTTCGTTTTTGGGTTTTTTTCCCTAAATGTTGACTTTTGTATTGTGATGCATGCTTTTATTTTGGTGCAGGAAGACAAGAGCAGGTAGTACTTCTACACGCGAGTAAGAGCGCATGTACACATGAAGAAGAACATATTTGCACACACAAAGAAGAGCGCACGCACACACACGAGGAATAGCGTTTTGCTCCCACGAAGAAGTTGCAAAGCCGAGTAAGAGAGAGAGGAGAAATATTGCAGTTGCAAACCTGCGCGCACATTTGTTGCTTGTAAAGCATTCACAGAGGCAACACCTGTATATAAAATAGTTTGTAGTGTTTATTGTGCATTTTCAACAGTGGTCAAATACTTGGGGCGAGTTTATGTGATTGTTTTTGATGAAGCACGGACGCTAACTGATACATTCTAATTGTTTGTGTGGATTGTTATTGCCCTATCAGCAGCTTGTTATAAACCCAAATTTGAATTGCTGTTATTGAGGATGAAAATGATTTAATTTTATTTTTGTGTCATTCTGCAAGCACTGTTGTCATTAGCAGCTGAATAAAGTCAGCAAACCACACAGACGTTTGACATCGTCAATTTTGGAGCTTAGCTCGCTGTCTAGCTAGGATTTTAATAACAATGATAATAATAATTTTTTTAAAAAAGTCTAGCTAGGATTTAGTGTTAACGTCTTGGTGAGGACGGTACAATGACATATAATACATGTTTTTGGATAGTTATTTTGAGATTTGGCGGGTATTTAGGAGTACTTGAAGGGTTAATTTTGATTTACATGGAAATTCAGGTTATGCCGCCAGCATAGGAACAATTTCATTCGTAACCCGGGAGTAACTGTATTCGTTTTTAAGTATTTATTCATTGGTCATTATTGACCGCAATACACATACTGTAATCCAATTTGACTGGGGGGCTGACAGCAATCGAATGACAGTGAGACCTGATCACCCAATGCCTGCCTTTCCAGTTGAAATGGATTTGATTTCCATAACTGTCCAAGACAGTTAGGGCTGGGGTTAGTTAAGGGATTCAAGAAACAAAATAATCTAGATATATAAAGACACTGCAATTAAAGCGCTTGACATCCAATCCATTTGAAGTGGGAGGGTCGCTAGTGAATGAACATTAATTCGTTGTTAACCTCCCAGTTCAAATGGATTGGACATCTAGTAGTCATAAACTCTTTTAAAGACTTTTAGTTTTTCATGAGCCACAAAACTGGACGGCTAACATCATCCAATGGCAAAAAACGAGATCCTAAAAAAACATTATTATTATTCTTTAATTTACGTATTATTGAAAATGGTATTGAGTATTTTTTTCAGTATAGATATCGAGGTGAAAATATTTTAGTATCGCGACAGCAGTAGTCTTTAGGTGTGACTATCCCTGTGGCTTATCGTCCAGTGCGGCTTACGCATGAACAAATAGACACTTGGATGGATGTTTTCTTTTTCCATAGTACATTACCGAGGTATCAGATCGGGATTGAGAATTGGCAGATTCTCACAACCAAGTGACTTTCAAAAATATGTGATTGCGACATCCCTAGGACCACATACGTATTTAATGCAATACTGTTACAATTCACTGCATTCCTTATACTTTGCAGCTGAAGTTTTTGTATTTTGTTCTTCAAAGTGTACTGCACTTGCATCGATAACATCAACTAATACTTACTGATACAGTTTATAACTGTGGTCTTTCAACAAAAAATGAACTGTTTCACCATATCATGCACCCATAACAACAGTGTAAATAAATCGTTTGATTCACACTTACTCTGGCATAAGCTTTCTCAACTATGCCCCGCAGGGAAGATGCTTTTCATTTGTCTTGTCAAAAGCCTCATTTCGTTATGGCTTCTGGGCTTGGAATGTCAAAAAGAAATGCAGCAACAAAAAGGTCCATTGTTCATGAGGACACTGAACCCCCCCTCCGCACGCCTCCTAATCAGCTATCAATTTCACAGTCTACTAATGAATGGGCGGGTTTTACAGTTCGATGGTTTGTGAGACACTTAACATTCTCATTACAGGACACAGAGCAGACAAATGTCACTCACCCGTGAGGTTCCTCAGGCCTAACTGACGCAGGCCAAAGTTTCCATCGTGCCTGTAGTTGAGGAAGATTGCGAGTGAATAGTGGCCCTCGTACAGCTTAGTCCCTCGGATGATTCGCAAGTTCTCCAGAGGCAAGTATTCAAACTGGTTCAGAGCCACCAGCACGTAGCCTGTCACTTCTCGGATCGACTGCAAACAGAATGATGGAATCTTCTGTTAGTGTATTTGAGCCATAGAAAACATGGAGAAGTAGCTTCAAATTTTAAATCCATCTGTGAATGAGTTTACTTAGAGGTCGGATCAAGGCCGGCCCAGCCTATACGCAGACTATGCAGCTGCTTAGGGCCACCCCCCCAATATGGTAACCTCATTTTATACGTTGTCAATAGAGCATTGTGAAAATTGTGGCACGCATTGCCGTTTATCTATGCAAACATCTATTTTCTTGTCAATACAATCTGGCAACCTGGGTAACCTGCTTTGCCATTATTGGTGCTCAAACTTGCTTGGAAAATAGATGCACGAATATGTCAAAGAGATTTTATCCTTCTGGAGCAGAGAAACGAAAGAAGAAAATCGGAGAAGAAAAGAAACAACAGTATCAAGGTAATAGAGCATGTTGTTGATGTTGTTGTGGTTGTTGTGCAAGACACTCCGACTCCCAACGTTGTTGTCAGCTGAGCTTGTCAATAAGTTGTAGTGGTAATTGCCATTAGCTGCAGGGCGAAGGCCTGGAGCTAATCAAGTAAAGCTGAGCAAGTTGTCACCTGTCGGCAACGGCAAATGTACGGCTTCCGCTGATTGTAGTCAAACGAAATATTGGCATCATATGCATTTGGACTGGAGAGCGTAGAAATAGGCTACGTCTACACTCGGACGGATAATGGCCTTAAACATGTAATTACTTGGACTATACCACATGTCAGCTACACTAGTATGGATTAGTTGTTAGACGGTTAATGTAGGCGGGTAATGTTACCCGCCGCCCGCGCACTGCCTAATATGGACTGCTGTCACCGTACAACATTCGGATACTCAGCAAGGGACGTCATGCCGCCGCTCTTTTTAGTGGGGCATGACAGCATCGTAAACAATGGAGGCGGACGATCATGACGTGGCTTTCCTGCTCTTTTCTTTTCCTCACATTTTTCTTGAACCTTCAAACTACGTCTCAATAATGTGCTTCAATTCAGTGCCAATTTGGGTTCCTCTAATCGCGGATAAGGTGGAGATGAGCGTTTTTTTAAAACTCCCGAGTTGTCTCCGATCAGCCTGCTGCGGTGCTGGCTCCTCCGAACTCAACTCGAACATGAGTACTGTATATAAAAATGCGTAGAGGAAAATTAAACCCCGAAAAGTGACCTGCGTGATACCCTCAGTCAAAGAGGCGCGCTATCAGTTTTTTTTCCCAGACATTTCTGCCTGTCAAAACTGTTGCCACTTCCAGGATCGCCACTTTTATGCACAAGCAGCCTGTTTGCGGCTTCCAGCCACCCAGCGCCACAACATATGCTTCTATTTGTTATTTCCCAAGTGGTGGAAGAGCAAATGAACATCGATTGTCACATCCCAAGTAATGATGTCAGGCTTCCGTTGTTTTATAAAGATGTATTTTAATCACAACACGGCGCCTGCACGTAAAGCAGAGTGTGCTCTCCCTTCCACTCTCACTCGTGTGTGATGCGTTTAATTGCGATCATGAAAAAAACAGTGATCACAAAATAATGACAGTCTAAAAGGAGTGGTAATTTCGAAATTTTCCGTGGGCTAAGAATGAGTTTCTGTTTCAGAGATAAACCACGCGGGCGATGACGTAACACATGAGGCTTCTCCTTTTTGCGCATGCGTAGTTTGTGCAAATGCAGGCGTACATTGCCGAAGTGGGGGGGGGGGGCCTTAAATGCACCTTAAACGAAGTGTGGACAGGTATAAAAAAATAGTCGGCAAAATACCGTGGAGAAAATTAGCTGTCCTAGTGTAGTCATTTCATTTATATTGGACATTATTATCAAGTGGTATGTGTCATGTATCAGCCTATGGTGAATCTACTTAATTAGTTGCCCACTCCCCACAGTACAGGTTTTTGTTGACAAATATTTTCCTGGGCTAAATTTTATTCCATGTAATCATATTTTGTACTTTGGGTGATTCAAAGGAGCTATTGAGAATTATCTTGGAATTGGAGGTGGAGTGCCGTCCTCTTTACAAAATGATGATTTCCCCAAATGTACAATTCAAGGTAATGCTTGGCAATGTTGTGTACATAGTTATGAGATCAAAAATCAAGAAAGATGCACATTAAGTTACAATTTTAATACATTTTTACAAAAATATGGGCCCCTTGGCATTATTTTGTTTAGGGCCCACAAATGGCCTACGGATGTCTAAAATGTCATAGTTGCAGAGAGGATATAGAGCAGGGGTCCCCAAAATTTTTCCTGTGAGGGTCACATAACTTTTCCCTTCTCTGATGAGGGGCCGGGGTCAGTTTGTAACAGAAAAATTGTGACGATTGCAGGAGTACCTAAATATAAAAAAAATATTGTTTTTCAGAAAGCCACAATCAAATAACCCTTTCTGGATTCTTCACGGAACAAAAGTAAATAAAATAAATATAATATAATATAATATAATATAATATAATATAATATAATATAATATAATATAATAGATAATAACCAGATAACCCTCTCTAAGTTCTTCACAGAAAAAGGCCAGAAAATAAGTAACACTATTGAGAAAAAAAAAAAAAAAAAATCTAAATGCTCTCTGGAATTGTTCAGGGGGCCGGACCAAATGTGGAGGCGGGCCATATCCGGCCCGCGGCGCGTAGTTTGGGGACCCCTGGTTTAGAGTTTTTGGTGTTTCTAAAGTCACTCCCTGTTGTTTATCTATTATTGTTTGATTTCCCTTGTTTGACTTGAGTTTCTTTTTTTTGTTGTTGTTTTGTTTTTAGTTTAAACTACCTCTGTGGGTCAAACATGGGTCACTAGTCATTAAAAGTTCCTCTATTTGAAGCATCTTCTGCTTCCTTTTCAGATAAGGGATTACCTGCTTTCATTTTAATTATCAGATTTGGCTAGGTATTTGTCTTTCATTTTTGTTATGTGGAGTCTAGACTACACGTGTTATTTCATTTCAATGACTTGGAGTCTTTCCGGACTTGAGCTTTTGCCAACTCCCTGTCTGGACTGCTTTCTTTAATTGGGTTAAGACCTCTTGCAGGTTAATAGACTTTGAATGGCATTTTGCCAGCTGCCTTTGTAATTATACATTTGGCCCAGTTTGTGCGATCTCTGCACCTGACTCAAATTCATGATGTTGTTTTTATAGACTTGTTCAATTATGCAGCATACAGCAAAATTTGGGGGGATTAAGTAGTGAGTTTCAAAGGTATTGCCCAATACAATGATAAGGGTTTACATTGCTCTGCTGACATTGATTTTATATCGGTACCTTTTGTGGAAACAGAAAATGAAATCGAAAGCGGGTTTGTGTGAACCGTTATCCCTTCCTTTTGAAAAACAAACAATATTTAAATAACCACATTGCTGCTTCAAATGGTTCGAAGGGCAGAAAACAGACAATGAACCAGAAAAAAGTGTCAAAATGGAGAAAGGGAGGTGTGGAGAGCCAGAGCATGCATCATATCATTGACAGCATGTGCCTCTGAGGTCACTCTCTACATATTCAATCATGCCAGTAAGTTGAATCAGAGCATCTGAGTGAAGATTATTTGCTCCAGGGCTGGAGACCACACTGCAACACTTGCAGCTGCACAGGGTTCAGCGATCATGTCTTGTACGGGGCCTGGGGTGAGTGCGACACGAGGGCAGGCATTGCTTCGCACTTTAAATGTCATTTAGGACCGGGTATAATGTCTGTGGAGACTTTGGCAAAAAGCCACCGAGAAGAAGCTGATGTTGAATGAATCAAAGAGACAGGCTGTGCCCTCTTTCTCACATTCGCCATCATGGTTGCTGTCACTAATAGACAGGCGGTCAGATACATCTTTCCACACTGGTCCGCTGATAATCAACAAGTGTGTGCGTGAAATTCTATTGCAGCTGATGCACTGAGCTGATATAAGTGCTTAGGAGGCCCTGGCCTAGCGGCATAATCATTGTGGCTGACAGCTGTCAGAGAGCATGGCCATCCACCACCAGTAACTAAGCCACGGCTGCAGCTCCAGCGTCATTGCCCTGCTCATTCCCATTAATCGGAACAGACGGTCCTTAGTCTGGTGAGTGCATGTGGATATAGTTGAAACAATGAAGGGAAATATATAGCCATGATACGAGTGGCCTAGTTTAACTATTCTGGAAGGGTCTGACAGCTTTATGGGGACCGAAATATTACGTTTAACAAGTTGATCTTACTGAGTTCAAGTATTAAACTTTGTTTAAGGTTTGATGACAGAAAAACACAACATGCTCTCAAGAGAAATTAGCAATATGGGGGTACAAGGGTTGCACGTCTTTGCAAAAAGTCGATCTGTCTGAGAGGCATCACAAGATAGATAATTCAAGAGATGGATAGTTTTTAGTTTGCTACTCAAGCAAGAAAAAAAATGAAAGAAAATTAAAAAGTGCTCATTAAAATTACCCTCAAGGCACACAAAGGGGGCAGCGTTGCAGCCGCATGCACAGCTTTATGTGTGTGTATTTGGCAGCGTGTCTAAGACTTGCTTTTCATATCGCCAGAGAGACATATTTTTCAATAATTTTAACACATGGGCTGCCAGTGAATGCAAATAGACGTCAAATACATTTGAATTGGCAGGGTTGGCAGTGAGTGAACGCATGTACAATAACTGCCAGATCTCCCAGTTCAAATGGATTGGATGTCTATAGGTGATAAACGAAATTCGTAGCAGAAGGATGAAAAGGGCCACGATTGGACATCTATGATTGTCGGTGGCACTGAAAAAAGTTCAGGACGACTGCATTCTTGGGATAAAATGAGCTCTAATGGAAGTTTTCGGAGATGGTAACAATCAGCAAGACTTATCTTACTTCGTATACTTCCTGTTCAAGATCATAGTGCCAAGGTCTATCTATGGTGACTTGAGTGGAATTCGAAAAACACCCTGGACTGGTGGCAACTGTGAAAAAGAACGCACCACTTCAAACATATAACTGCGCCAGCACAATCGCTGAGTATATACACGCCAATGAAACAGATAAACGATAAATAAATGTCACATATACAGGTCCTAATGTATGTGCCAGTAAAAATGATGAAAAATGTCTTGTAAATTTGACACACCACAGAGAAGAAAATTAACTCATTCACACCCAGCCATTTTCACCAGAGCAAGGCCCTTCGCTCCCGGCCTTTTTACTGGATTTTGACTGAATTTGCAAGGCCCACAGAAAATTCTGTTCTATTGCTATATAAACATGGAACCCACCAAAAGAAAGGTTAGACTCTGTTCTTTCAGCAGGAAAAAAAGTAAGTTCATATCTTTTTCCATTCTTTAGAAATCAGCATTAGAAGATAGCTTAGTTTGAGCAATTTTCCAATTTCTGTTGAAAAAAATGAGAAATTGAGCTTTTTGTGAAAGCATACATTTCAAACATAACTTTGACTTTAACACAGCTATTGTTTTTGCTTTAGTTATATGCCAAACATCTGAATGTTTGCCTTTTACAAAATAACATTAACAACAAGACAAATAGAGCTTTTGATAGCAAAGTAATAATTCCTTTACTGTACACATAACTAACTAAGAGATGACGCTGTTGTTGCCGCGACAGCCGGGTCAACTTTTCCCTCATCGCTGCCTGTCTCATAAAGATGGATTTTTTTGATTCTCTACGGGGTCTGCTCGGCGAGCAGCAAGGACTCAACAGCATCGTCCGCTGCACTGGTGGTCCCGGTCGTTCTGCTTGGTCGTCCAGCGCCTGGCATCCCGGGCATTCTCTAGGCTGTTCTCCATTCGGTCATCTTCCGCCGGCGCCCGGCCGTGCCGCCCAGCCATTCATTGCCGTTAAATCGGGTTGCGGGTCTTACCAAATGCACTACAGCCATCCAGTGGCCAGTTTTATTGCTTTAAAATGGATTTTCAGCTTTGTGCTTTGGAGCTAAATTGTATCAGAACCCAGAGATGTTTTTTGTAAAAAAAAAAAAAAAAAAAAAAAAAAAAAATGTAAAAGACTTATAAATATATCTTTGGGACACTGAAACAATTAAAAATAGAATATATTTGTATGTTTATGGGAGCAAATGAGTTAACAAGCATGCCAAATATGAATAAATACCAAAATCAACAGGTATAGGGCAGAAAACACTCAGGCAACTTGAAGTTCCGCCCAGAGATCCCCAATTTGGCCAAATTTCAAAATTGTCCTATATGCATGTGTGATACTGTACATCATTGGAAAGCTTAAAATCTTAATTTTCTGGGGGAAGAAACATTTTGAACAGGAGGGCATTTTTAGAAAAAAAGAAAAAAAAACAAAAAACAAAAATGAAACCCTTTTACCCTAACTTGAGGTGGGAGCATAATTAAAGACAACATGATTTTAACGAGCTATTATTGCTCACTTACCTTGTTTCGATCCAAAAACTCTGTGTAGCATGTCTCACCGAGTGTCACAAGACACAGCCGTGAATGGCCACAGCCGGACTTTTTGGGGATTTTATGGCCGAAACATGGTAATATAACAAAGTTCGCAATGCAGAAATCACAGACATCAATAGGAGTGGTCGAGATTTTCTTTTTCTTTACCCTTAAGTTAAATGTTTTTTTTCAATTTTTCGTTGTTTGGATCGATTATTTATCATCTAAAATTCGAGGAAAATGCGACAGTAACAAAAAAAAAAAAAAAATGCAATTAAGCGATAGTTATGAGGTAGATATCCGTTACCTATTTACAGACATTATTCTTTTCATTGTGACGTAATTTGTTTAAAAGTTTAATATATGCGAGTGAATACATTTTTAAACTGAATATTAGATATAAATTAATGATTCTAAGCTAAAAATGACAGACATTTTGAATTATGAATATAATTACCTTCTTTTTATGGCTGGGTTGAAACAAAAGTGGTTGCGCAAAGTCTGGAAACTGGGGTTTCCAGGGTAAAACGGATTAATTTAAAATAGTTCGGGGACGTAATGAGCCATGAATCTGCTGTATGTGCTGCATATAGACATAATGTTATATCAAACACAACAGTTCTACTGGCTATAGGTACGTGTGAAATATTGTGCTTGCCTCCAAATTGCAAGCAATGTGTTTGTAGTGTGTAGGCATGTGCATTGAAGCAGACTTCCAGCTGTAGCCAAAATTTTGAATTGTAGACGGCTGTTGATGTACTAAGTGAAGGCCTGCAAGGGTAGCCGCTGGACAAGTGCTCAGGGGAAGCATATGGGGGATGGGAGGGTTAGGACACCAAGGACATCTCAAGTGGCGCAACATTATTTTTTTCCCTTATTCTCTTACGTTAGGTGGCACTGAGACTGACCGTCTACACAAACCTGAGGGAAGAATTTTTTGTTTGTTTTTGGGAAAAAAATATTTCTAAAGAATACAGTCCAGTAAGCATATTACCATATTATTTAAGAATACTCAACATTCAGGTATTCATATTGCAACACTTTAGTCAAAAATACTGTACAGTTAAAGCCTATTCAACAATTCATAGTCACATTATTGGGAGGGCTGCTCAACCCTGAAAGACAACCAAAAAAATTCTAAGTTCACAGACTAAGAAAAGCGCCAAGTTCAGTGACATTGCCTGGGGAGCTGTTCCATATTCTTTCCATTTAAATCTTCCAAAAAGCAAAGGAGTGTCACACAGCAGTGAGTGCTGTGAAATCTCCCTACCTTAATGTCTGCATACGTTAGTAAAAATGGCAATTACTGTATTTCAGAGCACACGCTTCACAACTGTGTTTCTGTCCTTTTTACTTGGTCTATTATCCGACTTACAAAGCTGGCAGTTTTATGTTCAAGAGCAGCCTTGCACAGAAAAATAGGAGTACAACGTAGAGAAAGAAGATGACATGCTTGTCATGTGAAAGATTAAAAGGAAAAGAACAACAAACAGTGGTGTGGCAGCAGGCGCTTGCTGAGCCAATGGACACGTAAATCTACTTTGTGTGGTCACCTTCATTAAACAAAGATCAGCCAAACAAGCTTTTCCACACTCAGACAACTGAGTGCCTCATATATGCACTTAGAGGAAAAACGACACAACAGAATTGAGTAATTCAAAAAGGAGTTAATACTCAGGAGTTTTGCACATTTCAGTACACGGTCATACTAAATATACTTGGCCCTGTCATTTTAATCCTATTCAATTAGGGCAGTAAATTACCTGTTAAATATAACTCTACAGCACTCTATTGTCCTAAATGTTTCAATGTAAAGGTAAATCTTTGTGTAGCTGCATGAAAGATACATGTATCTAATTGTACCACCTTTTTTACTTTTCTACTTCTAAAATTTGATGCAATTCTGTTGATATAGGAGGGCAAATCTACTGCCTGTTCATTGAAGTGTGACCTGTTGTTGTTGTTGTTGTTGCTGGCCTGTTATAAGTAGATAGCGCTGCTGAATGGTTGTCTATTAATATGAATTTGATACATTTACTAGTAGATCCATATACAGTGGGGCAAATAAGTATTTAGTCAAGTTCTCCCACTTGAAAATATTACAGAGGCCTGTAATTGTCAACAATGGTAAACCTCAACCATGAGAGACAGAATGTGGGGAAAAAAAACATAAAATCACATTGTTTGATTTTTAAAGAATTTATTTGCAAATCATGGTAGAAAATAAGTATTTGGTCTATACCAAAAGTTCATCTCAATACTTTTTATGTACCCTTTGTTGGCAATAACGGAGGCCAAACGTTTTCTGTAACTCTTCACAAGCTTTTCACATACTGTTGCTGGTATTTTGGCCCGTTCCTCCATGCAGATCTCCTCTAGAGCAGTATTGCTTTGGGGCTGTCATTGGGCAACACGGACTTTCAGCTCCCTCTTCACCCCGTGGCGTCAAAATGACAACAAGAACGGGGAGCAAAAATCCCAGAACCACACGGGGGGACCTAGTGAATGACCTACAGAGAGCTGGGACCACAGTAACACAATGTGCCACCAGGGACTCAAATCCTGCACTGCCAGGCGTGTCCCCCTGCTGAAGATAGTACATGTCCAGGCCCGACTGCGGTTCGTTAGAGAACATTTGGATGATCCAAAAGAGGACTGGGAGAATGTGTCATGGTCAGATGAAACCAAAATAGAACTTGTTGGTAGAAACACAGGTTCCATTGTTTGGAGGTAAAAGAATACTGAATTGCACCATACCCACTGTGAAGCATGGGGGTGGAAACATCATGCTTTGGGGCTGTTTTTCTGCAAAGGGACCAGGACGACTGATCTGTGTAAAGGAAATAATGAATGGGGCCATGTATCGAGATATTTTGAGTGTTAATCTCCTTCCAACAGCAAGGACATTGAAGATGAGACGTGGCTGGGTCTTTCAGCATGACAATGATCCCAAACACACAGCCAGGGCAACAAAGGAGTGGCATAGTGTCATAAGAAGCATTTCAAGGTCCTCGAGTGGCCTAGCCAGTCTCCAGGTCTCAACCTCATAGAAAATCTGCGGAGGGAGTTGAAAGTCCGTGTTGCCCAACGACAGCCCCAAAGCATCACTGCTCTAGAGGAGATCTGCATGGAGGAATGGGCCGAAATACCAGCAACAGTGTGTGAAAATCTTGTGAAGAGTTACAGAAAATGTTTGGCCTCTGTTATTCCCAACAAAGGGTACATAACAAAGTATTGAGATGAACTTTTGGTATTGACTAAATCCTTATTTTCCACCATGATTTGCAAATAAATTATTTAAAAATCGAACAATGTGATTTTCTGGGTTTTTTTCTACATTCTGTCTCTCATGGTTGAGGTTTAACCATGTTGACAATTACAGGCCTCTGTAATATTTTCAAGTGGCAGAACTTCCAAAATTAGTGGTTGACTAAATACTTATTTGCCCCACTGTAACTACTTGTCGGTTTTTGCAGTTACTGATAATTATATCAAAGAATGACTGGTGAAAGAGAGGTTCTAATAAAAATAACGATGCTAGACATAGGCTTATCACTCTTCCTTTCATTAAGTGCCGAACCGTCAATCATGCTGAGTAAATGGTCATTATCTGACGCCGCTAGTTCAAACATGTAAGAATTATTGGTAGATAATCTTCCGTGGAAGCTCTCATCATCGCTAACGTTACGAAAAATGGATCCTGGACGGCTAGTTTCACTGGAAATATCACTATCCATGATGATACCATTTATAATGTCCGCCATGTCTTCTGTTGCCATCTGTAAATGACGTCTAACCCCAGTAATAGACCAGGCACGTCTACGGCGCGTCAGCATTGCCGCCGGGTCAACGCAGTGAAACGCGGCCATTAAAGTCATCAGCGTGTGCACACCAGTCGCAATGCGATTGCATTTGAGACGCGTCCTAGAAGCGGTTAACGCGTCGCGCTCGAAACGAACGGCAGAGTTTATTATTTGACGTGAGAAATGGCCTGACCGGATGTCACTTGTGTAAAAATACGGTGGATCCGGTCGATTTTCAAAATAATATGCAATTGAAGGAAAAGCGTCAAGGAAAATGAATGAATGAATGAATGAATGAATGAATGAATGAATGAATGAATGAATTTCTGTGTGGCGCTTTAACTTGAGAAGTTCATCAACAAAGCTTTTGAAAACCGTTCATAAGAAAAACAATGATTCATTGAGGCATTTCATTTGTAAAATACATGTTAAAATCTTTGTCAGTGGGATTTTTTTTCTCTGTAGCACGGGACTTCATTTTTTTTCTTTCATTCAGAAAGAAAGCCGACCAATACACAAGGTTTCTGAGGCAAATGGTTGTTGTATTATTATCTTTAAATACCCACTACACTCGTGCGATCTTGCAATCCTCGCATGAACCGATGGAGCCGCTCCACACACGTGGCTCGTAAAACGTGTCCTGTGGTAATGGGGGGCAAGCGTCAGTGGTGCTTTGATGCGCCACAGACGTGCCTGGTGTATTACCGGGGTAACGTCCAAGTTTGGGAAAGCAGAATTAACGGAGTGCTAAAAAACTAAAACAATTCTTCTTGCAGTTACGTGTCAGTAATGACAGTTGTTTCCGACGAACTCATCCAAAGTTTACATTTGTCAAATTACACCGAAATCCGAGGAACTCTTCATCTACCCTTTAAAGGTGTCAATTGTCAACTTTTGAATAGTTGTCCACTGCAGTGATCACTGTCCCTGAAAGGGTTAAACTGATATCATGTAAGCACTTTTATTGTAAATTCCAATAGACACTGCAACAGTAAATGTTGAACTGACATAGGCACCAACATAATGTTGACACAAACTGTAGGGTGTTGTTAGCCAGGCTTGCACCCACCTCACACACATGCATCCCAAGAGAGCGCCAAAGTCCCACTAACAGTGAACAAAAGAGACAGCGAGAGCCAGATTCACTAGATTAAAAGGGATTTCTCCCCCTTCCTCCTCCCTAGGCCGGAGCATTTGTGAACGGAAGTGTGGCAGCGGAACAAACCCCTCAGTTGAGTCACTGAGACGTGCCCAGTTTTGAAATCGAATCCTCCAATCCCCAACTTCAAAATGGGATGGAGAAGGAGGGAGGTTTGCTGGAGTCAGCAAAGCGATGAAGGTGAAAGGATGATGAAACAGACAGAGGGATAGAAAGCGGTACACTCGATGATCAGTCAAATGGATCAGAGTCCACATATATTTGAATAGGTAATTAAAACAGTTGCTATTTTCAGTTCGGAACTAGAAAAAAACAAAAATGAAAATAAGGGGTTGCTGTGCAGGGTGAAGGCATGTGTTTCATAAATTTGGGTCCATAATACTATCTTTTGTTGACAAGTTTTAACACTTTTTCTTTTTTAATTGTTGTTTGCAGTGTTGTTAATAACAGTGTGAGCGTATGACGGCGTTATCATTTTTATTCGGTAATAATCTAATTTATTACTTTTCCCATCTTTGCAACGCCATTACCGTGAATGAGGATGTGAAGGTGCGAGTTACTACAATTTGGTTGAATATAGTGCGATTTGTCTGATTTTGTCACAGCTGCCTTTGAGTGAGCAGAGTGGGAGGAGGGAAGGGGGTGGTGATGCCGTTTCCGGTGACGCGAAAATGATTGGCTAGGTGGCTCGGAGCGTTAGCATAGCATTCGCATTCTCGTTATCATTAGCATGGCGAACTCTCGGGCAACTTTTTTTTTTTTTTTTTTTTTTTTACATACACGTCATGGCGTCCAGGTGGGTACAATTAATTAAAACGAATGTACTGTTTTCCTTCTGAATGTGCATTATCATCAACATGTTGGCGTTGTCCTTGTAGACGCTCAATTAAATATTCAGTTCTTTATTAGGAAATGTTTACATATAAATGTCTGATGTTGTTTTTCTTAATCTCTGGAAAAGAAAGTGATTTAATTGCAGTCAAACAACAAAGACTAACATCATTTTACTCATTAAACGAAATTTATCAACAAAAATGTAGATTCTAACTGAGGAAAAAGTAAGGACACCTTACTACCTAATAGCTAGTGTTACCCCCTTTGACTGAAATAACTTGAGTGACTCCATTTTTGTAGCCATCCAGCAGTCTTTGACATCGATCTGAAGAAAGTTTGCCCCACTCCTCAATGCAGAATACTTTCAGCTGTGAGATGTTTGAGGGGTTTGTTGCATGTACAGCCCGTTTCAAGTCACCCCACAGCATCTCAATGGGATTAAGATCTGGGCTTTGACTCGGCCATTCCAGGATTTTCCATTTCTTCCTTTTCAGCCAGTCCTTGGTGGATTTACTAGTATGTTTTGGTTGTAGGTCCCCTGATGACATTTGAGGCTTTTTGGAGAATTCTTATAGCATCTTGCTGTGTGCTCTTGGGCATGTTGGGAGTTGTTTTGAATGTCCTCCACTTGTAGACTATTTTCAGGACAGTGGAATGGCTGATTTTATTCTTTTGAGATCTTTTGAAATCTTTACCAGACTGATAAGTGTCTACAGTCTTCTTTCTGAAGGCCTCAGAGAGCTCCTTTGATCTCACCATCGTGTTTTCTCTCACGTCAACAGTCAGTACTTACTAAATGTAAGGTTTAAATAAGGCAAGCCTCCTTTAAAACACTGGGTTATAGTGTTTTGATCATGTGCACATGATGTGATACACCTGTGTGTGATTTTAGCCATTTTAAGTGGGATTGAATGTGGGGGTGTCCTAGTTTATTCCTCAGCAGATATTGCATTTATTTAAAATTACGTTTTACAGAAAGAAATACCTTTTTTTTAGTTTTAATTCTTCGGTTCTGTTTGTTGAATCTCTCAAGATTATTAAAATTAATGTTAAATATCCATATGACCAAGTATGGCACACAGGCTTCCAAAGGGTGTCCTTATTTTTTCACATGACTGTATGTATGTTTTTTTTTTTCAATTACCAAAAACAGTCACTTGCCCTAAACTTTTCTTGAATGAAGTATCCATTAACCTTGTGTGATGCTTTTTAATCAAAACACTGAGAGCAAAGACAGGAGAGGCAGGAGATTCAGAATCTCATCTGCATATTGAACATATACTGTATATCTATATACGTATATTAGGGGTGTGACAAGTCACACAAGTCATGGTTCAGTACTTGCCTCAGTAGGGGTGTCACGGTTCGGTGTGGGTTCAGTACAACAGGAAAAACAAAAAAGGCTTTTTCTTCTCACAGTATTTGAAAGTTTGTATACAGTTTATATAGGTGATTTAAAAAAATGTAAAAAATTTGACCAACATTTTTTTGGGGAATGAAACAAATTCAGTTCAATTAAATTGGGTTAATAAAAACATATTTGATATGAAAGAATGTATAATGTAATAATGTGTAGAACATAAAACATTAACGGCTGTTACTTTGCTGCGTAACTAATTGCTCTTACAATGAGGTAACCGAGTTACTAACTCAATTACGTTTTAGGAGAAGTAATTTGTAAGTAACTAATAACTGGTGGTTTTAATGATAAAGAAAGTTACTGGATCATACTGAGGTGTGCCACTGACAACATAACACACCACTACACCAGTGCAAACAATAACTAGTATTATAAGTATTATTGTTAAAATAGCTGCACAAATAATGTAAATCAAAACAAGTGACAAAAAAGCAAGTGACTTATTTTGGTATACTAAAAATAAATAAATAAAAATTTTGAAAAACAACTTATATGATGAGGTATGGCAGAGAATGATCGCTGCCATCCCACCCAGTTAAAATGTATTGGAAGCATAGCGCCGTCAATGGCGGCCAGTAAGTTAAAATTAATGCTCTATGAAGGGTTAACACACATTTCATAATGCAGCTCATAAGGGATTTCATTGTATTGCCAGGATGTACATCAGTCATCATTAGCAGACAGTACTTTGAAATGCTTAAACCAGCAGTATGCAGTGTTGCAGATTAAGAGCCAAGAATGACTGAAACGGCAAGATTCAACTGTAAATTGAATGGTTCTCACGGCCACCTTTATTAGGAAAACAGCAAGCTTCCGATTTTCTTTCAAGGATCTGCAGTTGTCACTTTATGGATGGCATTGCTCGACAGCAGGCACCATTAATTTTAGCCTCAATTTGTCTTTCGCATTCCACCTTGAGGAAAGAGATGAAGACTGATAGTCAGCTTGAACAGTGGCGCGACACCATTTCCCATGAGGAAGACTTACAACTCCATCCGAGCCTTTGCAATGAGTGAACCCCTGTTGGGAATTCTGCAAATAGACTAATTTGTAATTGATTCAGTTCGTTAATTACCGTCCTGGTTATGCCTGTGTCATGGTTAATATTGTGCCAATCTGACGAGGCTATGAGGCCCTTCTGCAGTGGGACCATTCGGGTGAAGCAGCCATTATTCAATTATGCTTCACGTATCGGCAACGAGGCAAGTCTTAATCCGTGAGTAATCACTTTCCTGCACTGCCTAACTACGAGTTGATGTCAGGGAAGGTGCAGTGGGGTGGGCCACATTTCCATGCAGCCCCTGGTTAGGTCTTTAATCAGGCTTGGGAATCAAATCCCATTGGTGTTTTGATTGGACGACCACTTGGGAAGAGTAATTATATAACCTAAAACATGTTTTACAAAGATTTTAAATAATTTGCTCGTCAAAACAAATAGAAAATGGAAATATATGATAATTTATTTTCATACAGGTCTGGGAAATAAAATAAAAAGTGTATTATTTCGACATGAATGTTTGCAGCCACTGTACATTCAATTGAGTAAAACTATTCATTTATAAAGATATTTATTTATGAAATGTATTAGATAATATCAACAATACAATAATGATTAATAGAGGTGGGAATCTTTGGCCACCTAACGATTCGATTACGATTACGATTCAGAGGCAACGATTCAATTATAAATCGATTATTGATGACACCCACAAACCCCCCAAGCTATTAGCTGCTTTCAATGTTTCGCACATTAGTTACAAAAATTGTACAAAAAGCCTATCAGGCTTAAATAAACGACTATTTCACTATCAAATTAACAATTCAAAACAGTAAATAAAATACTCAAATCCCCATTCTGTATCATTAGCTTTAAATTACATTCAATTAAGTTAATGCTGTGAATCAACTGTTAAAGTTGTTAAAATTGCTCTCGTTATTCCATAATTTCTCTTCTGTCTTCTTTAGACATGTGAAAGTTTTAAAACTGTTTTATAAATAGATTCAAGTCAATATTTTGCCGATTTAGGAGTATTTAAGATAAAAAGTTAATTAGGTTCGCTACAACAGAGCCTTCTATAAAAGTCTCCTGCTTTAAGATGGCGGCTGTTTACTAACACCGGCAAGTCTGTCATTTTGCATCTAGTTTTCAATACATGTGCTGCTAACACCATTGAGAATCTAATTTTGCATCTAGTTCTCTCTCTCTCTCTCTCTCTCTCTCTCTCTCTCTCTCTCTCTCTCTCTCTCTCTCTCTATATATATATATATATATATATATATACATAAGATATCTTTTACCTACTGTAGCAGTTTGTAGCGGCTGTCGGCAGCAGTCAGGTATTATTGTTTTTTCATCTAGCAGCATGAGTTGAGCCAGAGCCGTGAGTTGAGCATTGTCATTACCCGAGTAATGACAAGCATTATCTTCACTCTCGGGACGCAATGCGGTCCATTCCTCATTGCGTCCCGAAGATCGCGCTGACTGCGTTTTAGTTCCGCTTTACTTGACATATTTCAATAATCTGAATTTGGATGTTTATGAATCGTTCTCGAATCTTGCAAAGCCGAATTGCAAATAATCTAAGAATCGGAAATTTCGCACACCTCTAATGATTAATATAATCATCATATAATAATCATCGTAATTTTTTTTTTTTTTTTTTAATTGAAACCCAACACCCACATTTGTGAACATCCAATTTTAAGTCACATAGGCCGTATTTGTATGCCAAAATTTTAACATTAGGGCTTACATGAACATTATATGTGATGTCCACGTAAATAGATGCTAAGTTTTTATGTGGTTAAGTTTTGTTTGAAATTACCATAAATAGTCACTTACTCTATAAAGGGTTAAAGCAACACTAGAGAAACTTTCAACCTTCATAAAATATTTTCATGACATTTGTGATGAAATGTCGACTGGTAACTGGTTGAATGATACCTCTGTTATGGCCTGAGGGGGTGTGTATCGCTTTCACCAGCACTAATTAACTTTGAGGAGGGTGGCAGGAACCCTGCCAAACAAAACAACTACAAATGTGCTGACTACTTTACGGAATAGGTCACTTCCCCCTTTCCCCAATCGTTATAAAGACGGTAGTCGATGCGAACGCTTTCACGCGAATTATACAAAGATAGCAGAGCAACAAAGGTTTTGTCCAAGGAGACAAAAAAAAAAAAAAAGAAAAAGAAAAAGGGAGGCTACAAGGATAAAAGGACACGCAATAGTAAACATTGGCCCGGCTTTCACTCGCTCGCCCCACCTGAATTTCTGTGAAGGGGGGTGGGGAGGGCAGAGGGCCAGTAGGGGATTACGATACAAAATCAAACATTTATTATTTTCAACATCATGATAGTATATCGTTTCGCCACAACTGGATTTATTACCTCATTATTATTCATCTTTCACTCAGCCACTGGAAACTGAAATGTCGTTCAATCCAAATGCAGGCGACCTGGAGATCAGGATTTAACGATACTGTGCGCTGGTCCTAATGGGAAATGCAGTCTTTCTTAAGGCAAAACACTACCGCTTTTGTCCACCTGCGCCGCTAAAATCGACCAAAACTGAAAGTTGCCTGGTGTTGCTTTGAGCAGAAGGATGGTGATAGGCAGCGTTGTGATTGCTTTAATTCATTAACAAGCAATGTAACGTGTTCATTTTTCCAAACCCGTAATCTGATCACAGTTAGTTTACTTAGTGTTTGTGCGTTACTGTTTTGTGATTGCCTTATAATGTATGTAGAATAAAAAATACTGTAGTCATGTACGAAGACCATTTTAAAGAGAAAATGCAGCTCTTGAGTTTGGGAGTCACATCACATGTCACGTTTTCCCATCAGAGGACAAAAACAAACGGGTCATGTGTATCCATGCCGTGAGCGCTGAGAGTCTCCGACCATAACGACTTAGCCTAGCTACCTCGTCAGAATGTGAAAAAATCAATGAAAGAGGCTGGGGAGATATCACAAACAGCTGCATTTGCTCACTGGAAATACAGCCATTACTTCACATTTTGTCCAGTAAAGATGACAAAAATATCTCCGTGCGTTGCAAACATTGCGCTGGCTCAAAAACACTGTGGACCGCTAAAAATTCCCCATTCAATTCAAGGAACCAATTACAATTACAGCACAGCGCTATTCAATTCGGACCAAAGCCTACAGGTAACGAGAGCACTTCTACAGTTTGTAACCAGCCTTTATATACATTTTATAGTTTGACATTTGTGTGTGTGTGTGTGTGTGTGTGTCTGAGGGGGTCAAAACCCGTTGATATACACACCTCATCATTTGTCCGTTTTTTATGTTTTCAATACTATTTGCATTGTAAATTCTCACTGAATATATCAAAACTATGAATGAACATGTGAAATCATGTACTTGGCAAAAAAAAGTGCAATAACTGAAAACAGCTTTTATATTCTACTTTCTTCAAAGTATCCACCCTTTGCTCTTACTACTTTTTTTTTTTACAATTTTGACACGCTTTCAATGGGTTTCAAGATGCAGACACCTGAAAAGGTTTTCACTTCACAGGTATGCCTTATCAGGATTAATAGGTGAAATTTGTTACCTTTTCAATGGGTTTGGGACCATCATTTGTATTGCATTGAATGAGGTGTGTGCAAAGTTTTGGCCTGTACTGTACGTACATCTTGACACTGTTCGTCTTTAATCGTCGGTTCAAGCTCAGTTATTGTTGAAGCTCTTGAAAGCTTAGGTTTAAAGACACTCTAAATATCCATCTTGCCTCCACAGGTGTGCTTTTGGCTAAGTAAAGCAAAGGAACGTCTCTAAGGTGCTAGTCACATGATCGGTTCGAAAAATAATTTGAGCCCATTATGAAATACTTTGAAGGATTCTTGTCCAATTCATTCATTTTTGTTGTTTACTAGCTTTACAACTTTTATACACAGCATTTTAACAACCAGGTCTTTACTTTAAAGTGGAAGTTAAGAATGTTTGAGTGTTGTCTTGGTGTTGAGGCAGCAAAGCAAAAAAAAAAAAAAAAAAATTGGATATAAAGTAACTGATAAATTACTTTTACAGTAATTTAGATTTCTTTGATAATAAAGTAATCAGTAAAGTAACTACATTACTTTTTGAGGTGTAATCAGTAACCAGTAATTACTTTTTCAAGTAATCTGTGACAACACTGGTGATAGGCTGTTCTTAGTGCATTGTGCATCATAAATCATCTCAACAAACAAAGTGAACGTGTTTGGAGTGGTGTTTTTAATTAAGGACAAATCTGTAATTCGGATGGTAAACTGAGATGAGTTTTACAATGTTATGCAGTACGCAGTTTATGTTGCAAGGTACTTTTTTGGGTGTTCCGTCAAAAATCCTCCATAGTTTAAACAATTTGCCACGGGTCTTCAAGCAATATTGAGGCGATGTGCAGTAACCACACTATGCAGTGTATACTTTCCTGAAGAAAATTTAAAAGCAGTATACCAAGACTATAGTGTTTAGGATCAGAAGAATGAACGCTCCCACAGGTTACAAAGACAAATGCACGATCAAATATACAATCAAATCAGTTACACAGACTCTTATTCTTTGCTGCTAATAACTGAAGACATGAAAGATTTAGCTATTTGGTTGTGAATGGTTTCAGATATGAGTTGTACAGCAAATGCATTTTTTTTTTTTTTTTTTTTTTGGGTCTTTCAGGTACACGTTGTTGCAGCCCTTAGCAAGCACTGCAGATAAAACACATTGGCCTTCAACAGAGTTATTATATTTTAACAACAGTGGCCTTCTGCAACAGATGTAACAACAACAAACCAGGACCATTCTCCCTGGGAGTACCAAGGTATATAATCCCTTTTTCTGTAGATTTCACAATGGCAATTGTAAACTCCTGGAGCTATGCTTAACATTCTTGATTCCATACATTGCTACATTACTTGTTCTTGTGTTGCTGCAGTACATTTTATTGGATGATACACACAACCAGTGGGAATAGAACGTTCCTTGACATTTTGTCATGATATAATAGATGACCGAGGACTCAGAATTTTAGTCACCCTGAGTCACCATTAAATTGGTAGTCTGATCAGACACCTTTCTGCAGGTCTGATAGCTACATTAAACTCCCACCCTTTCAGTCCTCTACTAGAAGTCTTGTGAGACTCTTAACTGTTGCTTGTGGAGGGCTATGGCAACACTTAATAGCCCTAACTGCATTATTAGCTTATAAACTTTGATGGGCCTTCTAGGTCAATAAATTTAAAAGACTGAGGAAGCAGTGGCTCTGTTGAGATGAATTGTCAGTTTAGGAAATTAAGTAAAAAAAAAATCTACGCATCTGTGGATCTTTGTATAACTATGATGTTAAAGATGATCCAGAGGAAGTACTGTATGAGGACAAACATATATCATACTTGCTAATCCATATCTATCTTGGCTACTATTACGTTTAAATACCAGTCGCCGAATCGGCACCGATGTGGCGCTCAATGAGGAGTACAAAGTAATAACTCGCCGATGCGGCGAAACACAGTACATATCTTCAAGATTCAGTTTCCAACCGCTGGTCGACATACCCAAGAGGAACGTTCATTCGCTGCAAACCCTCCAACTTCAAATGGATTGGACGTCTTGCGCCATCAATGGCAGCCAATGAGTTAAGCAGTGTATTACTAAGCCACAATAGCAATGACTTTAAATTGCTGTGCTGTGTAGTCATTTATAATTAAGTAAAATAAATAAAATGTGGTATTGAGAGCAAAAACCGTACAATCCAAATATATACAAATGGCATGGATACTGTACAAAACCTTAAAAAATCTTACTTACTTACTTACTTTCTTACTTATTTTCGTGACAAACTAAGGAAAATAAACAGCTTTGATTAAGTGCGCTTATTTTTTCTGGAATGAGGGAAAAGAAGACTTGTCAACAACCATTCACTGGCATGGTCCTGATCGGTACTTAATGAGGAGTATGACGAAATAACTCGCCGATGCTGAGCAATACGTGCTCTTCGAGATTCAGTTTCCAACCACAGGACGACCTACCCAAGAGGAACGTTCATTCGCTGCAAACCTTCCCACTTCAAATGGATTGGACGTCTTGCGCCATCAATGGCAGCCAATGAGTTAAGCAGTGTACTGTATGACTAGGCCACAAAATGACTTTGAATTCAAGTGATATACTGTGTAGTAATTATTTATTAAAAACATCAATAAAATGCTGTACTGAGAGCAAAAACCGTACAATCGAACGATATACAACTATATATACTCTTACAAAACCTTAAAAAAATCTTACTTAATTTTGTGAAAAACAATAAAATATACAACTCCGGATAAATGTGTTTTTTTTTTTTCCTGCAATGAGGGAAAAGAAGACTAGTCAACAACCATTCACTGGCACGGTCCTGATTGATACCACTTAGCAGCTGCAAGACCCCCTAGTTGATTTTGCTTAAAAGCAAAAATTACATTGAAAATAAAATATTTATGATTGATTTACGAGGGATAGCGCCTCTTTAATGTATAATCTATAGCATTGGTCCCCAGCCTTTTTGCACCACCGACTGGTGTAACATGGGACTTTTTTTCACGGACCGGCAAAGTGTGGCAGAAAATGACAGTAGATATAAAATAACACAAAAAGCATTAAGTGCAGGGAAAATGTAACTCATTGTATGCTGAATCAACCTTTTTTAACAGCGGCCCGACTAAAACTTGACAGCAAATATCATTGGTCGTAAGCATAATGTGTTATCTCCAATCGTGAAAGGTTTCTTGGCTTTAGCAATTCGGCTTGCCATGAGGTATGATGTTCTCATTGCATTTGCATTTGTTGCCTAGTTTGCTAGCTTTTAGCCGCATATTTTGCAGAATGGACTTGGTTGAAGGCTCGTTTCTGGATCAGCAGGTGGCCTTTTCCTCGGAAAAAAACGTGTCCATAGACGTCGCCGCCACAGTGCACAGCCTACAGCAGGTAACGTTACTGTTTACATTGACTGGGCTGCAAACACCCCAGTAAGGGATACCAACCACTGGAAGGTGACGTACACACATCTCTACTCGGATTAGTATAGCTGTGTCAAGATAAACAAGCCAGATTTCGGTCGTTAACAAATTATTCATTATTTCTCTGCGGCCCAGTAGCAAATGTGCCCCGGACCGGTACTGGTCCCCCCAGCCCAGTGATTGGGGATCACTGATCTATAGGGTAATATGCTCAGATACTGGGAACAAGGTACGTGTTACATAACAATGTTCCAGAGTATGTGCCTTATATCGTGTCATATAAGTGCATCTTGCCCAGTGACGTCCCAGTACGACAAGTATGAAAATGAGTGAAATATATGGTACAGCCTCATCCTGTGGCCACAGAGGAACTCTCTAAAATTGAACATGAAGGTCTTGCTCTCTCCGCGGGGAAAGAAAGAATCAGTTTTCTGACCCAATTGGCTGGCCTCTCGCCTCTGTCTCTCTCGCAAACATGTGCTCTCTCATCTGCCCCATTGTGGCTCATTTGACTGTTCAACACATCAGCATTTGTTAAGAATGAAAACAAACCAAATAGAACCAATCTTGATTAACTCATTGGCTGCCATTGACAGTCATAGCCATCTAATCCATTTGAACCAGGAGGGCAAGCAGCAAATGAATGTTTATTTGCTGCAAGCTCTCCCAGGTTAAATGGACTGGATGTCTAATATTGATGAACTAACAATTGTTCTGGTGTACTTGTTACTCTAATATGTTAAACCCACTTGTATGACAAAAACAAAAACACCCTCAACTTCAAAGAATAAACGTGTTGATAGTTACAATTTTCTGATTTTCTAATCTGACAATTTAGTGTGATCAATATTTTAATTGTTTTAATCGGCATTTCCTGTACAAGTATTTCAAAGATAAAAGCAAGAGCTGTAGATCATTTCCTTTCGTAGTGTGTCCTTAAAATATGATTTATTTAGATAATTCTTGGCTAGCCAAAGGTCACACCGTGGTTAGGAAATTCTTCTGAACTAAAGACATTTCTAACTTCGAAATATATGAACTTCACTGTTTAATTTTGAAAATATACAGAAATTGAATTTGCATCCAACCTGGGTAACAGCTGCAATTATGCTTGGAGATCATTTCTCAACCTAAGATTCCTGCCATCCCTCACGTACTATACATAATTGTTATTTTTACATCGAGAGACAAAGCATTATCATGAGCTTAATTTCATATAATAAACTCCAACCATTTTTTCCCCCTCCATTGTGAGGAGGAGTCACTGGTAAAGTTTCTCTACTATACGTCTTCATTCATGTGCCAGTACAAAGCATCTTTTGTCATCTTTTGTGGTTATTCAAAGATAACACAACAGTTAGTTTGTAAGCCAGACAGAGGAAACAATAGCTTCCATTTTGCGGCACTTTGCTTTGGCTTACTTCTGATTTCAACTACATCTCCTTCATCGCACAGGCTTTTTTGAAACCTATACCAAGTCAAAATTAATGGTAGTCATTAGAATAAAAAAGTTAGACAAGACAACTACAGATCGAAGGGGATACTTTCCATATCTCTGGCAATATATTTTCATAGTCACCAAGTTGAAATGGCTTTCACAGGTCAGCAACTGTGACCACAGCTCCCCCAAACGCCACCCTGAACTCCACTTAACAACCCCTAGCTATTAATTCCAAAAATGCACGGGCGTAATTGGTTGAAGGCTAATCAACATTTAGCTCTTCTGAGTGTGTTATTATGCAGAAATTGATGGATGGCACAATTACGTCCTGTGTCACTTAGCTAAATGGCTATGTAATCCTAATGACTTTTTATCCAAACACAGAGTATTTAGTAACGACAGAGAAAGCTCTATGCGGGGCTATGAAAAGGAAAGGAAAAATTTGATAAATTCTGAGGGGTGGTTGCAGTCAATGTTATATTGTTGTGATAAAAATCGCAAAATGACAAAAAATTAAGTCAAATTACAGCTGCAGTGTGCAACATTGTGGTCTATTTATTCCAATTTACATCACTGACCTTGCATACATACCAGATGGGAATATTCACCATAAAGCTGACAGCGTGTAAGGCAAGGAAATGAAAGACATTTGGATGGGACATCAAGGCCACGGTGACAGTAGCCGCAGGATTTTCAAACCAGGCCCAAGGGCAGGGAGCAGACCAACAGTTACCATAGCTATCACTGAAGTATGATTACCGTGCCGAAGCTACAAGGTCCCCAACTGCAATGTACTAACTGACGCACATTCACTAAATAGCTTGCAAAAAGGTGTCAATGTGGTGGTCTATAAAATACAGTTTTGATATCTGCCTGTGATTATTTAACATAAATTGTGTAAAAAGTCAAGCTAAGTCTAAAATCACTGATGTTACAGCAGAAATCTAATCTGTGTAACAATGCCCGCCACTGTAGATATTTTTAACATTTGATATTTCCCATACAACGAATCAAGTCTGCAAAGGGAAGCGTTTAGGAGGGTTGAAAGGCATCAGAGAATCATGCCCAGTACCTCTTTTCAATGGCTCGCCATTCAGTCTGCAATAATAAGTACTATCAATATCATTTTGGCTTTATGTGAAATGTGGTTTCCTTCTAAAGCATTTATTGCATCAGGAAACATATTTGTGGCTTGAAGCACTGAATAGGCACCCCAACATGGAGACACTACTTTTTCTAGTATGATGATGAAACTCTTATTATTAACCATTTATGGGAAAATTAATAGTTTTGGTAACTTGAATCCATTTTGATTTGGAGAGGCTGGCAGCGAAAAATTGTTTCCAGCCTCTCCCTGTCAAAATGGATTGGATGACTAGTACTGTCAATGACAACCTATGAGTTAAATGAATTTTTTTATTGAGCACAGACAGTCTGTTGCCATCTTATGATACATCTACTACTCTGCTAGATGATCTCTAATATCTCCCTAAAATCTCTCTGAATAAACAGTAAGAACCCTGTCAAAAAACATGACAAGAAAAATTAAGGACGCATGATAGTAAAGTAGTTTTACTATTGACCAGTGTTGTTTTCGTTAACGATGACGACAACGAAAACATTTCATCAACAAATATTTTTTTCATGATGATGACGTCATTTCGACGAGCCGAAAACGCGTCTTGGATGACTAACGCAATGAATAGATTGCCAATTTACGTCTGATGAGACTACAACGACATGAAAATGCACCATCGTACTAATCATATGTTCAATGCGTGACATTTGATAGTTGTGCACGTATTTATTTATTTTGGTACTGTAGTCACTTAGCCTGCTTCGGAGCTGTCATTCATGTGACTTGCACATGCCCCCATCCTCCCCTGAGGCATTGCAGATGAGCAGTAATCTATCAACAACAATGGTGGCTACAAGCGTGAGGATTCATGGTCGCATTTTAACTGTAATCCGGGCAATGCACTGTCCCCGTGGAAGACAAGTGTGGCGGCTGTGGCCACACTCTTGGTGGAGAAAATACCTGTAATACGAATCTCAAGCGGCACATCAAAGTTGAACACGCAGATATTTATGCGAAGGTAAGTTGTTACAAGTCATTTTAAGATATCATAGACATATAGTTTTGTTCAGTACATGGTCCGTTATCATTTTAAAATGTATTTTCCATATTTATGGTGTAAATGGACCGCTGAGTTTAGTCTATGCACCACGGCGCAATGTACACCATCTTGATCTACCCACTCATTTGACAGACAGAAAGCGGCAATGTTAGACATTAAAAAAACTTCCAGAAGCTTCCAAGTAAGTTGTCTAAAAAAAATAACACTCCCTGATAATTTAAAGTTAGTCATTCACAGTTTATTTTAAACTAGAAGGTGTTGGAGACGAGTCCAGTGCATATTGAGCCAAGGAGAGGAAAGTTTGTCGACCCAAATCTATCCTGGTGAGTTTCCTATATGTGCTAAATTGATGTGCGCTAAACAATGTGGAAAAATCCACACGTAAAATTATAAAACCAGCCAGGAAAATACTGGTATGGACAAAGGTTTGTGATGAGTTCTGTTGTTATGTCAGTTATGTTGAAGAGTGGTGAAAAATAAAAAAGTGTTTTAGCGAAATTTTCAATTCAGCATTAGCACATGAGCTGTGCTTGTAATAGGAATAATGATGTTGAATATATTCGAGTCCAATAAATATTCTTTTTTTTTTTTTTAATTTAGCTAGCCCATTACTGGTCTGTGTATGGTATTATTTTGCACTTTGAGTAACGACCCTGCATGTTACGTGCAGGCTGTTTTTTTTCACACATGGAAAAGGGTTACACAGTGCAATTGAATTTGGACTTGTTTTGAGTAGTCTGGGAGTTGGTTGTTTTACAGTTTTCAGGGCTTGGCCAATTTTTAAATTTCCGAACATGGTATATATGTTTCCTTAAATTTCTTATAATTTGTAAGCTGCATATAATTTGTACCTCTCTGCACAGCAGGAATGTTATTTTACTGCATTCATGTGTCAATCTCGCCAAAATAAAGCTGGTGTTGTGAAAATAAGTGCTTACTTGACTATCAATGTTTATTCGAAATTGTTGGAAACTATTTTATTTATTTATTTTTATTTATGTATTTATTTTTTTAAACTAAAACTTTGTGTATCCGTCAACCAATACCAGTCTAAAAATTTTTGAGTTTTCGTCAACTAAAACTAGACTAAAACTGCTGTTTTGGTCAACTAAAACTAGACAAACTTGTTTGAATATTCGTTGACTAAAACTAGACTAAAATTAACACATTTTGAAATGACTATAATATGACTAATAAGTATTTTCGTCCAAAAGATTAAGACTAAGACTAAAGTTAACTCATTTGCTCCCAGAAACGTATAAATACAGTATGTTCTATTTTTAAATGATTCATTGTCTCAAAAACGTAGTTATAAGTCCTTTTGCTTTTTTTTTTTTTTTTTTTTTAACAAGAAGCATCTATAGGTTGAGATCTATCTGAGAAACAAAAACAAGGTTCCAAACCCAAGTAATAAAACTGGCCACTGGAGGGCAGTAGCACATTTTATAAGACCCACAACCCTATTCAACAGTAATGAACTGCCGGGCAGCACGGTCAGAGCGCTGGCGGCATGATGACAGAGCAAAACGATTGGGACCCCCAGTGCAGCGGCTCGCCGAGCAGACCCCCCAGAGACGCAAAAATAATCCATCTTTGTGAGACAGACAACTAGGAGGGTAAAGTTTACACGGCTGACATGGCGAGAACGCCGTCATCTCGGCGTCAAAGCGTCATCTCTCAGTCGTCATGTGTAAATAAATTGTTACTTTGTTATCAAAAGCCCTATTTGTCTGGTTGTTCATGGTATTTTGTAAAAGGAAAGCATTATTCAGATGTTTGGGATGTAACTAATGCAAAAAATAGCTTTGTTAAAATCAAAGTTATGTTTGAAATGTATGCGTTTACAAAAAGGTCATTTTCTCAGTTTTTTCAACAGAAATTGGAAAATTGCGCAAACTAATCCATTTTCTAATGTTGATTTCTAAAGAATGGAAAAATATATGAACTTACTTATTTTCTGCTGAAAGAAGAGAGTCTAATCTTTCTTTTGTGGGTTTCATGTTTATATAGCAATAGAACAGACTTTTCTTTGGGCCTTGAAAAATCAGTCAAAATCCAGAAAAACGGCTGGGAGCTAAGGGCCTTGCTCTGGTGAAAATGGCTGGGAGTGAATGACTTAAAATGGTGGCCAAAAACAACACTGCTATTAACATTGAATAATACATTTTCACTTAAGTGTAACAAATACTAAATGAATGTATGATATACAATAGCTACAGAGAGGCATTTGCAGCATGAATTACCTTCACGTGATAGCTTTGTCAGGAAAACATTTGCCCTCTGTCAAGTACTCAAGGTACTTCTTGGTTAAACATCCCGTCGGTCTGCTTCACCTTTTTCCTTGTGATTTCTCAATGGTCTCGCCTCCCACACCACACTGTCCTCCATCGTGTCAAATTAAAGTGATGGAAATGAACTTGAGGGGACGCTAATTGCAGTTGTCAATCCAATGTGGGTCAGGGCTGAAAGACAGAGGCTCTCTAGCACTTCATCAGTCTTCATTAATATTGAACGAGTTTGGTGAGTAGCAGGGGGCCAACGTAATCTGCACTCATCTAACAGTGCATCAAAAATTAGGAAGATGGGGAGGGCACCAGTAGTGCCTGGGGGACAAATATGCCAGTCAAGAAGTATGAAGAAAGATGTCAGAGGATGTGAATTGAGTGCAAGAACAAATGCTGCATCCCTTGCTGCAGGAACCTGAATTTTAAAAGTACTTGAGGATGACATTTACCTCATGAATGCTTACAAATGGTAAAAACCTGATCTGAAATACAAACAACTAAAGGGAATAGCTCAATCAAGAGGAGTGCCATTTAATAACAGCCAACATATTCAACATCCACTGTGGGGTTTAGATTTGTAAATTTCACCTTCAGTATAAACTCGTAAGTTTAAAAAAAAAAAAAAAAAAGGACTAGATATTCATGTATTCTACTCTACTTCCATTGGAAGCAAGTAAAATTTCAGTTAGTTTAACAGCACCGTAAAAAATATTTCTGACCATCAATCCCAGAGTAATGCTGGGGGGTTGTATGTGTATGTTTTTTTTCTTTCTTTAGTCACATCGCCTGCTTCTGTTCACTCGTGCTCTTGGAGTGGTTCCATTGGCAACACTATGATAGCTGGATCAAGGGAAGGGTCAAGTTCACAAAATTGTTACTGAGTGCGGTGCAAAAAGAATTCAACATAAGTGGGACCTATTCAATAGCTGTAACACTAAATTATCCCTGTGACACAAGAGATGCATTTCCAGCATCCAGTACAGTCTGTGTTTATTGTACCCAGGGCCTTCGAAAGAGGGTTAAGACACCCCCATAGGGATCCAATATACGATTTTACTTCTGGGTACTTCCGGGTTATGGAGCCTCGGGTAGTTCCAAACATGACTTCGACAAGGCCAGACCGCATTCATACGAATGGCTGGCTGTAAAGTATATTCGGAGGTAAGTTGATAAAAAAAAAAAAAAAAAAAAAAAAAAAAAAAAAAAAAAAAGATTCCTTTTGAATTTTCAAGTCTGTAATCTATCAGAGGTGCTTTATGATGTATAAGTTGAGTTTTAATCGTAGGTGCGGAATTCATTGTCCCTCCCTCTTTTAAATTGTTAACACTTTCAGGCCCTTAGTGACGCACACGTTCATCTGTATTTGTGAGTATTGGTAGACGACCAGCTTTCAGATGCTAATTAGGTCGATTTTGTAAGCTTTGAAGTAAGGTAGCCCCCTCATGAAAGAGTCATGAAAGTCAATGCATGACGACCTGTATTCTTTACACCAAAATGTTTGACATTATTATATTTTAGAGATGTGTATGGATTGAAAAGTGATGTCAACAAATAATAGACACAAAATTATAATAAAAAACTAATTTAATGTATATATTAGGTTTGGGAATCTGGCATGAAGCCGATTTGATATGTATCTAGATACACAGGTTACGATTCGATTCAAAAACTATACATTTTTAAGGCCGAGCGATTCAATACGATTCGATACAGTTTAAGAACGATACGGTTCGATACAGAGTGAAAACGATATGATAGAAAACATTTGTTGTGTGTGTTCATACAGTATTTTAAACACATAAAAAAGACCACATTTCTAATAGCAAAATTAAACAACAAAATATCATACCAATGTTATGTTTTATTTTTTTATGAAAAAAAAAATAAGGCTTACTATATGACCGTTATTTTGTTGGATGAGATTGATAATACAATAAAACTCCAGTGACAGACAACAATAAAGTGCAGTAATTCAATTACTGTATTTCCTGGTGTTTTGAACACAAGAGGTGAGTAATTTAAATGCAAACGTTCAATGTAAACATCTTACAAACAAAAAATATTAATTATATGCAGCAGCTCTAGGAAAAAACAATTAAACCTGCAATGTTATCATTAATAAATAATAAATTATGCTTTACCACTGGTATAATTAGGGGAATAAAAACATGGCATTTTAGACGGACAGGTCAATAATCATTACTTTAACCTTATACACAGCAAAGTCATTCACTCATGCCTGTGCTTCCACATTTTTTATTCCTCATCACTGTCCATATCTTTTTTGAATGGCAGATTTTTTCTTGAGGAAGATCAACTAATTCACATGTTCATGTTCCAGTAGACTGCGTTTTGTGGAAGAAAAATCTCCAGAGGGTCGTGCTGCCCTTTCCACCATTGTAGTGGGTTATTTTTCAGGGTTAAAAACTCACGATCTCTGTACCGATCCACACTTCACACTAGCTCTGTCCCATGCGAACAGATCTGGCTGCCTTCCTCACTTCAAAGTCCGACTTTTGTTTTCCTGGGTCCTTTGAAAATCAATCGCTGCACGTCGCTGGCGTCGGTGCTCAAACTGTCCATTGTTTTAGCATGTTGCTACGTTGCCACTACTAGTTTCGTTTTGGGCTGTGAAGAAAACACTACGGAGCGTGCGTTACAGTGGTTTTGTTAGCTCTCACGTTGTTATGACACGCCCGTGACGATCGGGTAATGACGGCGACGGTTTTGCCGAAATGCATGGGAAATTGAGGCAACCACAACCATGAGTTGTGCTTGTCCATACTATATCATACGTGCGGTCTCAATTGTCTCAAGTGTGCTGTGTGGTGAATGACACAAGCGCAGCATGTGAAGTAAAAGCTAAATTATTATCCCATTAA
Source organism: Corythoichthys intestinalis (assembly GCF_030265065.1). Taxonomy (NCBI): domain Eukaryota; kingdom Metazoa; phylum Chordata; class Actinopteri; order Syngnathiformes; family Syngnathidae; genus Corythoichthys; species Corythoichthys intestinalis. Next base: position 42,501,726 of record NC_080406.1, on the reverse strand, counting down.
GCCACAGGTGTCAAACCGATTCCAGAAAGGGCCAAGTGGGTACTGGATTTTGTTCCAACCGATACGACGCAGAGAGTGTAACCAATGAACTCCTTGCTGAAACAAGCAGCAACTGACAAAGTTTAACTGATTACACATGTAAAAGATCTAATTGGTGAAAATGTGTCCTCTTCATTGGTTGGAAAGCAAACCTGCACCCACTTGGCCCTTTCTGGAATCGGTTTGACACCTGTGCATTAAGCAATGCATTGAACTAGGCATTAGAAGCCGATTCTTGTGCTCGCGATAGACGAATTCTATCTCTACTATCGGTTCATTGAATATTTAATGGCTAATTACTGTCGAATGGTAACTTTACTATCGATACAGCTGTATCTCTCACCTGTAAAACCGGATAGCTTAGTATATATATATATATTTTTTTTAGGTTACATTTTCATGATCCACTTCATGCTGCTGTCGATCTACGTTCCTACCCTCACCTATGGTCACGAGCTGTGGGTCGTGACCGAAAGAACAAGATGCCGGATACAAGCGGCCGAAATGAATTTCCTCCGCAGGGTGTCCGGGCTCTCCCTTAGAGTGGGTGAGAAGCTCGGTCATCCGGGAGGGACTCGCCGTCGAGCCGCTACTCCTCCGCGTTGAGAGACGCCAGCTGAGTTGGCTCGGGCCTCTGGTTCGGATGCCTCCTGGATGCCTCCCCGGAGAGGTGTTCCGGGCATGTCCCACCAGCAGGAGGCCCTGGGGACGACCCAGGACATGCTGGAGAGACTCTCGACTGGCCTGGGAAAACCTTGGGATCCCGCTGGAGGAGCTGGATGAGGTGGCTGGGGAGAGGGAAGTCTGGGCTTCCCTGTTAAAGCTGCTGCCCCAACAATTCAACCCCGGAGCAAGCGGAAGATGGGTGGATGGATGGATGGATGGATGGATGGATGGATGGATGGATGGATGGATGGATGGATGGATGGATGGATGGATGGATGGATGGATGGATGGATGGATGGATGGATGGATGGATGGATGGATGGATGGATGGATGGATGGATGGATGGATGGATGGACAGACATCATGCTGCTGGTGGTGCCTGCCGATGGTGACTGCTGGCTGTGGGCACTAAGCCCATTTTTAAATAGCAACAAACAATTAAAAAAATGTTTTTTTTTCATGTTTTGATGACTGACCATTGCCATCCATTTTTTCTGCTGCTCTTGGTACTTGGGGAAACCATGCTGCACAACCAACCATCACAGGCAACTGATTTATAAAATTTTAGGTGTAAACAATGAACCATGACACCAATTTCCCCAATTGTTCAATACCGATTGTGATTTTCTTTATCAAAGGTAATAAGTTGTTATTGTTATACATTACACCATGTTGAGGAAAATCATAAAATGTTGTTCATGTCTTGTAATCATTTTGTGTTGCTTGAGTCCAAAATGAAAAATGTCTCTAAAGAGGTACAGGTTTGGTTTTGCTAAAATTATAGGCTATATTCAAAATTTAGTTGTTATGCAGAAAATATTTGTGGAATGTCATTAGTTTGTGTTTCAGGTCAAACTAAGTCTATAAAATAAAAAGGAAAATGTACACACACACATATACAGGACTGTCTCAGATAATTAGAATATTGTGATAAAGTTCTTTACTTTCTGTAATGCAATTAAAAAAACAAAAATGTCATACATTCTGGATTCATTACACATCAACTGAACTATTTCAAGCCTTTTATTATTTTAATATTGCTGAATTTGGCTTACAGCTTAAGAAAACTCAAAAATCCTATCTCAAAATATTAGAATATCATGAAAAAGTATACAAGTAGGCTATTCAACTAATCACCTGAATCATCTAATTAACTCGAAACACCTGCGAGGGTTTCCTGAGCCTTAAAAACACTCAGCTTGGTTCAGTAAACTAAATCACAAGTATGGGGAAGACTGCTGATCTGACTGCTGTCCAGAGGACCATCATTGATACCCTCCATCAGGAGGGTAAGACACAAAAAGAAATTTCTCAAAGAGCAGGCTGTTCACAGAGTGCAGTTTCAAAGCATATCCACAAAAAGTCTGTTGGAAGGGAAAAATGTGGCCGGAAACGCTGCACAACCAAGAGAGATGACCGCAGCCTTAACAAAATTGTGAAGAAGAGCCGCTTCCAGAATTTGGGGGAGCTTCAAAGACAGTGGGCTGAAGCTGGAGTCCAGGTATCAAAAGCCACAGTTCACAGACGTGTCCGGGAAATGGGCTACAATAGCCGTATTCCCATGGTCAAGCCACTTCTGAACTCAAGACAACGGAAGAAGCGTCTGACTTGGGCTATGGAGAAGAAGCACTGGACAGTTGCAGAGTGGTCCAAAGTCCTCTTTTCAGACGAAAGCAAGTTTTGCATTTCATTTGGAAGTCAAGGCGCCAGAGTCTGGAGAAAGGCTGGAGAGGAGCAAAATCCAAGTTGCTTGAAATCCAGTGTGAAGTTCCCACAGTCAGCAATGGTTTGGGGAGCCATGTCAGCTGCTGGTGTTGGTCCACTGTGTTTCATCAAGTCCAGAGTAAATGCAACTGTGTACCAAGAGATTTTAGAGCACTACATGCTTCCATCTGCTGAAAAGCTCTATGGAGATGAGGATTTCATTTTCCAGCATGATCTGGCACCTGCCCACAGTGCCAAAACCACCAGTAACTGGTGCACTGACCATGGCATCACTGTCCTTGATTGGCCTGCTAATTCCCCTGACCTGAACCCCACCGAGAATTTGTGGGGTATAGTTAAGAAGAAGATGAAAGACACCAGACCTACAAATGCAAATGAGCTGAAGGCCGCTATCGAAGCATCCTGGGCATCAATAACACCTCAGCAATGCCACAGGCTGATTGCCTCCATGCCACGCCGGATTGATGCAGTAATCCGTGCAAAAGGATTCCCAACCAAGTACTGAGTGCATCAATGGACATTTTCAAATGTTTGATTTAGTTTTGCTGTTATAAAATTATTTTTTTACTTGGTCTGAGGAAGTATTCTAATTTTTTTGATATAGGATTTTTGAGGTTTCTTAAGCTGTAAGCCAAAATCAGCAATATTCAAATAATAAAAGGCTTGAAATAGTTCAGTTGATGTGTAATGAATCCAGAATGTATGACATTTTTGTTTTTTTAATTGCATTACAGAGAGTAAAGAACTTTATCACAATATTCTAATTTCCTGAGACAGTCCTGTATATACGCATTAGAAAGTGCAACAGGAAAAAAAGTGGAAAATATCATTTAAAAGTTGTGACCACAAACCCAAACTTTTTGGGAAACAACTACCACTTAGAACTAGGGAACGAAATATGTTATACATGGCGTCATCTTTTATAGATTACCACAGGTAGTTGAATCAAAGAAATCTAGACATTCAGACACAACAGTATTCTAGTTGCGAAAAAAGAAAACCTAAATCATGTTATATTTCAATGTAAAAGTCAATTCCCGTGTTCATGCTAACAGAAACATGATACATTCACTCCACAACATGCATGGGAAATTTCCCTTCTGCGTTAGTTTACATAGTTTTCAGTTGTCGCCTGACCACTCCAAATGTAAAACTAGCACTTACATGCATGCCATAATGCAATGACGAATCAAACATGTACTTAGATACGTGATTTTATCCATTTTTCCCATAAATGTCGCAATTACTGCTGTCAGTTCCATTACAAACCACGACAGCGCTGCTTGTGTTTGGAACTACTCACGCCCTACATGAACCACGTGGCCACCCGCGGCGAGAACAAAGAGTGTCGTAACTTTCTTTATACAGCTCTGATTGTATCTATTTAGTTTATCGATGTACATCCAAATAGTAAACCATTGCCATCATTTCATTATTTGATCAAGCAATTATTCACACTTTCAGTCAAAATTAAAAGCACAAAAGGATACTGGTATGAGGTAATAATATAAACAATTGTAAATGCCAGATCTAGGCCAAATAGTGTTATAGTAAATAGTATTATTTCATTGTTATTGTTCTGTAACATTATGTGATAATGTTGTACTGATAAAAATGCCTGGTGCAGATATTACATATGGCCCCTATGTCAAGATAACAATTTATTCACAATCGTAGAACAGAGGTGAGAAACAGTGTGCCAGCACTTGGCTCATCACTGCATTAACACACAGAGAAAAATTACTTGTTTACTAATATTTGCAAGGGATGACGAATAATCTAATCTAACCATGGCTCCCTCCTGAGATCAGCAAGGGCAAAGAGAAGAAAACATGAATATTTCATTCTCCCAGATCTGCTTTGTAGCACATGCAGAAAGTGACAAGTGGGAAAAGAGACACCCAAGTGTGTATTTACTGCTTTTGATGTTAAGTTCATCACACAATGAAAAATGGCAATGCAAGCTTTAATCGGTGCAATGGAAAACGTTTAACTGTAAAATTTCCTCTCTATAACCAAATGTAGACGAGCATGCAAAAGCAGGTGAACATAATAGCTAATTAATGATATGGGGGAAAAATGCGATAACAGCTGTGGTTAAAATTCACTGTTGTGGATATTGAACTGCATCTATTGAAAGCAGACTCAAAGCCTCAGTGCTGCAATGTAGTTATTAATCAAAGTGTGAGCGTTGATTCATCTGCTGTGGAGGTAGTTTAGAAGATGGACTCTGTTTACTGGTAAAAGCTGTTTGGGGGGTGGTGGGAGGCAGTCATCCATCTTTGGTATATCTTTAAAAAAGGAGCTATGGCATCAGTTTCAATCACCTTGAAGACAAAACGAGCATGCATCCCGCTTCACATTAGCAACTTCTCCTCTACCTCAAGGAAAGGTCTTGTCCTCCCTGGGGAGCCATGTTATTACTTTTTGTGTAGTAATAATAATAATAACATTTCCTAAAGATACACTGAACCCTACCCCCGTGTTCCCTTGATGCCTGGCACCCTATCTTTTTAATTAGCGTGTTCAATTAACCCATGTTAATTGCCCACGGTGAAAAGGTGGAAAAACCTTGTAAGTTGGTGCCAGAGGGAGTCATTTTGTAAATGAATTCTACCTTGTGTAAAAGGCAAGCAGGTGTGGAGTGGATTGAGTTCGTGTAAGCTCAGCAAATACAGTATGTCAGGTGGAACACAATCTGTTTGTTCGTGTTGCCCATTGGAAATGGTAGGAATAGCAGTACACTGAATGCCTGCACAATCACAATATTCTATGGCGAGACTAGGGTTGCACGTCGATACTGTATGTGCCAGTATCACAAAAACAGGCCGCCATATGACAAGACACAATATATTTATGAATAGTGTACCGCACGAATGCTACTTTTAGACTGCAAGGCTGCGTGACGTCACCATCGTAAACCAGAAGGGGGTCAATATAGAAGCGCCCTCGCATACAACCCATGTTAGTACTGCTTGTCTTCTACCGGTACTCTTTAAAAAAAAAAATAAAATAAATAAATAAATAAAAAAACATGCCGAGTAAACACTGCTGCTATGGAACTATGTAGAACCGACTCTAGACATTATGACATATGAAGGATGTTTTCTTCATACGTTTCACTAAGCCAAAACTCAGAGGAAAAAATGTGAACAATGGATCAACTTGTGCGGATGCCCAAATGACCAGTTTAACGCCAGCAAGGTGAAGCCATTCACCTTCATACGCAGTAAACATTTTGTTGGGGGCCATGGTCCTACAGATGACAATGCTGATCCATGGCCTGCCACAGCCTGCCCCAAAGAGGTAAGCCATTTTGATATTTTTACTTATTTTTAGCGTGACATTTTGCCGTGCTGCTTCTGTCAGACAATGAATGACCTGAAAAAAAGTAATATGGTATCTGACTGCCATTGTTGTTACCTTTTCTGTTGTAAAATAACAACTTTAGTAAGGAGAATTGTTAATAAATTATAGAATTAAGATTTGTTTTTAATGAAAAAACTGAAAGTGTTCGTTGGCTGTCAGTAGCATTTGCGATCGCTACACAAAAATAGCAATATAAATCACCGCCAAGAACGGTCAGAGACGTAAGACAACCGGAGGATATAATATATAAGAAAGACAGGGCATATGGTGGTAAAGAATAGCTTGTTGAAACAGTAGAATGTCATTGTCAGTGGCGTAAGGCAATGCACACAAGAAATAGGTGTCGATAAATAAGCTACCACTGGATTAGGTCGGCTCTTTTTCCTGTCTTTTTCAGCCGTCGACACTCAAGCCATCTCTTTAACTGAACATTTGTATGTTCTTCCACATCTTTACCAGTGGATTTGGCACCAGGGACATCATTTTTGGACTGAATTGGTAGGTTTAGCTCAGTAAATATCTCATTTGTATACTATTTACACGCATTTAGTATGAGGGACAAACGCAAGCTTGACCTTCCCTAGCAACAGTTGCTTTCGTCATGAATATTAATGAGCAGAGGTGACATGTTACGTGTGGTACACCATTTAAATCAGTCACAACTGGCAGAGGCCCAATCCATTTGAACTTGAACGTGTCCATTCGCTGTCAGTAGCATTTGCGATCGCTACATAAAAATAGCAATATAAATCACAGCCAAGAACGGTCAGAGACGTAAGACAACCAGAGGATATAATATATAAGAAAGACAGGGCATATGGTGGTAAACAATAGCTTGTTGAAACAGTAGAATGTCATTGTCAGTGGCGTAAGGCAATGCACACAAGAAATAGGTGTCGATAAATAAGCTACCACTGGATTAGGTCGGCTCTTTTTCCTGTCTTTTTCAGCCCTCGACACTTAAGCCATCTCTTTAACTGAACATTTGTATGTTCTTCCACATCTTTACCAGTGAATTTGGCACCAGGGACATCATTTTCGGACTGAATTGGTAGGTTTAGCTCAGTAAATATCTCATTTGTATACTATTTACATGCATCTAGTATGAGGGACAAATGCAAGCTTGACCCTCCCTAGCAACAGTTGCTATCGTCATGAATATTAATGAGCAGAGGTGACATGTTACGTGTGGTACACCATTTAAATCAGTCACAATTGGCAGAGGCACAATCCATTTGAACTTGAAGGTGTTCATTCGCTGTCTGTAGCATTTGCGATCGATAAACAAAAATAGCAATATAAATCACCGCCAAGAACGGTCAGAGACGTAAGACAACCAGAGGATATAATATATAAGAAAGACAGGGCGTATGGTGGTAAAGAATAGCTTGTTGAAACAGTAGAATGTCATTGTCAGTGGCGTAAGGCAATGCACACCAGAAATAGGTGTCGATAAATAAGCTACCACTGGATTAGGTCGGCTCTTTTTCCTGTCTTTTTCAGCCCTCGACACTCAAGCCATCTCTTTAACTGAACATTTATATGTTCTTCCACATCTTTACCAGTGAATTTGGCAGCAGGGACATCATTTTCAGACTGAATTGGTAGGTTTAGCTCAGTAAATATCTCGTTTGTATACTATTTACGTGCATCTAGTATGAGGGACAAACGCAAGCTTGACCCTCCCTAGCAACAGTTGCTAACGTCATGAATATTAATGAGCAAAGGTGACATGTTACGTGTGGTACACCATTTAAATCAGTCACAACTGGCAAAGGCACAATCCATTTGAACTTGAAGGTGTTCATTCGCTTCTCAGCCCTCCCATTTCAAATTAATTGGACGTCTAGTTCTGTCAATGGCAGCCAATGAGTTAAAATGACTGTTTTGGAACCAATAAAATTTTGGGTTGTATAGGAAATAATCACAACTGAACTGTGTGGGTTCAAGGTGTAAAATATTACAACACAGCTTACTATTGTGGGGGACTAACTCTATTGTAAAGCCAAGGTGGTTCATAAAGTAATATTGGCCTATTAAAGCAGGTAGCAGGTATAGTGTTAGTGTACCACTATACAGTATAACCGACTGAGCACTTCAGTCCTTGACTGGAATCAAGTGAAGCAGGACCGTGCTAGCAGAAAACAGACCACTAAATACAGTAAGGTATTTTGAAAGGTTTAGGGTTATAAGGTGAACATATTCAGCTGATTCTACCCAAAACATTTCATTTTTGCTCTTACAAAAATCAGCACATTGACATCTGCTGCCTCCTGCTAACCTCTTATTGCCACGCTATTATCGCTCATGCCCTGGAGGGCTCAGTGCTGACATCACCCGATGCCATGGTTGCATGTGTGTCTATCAAAACAAAATGGTCCATTGAAGTGGTAGATCATTCAGCATCAAAGCACACAAACTAAAAATCTTAAGCATGGTAAGGCACTGTTACAACAATGCTGATGTTTACATCTTAGCTGTTTATCCAAGAGAACTATGATGTCATTGTAAGTGAATTGCTATGTGTTTACAGCATACAAGCAGATCATGCTTAGATGATTATGTCTCGATTAGAAACAATGTAGCAATCATTGTAACTAAGATGATACAGTGGTATGAAAAAGTATCTGAACCTTTTGGAATTTCTCACATTTCTGTACAAAATCACCATCATGTGATCTGATCTTTGTCAAAATCACACAGATGAAAAAACTGTCTGCTGTAACTAAAACAACCCAAACATTTATAGGTTTTCATATTTTAATGAGGACAGCATGCAAACAATGACAGAAGGAGGAAAATTAGAAAGTGAACCATCACATTTAATATTGGCAGCAATAACTTCAACCAGACGCTTCCTGTAGCCGCAGATCAGTCTGAAACATCGATCAGGAATAATCTAAGCCCATTCATCTCTACAAAACTGCTGAAGTTCAGTCAGATTCCTGGGATGTCTGGCGTGAATCGATGTCTTTAGGTTATTCCACATCATCTCAATGGGGTTCAAGTCCGGACTTTGACTTGACCACTGCAGAACGTGTATTTCGTTCTTCTGAAACCATTCTGAAGCTGATTGTCTTGTTGCAGCGTCCATCCTCTTTTTTAGCTTCAACCTTCTGACAGACGGCCCAAGATTCTCCCGCAAAACTTTTGACTTCATTCTTCCATTAATGATTACAAGCTGTCCAGGCCCTGAGGTAGCAAACTGCCCCAAATCATGATGCTCCCTCATGAGTATTCTGCGCTGAATTCTTGCAGTCATCTTTGGTGGACGGCCACTCCTTAGGAGAGAAGCAACAGTGCCAAACTCTCTCCATTTGTACACTACTTCTCTGACTGTCGTTTGATGAACATGCGGACTTTTGGAGATGCTTTTGTATCCTTTCTCAGCTTAATACAAATCAACAATCCTTGACTGCAAGTCTTCAGACAGCTCTTTTGACCGAGCCATGATGCACATCAGACAATGCTGCACATCAAGACAATTCTTAACAGGTGTGTGTTTTATAGTGGGCAAGGCAGCTTTAAACCATTCATCAGTGGTTGGGCACACACCTGACTTAAATCGTTTGGTAAAAATAGGTTTCAATTGCTCTTTAAGTCTCCTCAGGTACAGCGTTCACTTACTTATTTTTCCCCCTTCTGTCATTGTTTGCATGCTTTCCTCATTAAAATATGAAAACTTATAAATGGTTGGGTGGTTTTAGTTAAAGCAGACACAGTTTCTGCATATATGTTATTTTTACAAAGATCAGATCACATTTGATGGTGATTTTATGCAGAAATGTGAGAAATTCCAAAAGATTGAGATACTTTTTCATACCACTGTATATCAAATGCATTATCTAGTTGGCTGCCATTGACAGTGTTAGACGTCCAGTCTATTTGAGGTGGCAGGGCTGATTCACTGTGATCCTTTCTACTTAAAATGGATCGGATGTCTACTAGTGACAAGCTTGTTTAAATCTACAGCAGAAGGATGAAAAACATGATTGGATGTATGTCATCGTTAATGGCACTGAAACTGTACGACAAGTTCAAGTACATTGACATGAATACACTTCACAATTGCATCACCATGACTTGTTTGCAAGTCCTTACTCTGAGAAAAGTGAGGTTCCGACTGCGGTCGATGCTTGTGATTTCGAGGTTGCCCATTACAACTTCACAACTCTCGTAGTACTTCCTCAGGGTGCGATATTGCTGATCCAGGTCTGACAGTGTACTCAGCTTGTTCTCTGTGCCAGCACATACTGGGGAAATAAAAAGTGACATAACAGTGTTACTTCAGTTATAGCATTGGCTCACATGGTCATGTAAATTTCTTTGGAAAACCGTTTAGAAAGTGCAACTTAAAGATGGATTAAAATATCTAATATTTTCTTGTTCCAAACGTAATTGAATCAATCTACATAGTATGTCAGTCAACAAACCAATCAATTGCAAATTGGTTTAAAATCCAGATTATCTACAATAAACATCCATCTTCTTTTTTAGGCCATAAACTAGTTGAGAAAATCAAGAATCATGTTCACCCAATCCACATGATTGCCATTTTTTTTTTTTAATCACAATCAATAAAGACAAATAGAATTGTTTCAAATCCATGCAGAACCATTCCAATGTGACCGGGATACTACCCATACGAGCTAAGAGTGATTAGCTTGGTTGCACATAGCATAATGTGCTGCTCAGGAATGATATATGGCAGATCTGGGTGTTTTCAATAACAGTTGAAGGAAGGTTGGGGTAGGGGGCCATAAAGTGAGGATAGGTATAATAAACTGTTATTGAACCCTTGAGGCAGGCTACTGAGATCAAAAAAGGAGGATATCACAGTGGGATGCCTGGTAGAATCAATTTTATTTTTATTTACTCATTGGCTGCCATTGACAGCGATAGGTGTCCAATCCATTTGAACTGGGAGCTGCAAAAGGATGAAAAGAGCCACATGATTGGACGACTATCATCGTCAAAGGCACTGATTGAGTTACCTATTTTACTTCACAAGGATACTTTTACCCTGCTTGTCTTTGTAAACTGGACTAAGGCTACGTCTACACTAGGATGGATAATGGCTTTAAATGTGTAATTAGTTGGACTATACAGCATGTCGGCTACACTAGTATGCCTATTATCCGGATTAGTTGTTAGATGGATAATGTAGGCGGGTAATTTTACCCGCCGCTTAATATGGACTGCTGTCTCCATATAACAATCAGATACTAAGGAAGTGACGTCATTCTGTCGCTATTTTTAGTGCGGCATGACGGCATCATAAACAACGGAGGTGGACGATCACGATGTAGCATTCCTGCTCCTTTTTTCTTTTCCACACATTTTTCTTGAACCTTCAAACTACGTCTCAATAATATCCTTCAATTCAATGCCCATATGTGGTCCTCCCATCGCGGATGACGCGGAAATTAGTGTTTTTTTTTTACAGAGCTCGTCTCCCGTGTTGTCTCTGAATAGCCAGCTGTGGGACTGGCCCCTCCCAATTCAGTATATAAATATGCGTAGGGGAAAACGAAACCCCGAAAAGTGACCTGCGTGGTTCCCCCCAGTCAAAGAAGCGTGCAATCAGTTTTTTTCCATGACATTTCTGCCTGTCAAAACTGTCCCACTTCCAGGATCGCCACTGTTATGCACAAGCACTCCTGCTTGCGGCTTTCAGGAAATATACGCAGCGTCACACCATATACTTCTATTTGTTATTTTCCAAGTGTTGAGAGCGCAACTGAGCATCGACTGTAACATCCCAAACGCACCTTAAGCGTAAGTGTGGACAGGTATAAAAATAGTCTGCAAAATACCCTGGAGAAAATTATCTGTTCTAGTGTAGACGTAGCCTTGAGTTAAGTGAAATTTAATGAAAACTGTTCTCAGTTGTGTGAAATTGAATGTGATTAAGAAGACAAAAAGAAACACAAAAAAAAATAATATATCATCTACGTAATGTATCATCTTAAAAAGATGACTGGTCCTGACCACTAAGTGAACCATAACAAAACCATCTGGGATATGTGAAGCATGTTTTCAGCAAGTGTGAACTGTTGCTGGTTTACTGCAAGGGTCGTTGTGATGTCATTGCACGCGTGAGTATGTATAGGCTTGCTGTAAATAATAGACCTCAGCATGAATTTCCCCCCTATGCATGCACGAATGAATACATTTTTCTCATTCGCTATGTCACTGGGATGTTGCATAAAACAGTCTGTGATCTTTGTATCGGTTTGACCTGCCCATCAACAGGGAGTCAATAAAGCTGCTGTGCTGAGGAAATCGCAAAAACAGATGGACCGTCATATATTTTCAAAATATGTCTGTCACATAGAGGGAAGTCAGTTATCTGTTTGACTGCTTTAATCCGCTTGCACACTTGAAATAAAGGAAGCAAAAAAAGATTTATTTTCAGTATATAAAGAATAAATACTAAATGTAAAAATGGACTAGGAAAATAAGCCATACTGTGGTGCCATTATTGGTAACTAATGACAGAATTATAGTCTTTTATATAAATGCATATGTTTATTAATTTATTTGGCCTTGTAATTTAAATTTAAAGAATTTTTCTAAGGTTTGAATACTGCTGCTTAGGAAAAGGCAGATTAATGTCATCCCCAAAAGTATTTAATTCAATTTCAGATATCATTTTGGTAGGCTAACACACTAAAAAAATAACTAAGGTGGATGAATAAAAGGAGTGTGAGTGGGAATGGCGCATCTGAGGTCATAGCAGTCCTTAGTCTAATAATCCAGATGAGTTTTCGTGAGTAAGTGTGAGTTACAAGGCACTAATACTAATGCTAATCATGGTCTACATTACAGTCCATCTGCTGAGCAGTTTAAAATTAATCTGAAACAATAACTAGCTGAGAGGCTGTCATAACTATTACACTTTGGCTTACGGTCATCAACCAGCAATGTTGTCTCTGCCTCCATATGGTTCGCCATTAATTCACATTTATGTTTGATAGGTCATATAACCTCCCTAGAGGAAATGTGCCAGTAAATAGGAAACTGTTGATGCACCCTCTGATGAAGAAATAATGACCAATTTTTGTTAACGTGAAGTAGAGCTGCAACAGTTCATCAAGTAATTGAAAACTAATTGATTACGATATGAATCAACAACTATTTTGGTTACCAATTAATTGTTTAATTTCAAATTCAAATTAAAACTTTCATCTGTAAATATCTTCTTGTGTGTTAAATCAGAATAAGACATAGAAAAGAAAAACAATGATTAGCATTAGTCATTATTGTCTGGCATGTTATGGACGAAACCAGTAACAATCATAATTTATGGTAAAATAGTTTAACCTTTTATGAAAATTATTATTATTTGCAGCTATAATCTGAATAACAGGCATGTGGTTAAACCAATAGGATATACTGTAATATCATGACACAATTTTTTCATTGCAAGGTGTTTTATAAAGTGTATTAGTGTGTGTGCGTGTTTGCATGCTCTAAACCTAATGCATGTGTGCTTGTTCAATCGCCTTGAGCTATTTTGTTTCCAGCAAACCTGCTGATGAACTTGATTGGTTCTCAGGGGATAGCAAGGGGAAAAGTAGACATTTGTAATAAATAACACAAAACACTTTTTAATGTGTACTTGTGTTGAGTCATGCTGCAAAGACACAAGATACATCATAGAGTATATGTGCACAAATTACACACACCCATTTGACACTTTTTGGGGGGTTTTACACATATGCATGCATATTTTAGAAAGAAGTGATTGCTTAATATTATAAACAGTTTTAAGTGTGAAATATTTTTGCCCTTTGTTTCTGCAACAATGACAATATTTTAAAGTACATGTTTTAATACAGGATATCCCTAATTTTAAAACCTTATGAATCACAATCATGTCACTGGATATAATATATGCAATGGATGAACCAAGAAATTACTGCTATGAAAATGCCTAATAAGGGAGTGGAAAGTAGTCTATAGTAGGCTAATGTGCGGACGATCTATCTTTATAAGCACTGACCGAGGGAAGAGGCTAAATGGCTTTAGCATTAAAAGGAATATACTGTATAAGCATGTATATGAGCTTTTCTATGCAGCCATTGCCTTATTAACATTCATCCACGTGGTCAGATTCACTGCACGGACTATCACTTGTACAATTGGCCATGGAGCAGTTCTGCCGGGCTAGTTGTGTTTAATGCACAATGCTGAAAGGCTCCTCAAGGGTACTTGTCAAGGGTCTGTGCGTGTTACCCAAACACACATACCAAACCTTTTTCCAGGCTGTCTAGGGATTTGGTACTGCAGACCTCCTATCTAACCCTGTTTCTCTTGCCTCTGGGCTTAAGCCACTTTTTGCCCTTTTTTGGTTTGTTTTCCATTGCATTGAGGAGGTATTCTATCAATTAAGCTAGAAGGTCTGATATCATTTATCCCTCTACCCCACGCCGATTTTCAGCTCCCACGTGTGGTCCAAGCCATGAATCTTAATCTGGTATTCAAACTGCTTCCATCAATTATGTTGGCTGCTACTGCTAACTTTTTCCTGGCTCCCATTTTTCCCCATTAAAAAAAGTCCTTTTCCCCACATTGCTGAAACACCATTGCCTCGATCGCTTACGCAAAAGATAATTTCTCAGCAGGCTTGCAAACATGCTGCTTACCACTCTTTGAATAGATACGTATATGCGGGCTCGTCCAACTTAACTGATTTGTAATTATCTGTCCGTGTGCAACTTCAGATTCAAAATCATAAGGAATATGATAATCTGTAAATTATTTGTCAGGTTTGGTGTTTATGCTGCACATGCTTTATCTTGGTTTTTCAAAATACGGCAACTTGTTTGGTAAAACTGATCGGATACCAGTCTGATCCTCATATTTTTAAAACGGTAAAAGTAATACAAAAATTAATGCAACCAATTCATGACAAACCTTTTTTTTTTTTGTTTGTATTAACGTGAGCTCTGGCGTTAACTCGTCAAGAAATGCTGTTCACAAATATTACACGATGATCAACAGGCATGTTGCGATAACAAATTTTAGTAGGTGATATATTTTTTCATAAATTATTGCCGATATGCGATATCATTGTAATAAAAATAAATAAATAAATAAAAAAAATAATAACCACTGATGTAGTGACAATATATCCTAATAAATCAACCATTCAAATGCAATAAATTGTCATTCTTAAATGAGCCAAACTATATTAAATATAGTATTTAAAAAAACAACAACAAACACAAAAGCGCTATATAAGTATAACACCATTTACCATTTACACAGTGAATAAAGAGTCATTTGAAAGCAAGCTAAGTGCAGAATATGAAATAGGTGAGAAACCCAATGCCATTTTTGTTCTCTGCCAGTTAGAGCCCATCAAAAATGTTTATTTGTTCCAAAATGACTGTCATCATGTCCTGCATAGGACATATGTTGGCAAATTTGAAGCCAAATTATTAATTTCCAATCAGATTTTTCATAATGGGTGTCATTAAAAAGCCATTCTTCGTGTAAAATCAGAAGTATGTGTGATTGACTCCAGAAATCTTTATTCACAAGTTGATCAAGACATGCTTTTATTTTTAAAAGTTCACTGGAAGTACGTTTGCTAAGCCGCTAACCGTAAGCATTACACTCTTAAAAAAAAAAAAAAGTGTTCTCTTTTTTTCATGCAGTGGTGTCAGTAATACATTTTTCTTTTTTTTCCACATCGTTTGCAAATGCTGTAAACAGCGATTTTTCTTGTTTGAAAAGTCACCGTTTAACCACAATTTTGGAGAAGACTGCCAATGTTTTATAGCAGGCTAAAAAGTTTAGTACATTGTCTTTTTTCCATTAGCCTCAAGGTAGCAATGCTTATGTTTTACAGTGTTTAATATAGATGTGCTTCCTTATTATGTATGTCTGAACTTTAATTGTACGGTGTGTTGATGCCCGATAAACATCTGTGAAAGGAATTGGAGTCTCATATGCAATCAACAAGCACGGGTGCATAGTGCAAACACATATAAAATAATAAAATAAAATAAAATGTGCAAAATAGTGCACACGCAAACACAGGCATGCATAAATATATGTAAGCATGTGGCGATAAATTACCGCTCTCATTTTTATTTACCGTGTGATAAATTGACTTATTGCATATAGCAACAGGCTTATCTGTCATTACTTTCTAAAACAAGGGTGGGGAGTTAGTTCACAAATAGCCGCAATGAGTACATGTTTTTATTCTAACCGAACAATAGGACAGTTGATTGCAGTCAAGTGCTGTTTCTTTCAGCAGAACCCTAATTGGTTAAACCGTCTGTGCTGCATCAGGTGTAACAAAAACTTGCACCCACTACGGCCCTACGTGGAATAATTGCCCATACATAGTAGTAGGAGTAGTACCTCACGGTGGACACTTTTGCCTAGTGGTATATTTTACAGCAGCAGAAAAGTGTGAAAATGCTGATAAGAACCATGAATACTGGATCGGATCTTGTGACCAAAACTGATACAGACCAATACTCCACAAGTAGCCGTATCGGATTGGGGCATCAATGCGACAGTGGCGGGTCAAATCCCAACTGGGCCGGATTGCAATGATTTCGACCTCCAGCTGTGATATGCTTGCCTGCTAAAAACACAAATGAAGTTTCGAGCTCTCTCCTCACTCACTCGAGCCCCTGAAAACCAGGCCCCCTAAAGATGCACCGTCAGTGATCCCCTCCCCCCTGAACTCCTCCCTTGCACTACTATCTATTCAAGGTGATGCTCAAGTAGTTTATGCTTCGCTTATACAGACATATACATAAAAACAAATAAAAATAACAAATATGTAACTTAAAACTGAATAGCATGTCTTAGCACACAAATAAAATACACCTTGTCAGATATTGACATAATTGTCCATGCAAGAGGATGCTTGTTACATTCTAAAGCGCATCTGAAGTTGTCTGTATGATAAGACAATTTATTCCATTAACCCACTGGAACAGTCTGACAACCAGTCAGGTTAAATGTTTACGTGTAAGACATCAAGACGACAGGAGAACACAGCTGGAGGCATTTGATTGTCCTACCATGTCATCCTTATCTTTAGTCTAAACAGTCTATAATGAGATTCACAAAACATTTACATATTCTTTTTGTATTGGAAATTGGATTTTAACAGGAATAGCCATTTAAATTACTTAACAAAGCTGAGCAGAGGTCCGGCACTGTTTGAAATGGAATTGCATACAAGACCCTTATAAAGCAAATTGCCCAGGACACTTCCTTTATTGGAACAGTGACTAGGTTTGCACTTTGCATGCACAAATTACTTGGGAACTAAAATAATTTGCACTTTTAACGTTTTCACACTGAAGTTTGGTAGAAGAATAGTTTTATGTCACTGGTAAAAATCGTAAAACAATAGCCAGGGTGTCAAACTTTTTTTGCAGGTCACAGTAGTTTCCTTTGGCAGGCAATTATGTTGGTCTACCTATATAAATTTGGCTCACTTCGCTGCCAATGACGGCGCTAGAATTTGGTTTTAAGAAGTTTTTTTTTTTTTTTTTTTTAATAAGAAATGGGGACAAAATCATGAAACATTTTATTTGTATTTAATTTCTTTAGAAAAATGTAATGTGGACTAGAACATTTTGACATTTTTTTTTGTATAAATTTTAAGTATTTTAAAAGATGTACTTTTCAATCACCCTTATATGCTGTTGTATATATTACTTGCTGCTGTTCTTGTGCTACAGTCATCTACAAACCACATTATTTATACTATACCTTGAATATTTTATGCATTTGTTGTGATTTCAGAAATAAAAATATTTCATTGCTAATCAGATTAACAATTAAAAATGTATCTCCATGCTGCCGCTTACAAAGAGTAAACCTGTAAGGCCGAGCATTCCACTGTGGACGGCAAATTCAATGTTGCTCGTAATCCATGTTGTTATTAGGAAGAGACAAATACAAACACAGGTTGTAATGCAATATCAGACGGAGCAATAAATAACAAATGTCAGAGGGCAGCTGTAGTGAAGCAAAGTGGAGTATGATTTCTCTGAGTGAAAAAGTGTAGGCTGCAGTGATATAGTACACACTGCATCATACTGAGAAATCTTTCTAATATTTAGTCTCATGTATAACTACTGGACAGTATATACAATTGCCAAAATCTTTTAAATTGCTCAGTAGGTTTTTATATAACAAGCCTACTGACAATGCAAAACACAATAACTGTGTACGTGCAGTATATAAAAATGCATTGCCTGCCATTGACAATAATACAAATCCAATCCATTTAAACTGGGTGGACTTGCTGTGAATGTTCATCTTTCAGTGCTATTGAAGGTGCTAGATGTCCAATTCCTTTTGACTGGGAGGGGCCTCTCCAACTCAAAATGAATTGGACATCTAGCGCCATCAATTAAGCCAATGAGTAAAAAACAAACAAAAAGTATTCTTTGAATACGTAAACATTTTGATCCTCCTTATTTCAATCCAGTGTTTTTTTTTCATCAACAATAACTACAAAAAAAATATTTTGACGACGAACAAATTATGATGAAGACGTCACAATGACGAGCTAAAAACGTGGCTTGAGAGACTAGAACATAATGAGATGAATGCCAGTTTTCTTCTGACGAGAGACAACGAGATGTAAATGTGACATAGTTTCTGTTATATGTTCACAATGCGTGACATTTTCATATTGTACGTGGAGTACGTAATCTTGCATCTTAGCAGTGTTTGGGTCGTGTCACTCATGTGAGATGTGCTGTGCCTCTCCCTCACTCTCCTCAACGGAGTTTAGGATGTGTCTCAAGCTAGGCTGTGCTCCATCTTGCTTGTTTAGAAACAGGGTAAGATTTGTTTTCTTATCTTGGCAAGAGAGAATATAAAATGATGCTGTAGTATTTCAGACGCCAAATGTAACTCTAAGAAAGGAGGAGGTGGGGTTGCCAGTCTGATCAGGGACAGTTTTCAATGCACGAATATTTCATGTGGTCAGTTTGATTCCTTTGAATATATTGTCATTCAGCTAAAAAGCCCTTGCAGAGCTGCCTTGATAACAATTTACAGACCACCAAAGTATAACACAATATTTTTTGATGAGCTTACCAAAATACTGTCTTCCGTCTGCATGGACTTTGATTGTGTTGTTTTAGTGGGTGACTTTAACATTCATGTTGATAATCCTGAAGAAGGATGTGCTAGAGAGCTTTTAAATATTTTGGATACATTTGGTTTATCTCAGCATGTCACAGTTCCAACACATAACAGAGGGCACATACTGGACTTAATAATATCCAAAGGTCTTAACATCTCTGAGGTCACAGTGAATGATGTTGCTCTGTCTGATCACTACTGCATTATGTTTAAAATGACCACCCCTGTCCATCCTCTGAAAAGGGAAACAGAGGTGATTAGGAAGGGTTACATAAGTGATAACACATGTGCGTTATTCACACAGGCCTATGCCTCATCATTAACCCCTACAATAGCTCCAGTGGAAGAACTTGTAAATAGTTTCAGTTCCAGTGTGATGACTGTAATGGACACTATTGCCCCGATTAAGACAAAAACTTTGTCAAGAAAGAAGAGGTCACCCTGGAGAAATGCCATACTTGCTATAAAACAAAAGCAAGTTTGTAGACGAGCAGAACGCAGATGGCGAAAAAACAAACTCCTAGTTTTTTATGATATCTACAAAGAGAGTCTTCGCAAATACAACCAGGAACTGAAAAATGCTAGACAATCATATTTTTCAGAGATCATTAGTAGAAACACCAACAATACTCGCACACTATTTTCTGTTGTTGACAAACTGACAAACCCACAAGCATCAATACCTTAGGAATTGGCATCTGAGGTGTCCTTTAATAATTTCGCAGCATTCTTTACACACAAAGTACTAAAGATTAGACAGATTGTGTGCAACTCCGGATTAACAAATGTTACACTAAACGCCTCCCAAAATGTCCCCCACGTCAATCTTAGACAGTTTAGCCTCCTGGACTATGCCACTTTAACAGAAATTGTGTCGAAATCAAAGCCCACAACATGCTGCCTTGACATCCTTCCTTCAAACTTTTTCAAAACTGTTTTTCATTGCATAGCCCCAGACATCAGATTATAAATACTTCCCTCCAAACAGGAGAGTTTCCTCAGACTTTAAAAACTGCAGTAATAAAACCTCTCCTAAAAAAAACCTAATCTGGATGTCTCAACCATTAGTAATTACAGGCCAATATCAAATCTGAAATTCCTGGGGAAAATTATCGAAAGGGTTGTGTTTGAACAGATCCAGACTTTTATGATGCAAAACAATCTTTTTAACTCATTTCAGTCTGGATTTCGGCCACAACACAGCACCGAGACCGTGCTTATCAAAGTCCTAAATGATATTCGTCGGAATACCGATGCTGGCAAATCATCTGTTCTGCTACTATTGGATCTCAGCGCAGCATTTGACACGGTTGATCACAACATACTACTCAGCAGATTGGAACAGTGGGTAGGGCTTACTGACACTATTCTTCAGTGGTTCACATCCTATTTACATGATAGAGATTTCTTTGTGTCAATTGGAAACTATCAGTCAGAACGAACCAAATTCACGTGTGGAGTCCCTCAAGGGTCAATTCTTGGACCACTCTTATTTAACATCTATATGCTTCCGTTAGCTCAGATAATGGAACAGTATGACATTTCCTATCACGCCTATGCAGATGACACACAACTGTACATTTCTGTGTCCCCACATGATTATAGTCCCTTAGTCTCCCTGAGTAAATGCATTCGTCAAATCAATGAATGGATGTGCCAGAATTTTCTCCAGTTAAATGTGGAGAAGACCGAGGTGATCATTTTTGGGCCAAAAAAGGAAAGGTCAAAGATAAGCAGCCAACTTAGCACAATGTCACTTACAGCTACAAATCAAGTCAGAAACCTTGGCGTAATTATTGACTCAGACCTAAAATTTGATAGCCATCTAAAGTCCGTCACTAAATCCGCTTATTACCACCTAAAAAATATAACCAGAATTAAGGTTCTTCTGACTCAACAAGACATGGAAAAACTTATGCATGCATTCATTTTCAGCAGATTGGACTACTGCAACGGTATATTTACAGGTTTTGATAAAAAATCAGTCAGGAAGCTGCAGCTAGTACAGAATGCTGCAGCCAGAGTCCTCACAAATACAAGGAAGCTGGACCACATTACACCGGTTTTGAAATCGCTACACTGGCTTCCAGTGAGTCAAAGGATAGACTATAAAATACTACTGCTCGTCTACAAAACACTTAATGGCCTTGGACCAAAATACATGCTTGACTTGTTAGATTCCTATGAGACATCTAGACCCCTAAGGTCGTCTGGAACGGGTCTTCTGCATGTTCCAAGAACAAGAACCAAGCAGGGTGAGGCAGCATTTAGTTATTATGCTCCTCACCTCTGGAACAAGTTACCCGAACGTCTGAAGTATGCGCAAACTGTTAGCTCCTTTAAATCAGGGCTAAAAACGCTTTTGTTTGGCACTGCATATCCATAACTGTCTATATATTTCAACCTACCTGCCTTCTATTCCTCTTGTGCTTATCTCCATTGCTGATTTCAATGATTATTATTAGTAGTAGTTTTTGCTTTATTTTTATTTTTGTTTTATTTTTATTTATTTATTTTTATTCTGTGATTAAATGCGATAATTTGTCTTGGTTTTTACGTTGTGTTGATTTAAATGTGATTTTTATGGTCTTCATGTGATGTAAAGCACTTTGAATTGCCTTGTGTTGAATTGTGCTATATAAATAAATTTGCCTTGCCTTGCCTTGCCTTGCCTCTTACTGTTAGCGTAGCATTCATGTTCGTGTTAGCATTAGCTTCAGAATAGCGAGTGTCCTCTTAAAACACTTGTCAGTAAGTCTAGAGTCGAGCCAGCTGGTGAAATGGCATTAAGCCATTAGCCCACTTCAGTGGTTTTGTTTGGTAAATAAGCAATTATTTGGAAATACTCATTACTTACAAATTCTAGTTAGACTCAAAGAATAGCTAAAAAAGTAAAAAAAAATAAAATTAAAAAAAAAAAATCCCAGACTTCCCAGTGTTTAGACGTTCAGACATTTTTTTTCATACAGTCAGTGGCTTCCAGGTGGTTTTAATTCAAAATAATCAGATGTACTGCTTTTCCTGTTGAGTGTGTACTATCATCACCAAGTTGGCGTTGTCCTTGTCGACGCTAAAATATGTGCTCGTCTGTCTGTCTTCATTCGAGATTTTTGGAAGCCTTTATTTATTTTTACACTAAACCT